>NC_058097.1:31278800-31589900 GCF_020171115.1 Neogale vison | reverse complement strand
TTCAATGGCTGTGGTTAATATTAGAAAGGATCAAAATATTTCAAGGAATGAATCTTTATGAACAAGGTCTATAATGAAGGGAAAGAGTATCTTGAAACATTGAAGTTTTCTTAAACAAGATTTAAAACTTTTTTTTTTAAAGATTTTATTTATTTATTTGACAGAGAGATCAAAAGTAGGCAGAGAGGCAGGCAGAGAGAGAGGGAAGCAGGCTCCCCACTGAGCAGAGAGCCCCATGTGGGGCTCTATCCCAGGATGCTGATATCATGACCTGAGCCAAAGGCAGAGGCTTAACCCACTGAGCCACCCAGGTGTCCCTAAAACTTTTTAAATCAGAAAACATTCAAGACTAAATTCTTTCAAATGCTCACACTAAAAGCAACCTGTCTAATCTCCATAATAAAATATATACTTGTACATACATGTCCTGGGCGCTTTGAAAATGTTTTAAGTTTTTAAATTCTAAGTGATAGAAGCAGTACGTAAAGATTTCACAAAAGTTTTTTTTTTCCAAAAAAGTGCACTTTCAGTAAAACATTTTACTGTTTTATTTGACTTTGTGGTAAAGGCCAGAGTAGGAAAAGAGACTGGGTTGTGAACAGGACAGATCATGGGACCCCAGTACTGAGTGTTGAGGTCACCCTCTGTCGCTCAGCTCTTCTGCTGCTGTTGTTCATCTCTAGATGCTCCCAATCTGGGACCTTGCCTGAGCTGCCCCTTCCGCCTGAAATGTATTCTCTACAACAAGCTCCCTACTTGGTAATATTGTATCCGCCTGTCAAAGCTCCTGCTTCCTCTCAGATTCCAACACCACCCTCCAGTTTACCTGTCGTTCCCCCCCCACCCCCGCCTCCGCAAAAGGAGAATCTCTCTCCATACCTGTAGCATTTAGCAATCCCTCGTTTTGGCTCTTCGCCAACTCTGGCTCTGGCTTCAACTTCTCAGCCTGTGCCTGTTACCTGAATGTAAGCATCCTGGGTGTAAGGACCATGCTCCACTATCTTCCCATTTCCTCCCTTCCCTGTCTGTATCTAGCCCCAGGAAGTCAATGTATCTCCGTGAATGAGTGGAATGAATCAATAAAGTATCCTGCCTTGGATCCTTCCACCAAAGCCTTAGCCCCTGTGGCTAAGACTGCTGGCTGCCTCTTCAATATGCTTTCTCCCCTTCTTCCTTGCCTACAGAACTACAATTTTATTTGGCTGGCAATTTGTCTAACTAAAGCATTACATTTTCCTGTGCATGGCCTGTGAGAAGCAAACACAAGTTGTTGGGTGGGGTTTTGGGAACAGCTCCTTAAAAATGTCTTACTCATCTGAATGATATACAACTTACCCCTTTGCTTCCTTTTTTTTTTTTTTTTTGTCTGGAATCTGGATGTGATAGCTGGGGCCTTGACAACCTTTTTGGACCCTGAGGCAAGCTTGACGATTGGAGCCAGTCATAAAGTGATGGAACACAAATCCAGGAGATTGGTTTCTGATAACTGTACAGCACTGTGTGGTTTGGGACATTCACTTCAGGACTTCCTATCTGTCTGAAGCAATTGTTCTTTTCTCTTATGTGCAGCCAAACACAATCTTTACTAAACAGCCTATTGGCATTCTCTTTTTTCTAACCTTGTTGTTTATTCTATATTCTTCATTACATGAAGAAAATAAAACTCCACTGTGCTCAGTGTCTTCCTTTTAGAACTGGTTTTATTCATTATTCATTCGTCAAATATGTATTTAATAAATAACGTAAATACCAGGCACTGACTTTGATTCTGAAAACCTAGAAATGAGCAGCAGAGCCCTTGTCTCTGTCCTCAGGAGTTCAGGGGTTACTGGGAGAAAGGATGAATTAACTAGATAGAGCAGATTTCTCAAAGGTCCCAAACAGGAGGGACCTTTGAACACTGAGACAATTGGAAAAAACACATAAGAGCAAGGAGGAGAAGGTCAGATCACGCTAGTGTTGGAGGCCATAGAAAAGACTTCCAGTTTTTCTTTCAGCTTTAGGAAGCCACTAAAAGACTATAAATTACAAATTGCACTAAGACTTTAAGGGCTGGGATAGACTTTTTTGGTGATATTTGGCTCTCAGTAGGTAAATGCTTGAACTCACCAAAGGAAAAAATCTCTAATGGTGGAATTTATTGCCTGGGAAGGCATTTAGGAGTGTACAATCCAGAAGTACCCCTGAAAACACACCTTAGATATGGTAAATGTTAGCCTCACCTTAATCTTCTAAGAATTATCAGAGATACTTAGATAAAGCTAATACTTTTTTTCTTTTACTTTCATCCAAAGAAATTTCTTTCCTGGGATTTTTGGGTGTCACAATTGGTTAAGCATCTGCCTTGGATTCAGGGCATGGTCTCAGGGTCCTTGGTGGAGTCCTGCTTGGTGGGAGTCTGCTTCTCCCTCTCATCTCCACTTAAACTCTCTCTTTTTATCTCTGTTTCTCTATCTCTCTTTCAAACAAATAAATTCTTGGGGGAAAAAAAAAGGAACTTTCTTTCTTTCTTTCAGTCAATTAGGTGAAATATATCTCTCTTGCTCTCCTTGTGATAGGGGTTACCTGCCTGGTTTGGGTTCCATTTTTTTCATTGTCATCAACCCTTTCCGTAAACTATTTTGAGCTCAGGAGAAATCAGTCTTGAGTGATCTGAACCTATACACTGAAGCAAGTGACAGTACCTGACAGATTATTGGGTTGATAGGAATTACAGGTACGTTATATGGTGCCCCAGGGTACTTCCAGAGACAGGGTACCTCTGTCTCTCTGGACAGAGGGGAACCACCAACTGGAGTCCCCTGGTGTATTTATTTCCTAGTGCAACTATAACAAATTTCCACAAATCTGGTGGCTGAAAACAACAGAAATGTAGTCTCTCTCATTTCTGGAGGCCAGAGTTACAAACTGGTTTTTACTGGACCAAAATCAAGATGTCAGTGGGGCAGTGGTCCTTCCAGAGGCTCTAGGGGAGAGCCCATTCCTTGCCTCTATCGGCTTCTGAAGGCTGCCAACATTCCCTGACTTGTGGTCTCGTCTCCCCCATCCCTGCCTTCCCTTCTGTCTGTGTCGGCTCTCCCTCTGCCTCTCCGATTTCATTTGGGGCTCTCCCTGCATGATCCAAAGTAAGATTCTCAACTTCATTACATCTACGAGACCCCTTTTCCAAATAAGGTCACAGTCTTAGTTTCCAGGAAGTAGGGCCTAGTGCCTTTGGAGAACATCATCTGGCCTGGCATACGTGATTCCGTATCCTGTTGCATGAGGGAGGGTTGCCTTGGTTCTCAACTCATGTTAGCAGCCAGAATCCATAAT
Organism: Neogale vison; assembly: GCF_020171115.1. Taxonomy (NCBI): domain Eukaryota; kingdom Metazoa; phylum Chordata; class Mammalia; order Carnivora; family Mustelidae; genus Neogale; species Neogale vison. The sequence continues at coordinate 31,586,585 of NC_058097.1, read as the reverse complement.
GGAGAAGGCCTTCTCCATCCCCTAGCCTCCCTTGGGGTCAACCAGAGCCCAACTGGTCTGGGGACCGGGTAAGCCTTTCAACCCCACATGACATAATGTTTGTCAGAAGGTAAGTCTGCCTCTAAATTATTTGCAAATGTTCCTCACATCCCACGCCCCCCCCACCTCTTTTTAGGATTCAGAGCCAATTTGTAATAAGCAAGAGCAGTTTGACCCAGATTAAAAGATACAATTAGTCTGTCTGCATGGTAAACCTAAAAAAGTACTACTTACACCAAGTTATTGTTTTTTTGACAAAGGGAGATGTCCTAGCAGAACAATAAAGCCCCCACCACTGAGAGGAGCCTTGTAATTTACTCAAAACACTATGGTGCAAAGATAGAAGAGCCCCATGGAACCTGCGAGATCTCAGCGTGTCCTGCTCTTACTGGGATAAGAATGGACCCCCCAGGAGAGGTGGGCTCCATCACTGCACAGAAGAGAAGGGATTACCAGGCCAGGGTTCAGGAACACGCCCCACCCCCCCCACTGCCCCCCCCCCCAATTCCGCCTTTTACTTAGAGCTGCTTAAAGTTGTGTGCCCAGTAGGGCTGCCAAGCACAGGGGGGCCTCCCTGAATAATACACAGAAGTTCCACTGACTCGGGCGACCAGTTGTCCCAAACCGCCAGTGGGCAGGGCAATCCTGGGATAGGAATGTCTGCTAGTGAGCTCTGAAGTCACGTGTGGCCCCGAGGCTATTGGCTGGAAATCTTGGCTATCATTTTGGGGATGCTGGCAAAGTCAAGGTGGCTGGATATTAACGGGTCCCTCTCCTCTTTGGCTCCATCTTCCTTTTACAAGGCGTCGGCCTCAGCGATAGGAATGTGTGGCTCTGGAAGCCAGCTCCCATCACAGCTGGGTACTACTCGCTGCTTACTCGGGGCCAGGAATTATAGTAGCTCCTACAGGGGATTACCCCATTCAGGCCTCACACCACAGTACAGGTAGGAACTCTGGCTATGCTCCTTTTAGACAGCAGGAAACTGGGTGTTATGGGCTGAATTGAGTTCCCTTCAAATTCCTATGTCAAAGTCCTATTCCCCGGTACCCCAGAGGGTGACCTCATTTCAAGAGAGGGTATTTATAGAAGTCATTAGGGTGGGTCCCAACGCAATAGGACTGGTGTTCTGGGAAATCCGGACACACACACACACACACACACACACACAGGAAAAATGCACATCACGTGAGAGAGAGGGAGGAATTGAAATGATACCAGGGAATGCCAAAGCTGGCCAGCAAGCCACCAGCAGCCAGTGGAGAGGCCTGGGCCAGGTTCTCCTTCAGCCTCAGAAGGAACCAGCCCTGTCCACACACCATGCTCTGGGCTTTCTAGTCTCCAAACCATGAGACGTGTCTCAGCACATCCGTGGTATTTTGTGGTATTTTATTATAGCAGCCCGAGCAAACTCATACATGGCACTTACAGAGGGAACTCTCCAGAGCAGACAGGCTAACTAACCGACCTACAAGTGTTCCCAGCCCTTTGCTGCCTTCCACTATGAAGACCCGAGAAGCAATAAGCCTGTTCTGCCAGCCTCTCTTGAGTTAGAAGTGGCCACCGACTTTGATCTGGGCAGTGAGACCTAAGCCTTTGGGCTCCTTCCAGAAAAAGTTTGGTCTCCTGATAAATGAGACCAGCCAGCATTGTTCCGGCCCCCCCCCCCCATCACCTCGCCTGCCGGCAGGTGCACTGCCTAACGCTTAGCAGGAGCCAGCCTTCACTGCCTTCCAACTCCTTGGGGGTGGAGGAGGGGATAGTCAGCTGCTTCGGGGAACCAGAACTCTCTGGGAGGGAGGCCATATTTCAGGGGCAGGGTCTCACAGGGAAGTGTCCATGCAGCGGTGCTAGACAAGGTCTAGACAATTTCTTGTTCTCATTCCTGATTCCCCAGACCCTAGGATCCCTGTATGTATGTTTTCTACATCCCAATTCCATGCCAAATACAACCTTCTGTGCATGACTGCATAAAGACGTAAAAGTGGAGACCCTGCCTGTCACCATTATTTTGATGTCTGTTCTTCCCATAGCCGACTGAACAGAAGGAGAAGACCAAGTCTCGGCACACCCATTCAGCAGCATCTTACAGAGAGATGGCCGTGATTGGTTCACGGGCAGCCATGTGATCCCCAACTGGGCCAATAGGAAGACGTCTCTGGGATTTTAAACATTAAAGCAGGGAAAGATGCGTTCCTTTCTGCGGCCGTGAGGCTCTAGGAACAGTGAGGCCCTGGCCCCTGGAGTGTGTGGTTTCTGGGGTTCAAAGAAAGATCTTGGGCAGTATGATGGTCTCAAGTCCAACCTGTCTGCTGGCTGTTCCTCAAATGTGAGTTGGACTAAGATCACAAGATAGTACAGTAATTTTCACTTATTGAACGTTTAGGGTCAGTTGGCCCCTGCTTAAGATGCCCTCACTCTTGACATGCAAGCGGGGGATCCCTTCCCCGACCTTACAGGGAAGCACACTTGTCCTTCCTCCATTGCAATTACCATACTTCACTTGCTGAGCGCTTGAGGGATGGAAGACTATAGAAAATCGTAACGTGATTTCATATCAGATTCAAGCATAAGTGTTTGCATCACCGTGTTAGTCAAGCTTATGCTGAAATAATCGGAAGCTGTCCAAAAATTTGGGGCGTTTTAATCATGCATGTTCATTTCTTGCTCAAATTTCATACCCATGGTGAGTGGTCTAGGACTCTGGCTAAGGATGCAGCAATGTGGCAGAAGGAAAAGCAGGACACACTGACTCTGGAGTCTTCTACCTGGAAGTGACCGGTCCCGTGCTTGTGTTTCATTGGCTAAAGCAAGCCACATGACCATACCTGAGCTGAGCAGCTCAACAGCCTTTCCAAGGTAGAGATGGCAAATCCTTTTGACCAGTGCACTGTCTGCCCCACCCTCGATATGGAGCGGCCCCGCGCTTTGGACCAAGCCAGTGCTCAGGGATCCCTTGCACTCTTTCCTCCCTGCCTTACAACTGTAGGAAATACTCAGGCATTGTCTGTTTAATGTCTTTTTCACCCACTAGACTATAAATGGCTTTGGGGAGGGTGTGTGTCTGCTTAATTGCTTTAACCCAGCACTTAGTCAAGTACCTAATACACACTAGGTACAATGAATGCTAGTCCATGAATAAATAAATGAATGAGGAAAGAATCCATGATGGAATTTACACCTGCTTTATTTGAGCACTAGTCCAGCTCTCAGTGTATGCCAGGCCTCGGGCTAGGGTCACAGATGAAGTGGAGGTACCCCATGGCCCGCCCTCCTCCTGGAGTGGGTGGCTGGAGAAGGACTGTGTCCAACCTGCACCGCACCCCTCCCCAGTCTGAACCAGGAGGTTGGGTACATCAGATCCTTTTAACCCCAGAATGCTTTGTTTAAACGGCACCTTACATGAAACACCAATATAAAATATGGAGCCACATGAAATTCTCATGGACCTGCTTCTGAGAGGCCAAAATCGCAAGTTTATACAATTCAACCTCATAGGAAAGAGATGAGAGCTTTGAAGCTGGGTCCCCAGCCTTTCAGTGTTTTTCCATCCCTACAACACCCCTCCCCCCCACACATATTCACAGAATCCTCATGTAGAAATCTCTGGATGAAATGATCTCCGAGTCCTAAAATTCTGAGTTCCTGAATTGAGCATTAATGTGGGACTCTTGGCACCAAAACACGTGCACCAGATCCACGTGACGGCACCTGCTGCATCTGGGTCTCAAAGGCAATCCCAGGTCCCCGGGGCCTGCTGCAGCATCTTCTATGTGGCTTGTGTCCCGAGGCATCAGTTCCCACCCCCCTACCCCCCCCAACTGGATGAGAAATTGCAGCGCGTTTTCCTTGCATGGCTCTTCCATGCATCTCTGTCAGTGCTGGTTTACATTCTGGGATTGAACTAATTTGTTTCCCGTTTGCTCCTGGCTGCAAACTTCAAGCAGCTCAGCTTTGCTGCCCTGTGTTTGCAACATGGTCACCGCCTGCCTGGGGCTCGCTCCCCCCACCCCAGCCCCCACCCGCTTGCCGTCCCCATCCCCAGCTAACCACATCTGAGAGCAAGGAGGATTAGCAGGCTCAGTGTGATGGGGTGCTGGCAGTTGTAGCGGACACTCCTGCTACTGTTGAGTGCTGGGGGGGATGGAGGGGGAGTGAAGGTTCTGATGGCGTGTGAATGGAGGCGGGGCCCGGGAGGGGGCCGTTAGGGGCGGGGAGCCCACCTTCAGTGTGCAGCTTACCTACCACCCGGCTCAGAACACCCCCACTTTGACAGCAAGCAAGCAGGAAAAATCAAGGAGAGACTGCTGATTGCATTAATATTTTACTGAGGATCAAGCCCCGAGCAGTGCGCTAACTGGGGTTCATGCATTCCAGGCTCTCCTGTTCACTCCCCAGCAGCCTATGGATTCTCATTCTTATACCCATCTTGCGGATGGAGGAACCAGGACCCAAAGGGGGAAATAACATCACCCATTAGAACTCTAGCTTCCAAATCTGTGTGCACCTCGAGGATTTATGTCCTTAACAACGGCTTCTCTGGATCTTGAGGCTTCTAGGCAGCTCCTGGAAAGTCAGCATCTTCCAAAGTATACCTAGCACCTAGCCTGAAAATGGTGGGGATGCAGTCTGGATTTCTGGAAACCTGAGCTGAGAGATGCCTTTGGGGGGCGGGGGTAGGGGTAGATTGGAGACGGCTGACTTTTGAGACACTTGCAGTCCTCCGGATGGAACCACGTGGCAGGTTTTAATTTTAAAGTGACAAACTAGGAAAACATTTCCTCAGGCTTCCCCAAATGCCTGCCCGTTGGCAGACAAGAGGGCCAGTTTTCTCCTTGACGTTCTTCTCCTCCGTAGAGTAAGTAACTTCAGCTGTAAGAATATTTATTTTTCACCGCCCCCCCACCACCAAGGGACTCTTTACAACTTATTTTCATGATGAGGATGAAAAAAGTGGAACCTCTAACCGTTTTCTACTTTTTTTTTTCAGGAGTGGCCCGCAACACATCTGGTTAGTATTTTCGAAAGCTGAGCATACACATATTCTATGATCTGACAATTTCACTCCTGGGTAAATACCGAATAGAAATGAGCACATGTGTCCATCCCAGACGAACGTTCAGAGCTGGACTTAACGGCCCCAAACTGGAAGCAAGGCAAAGTCCCAGGGTTTCCAAGAGCAGTGATCGTCTGATCACACAGTTGCGAGAGTACACAGCAATGAGAAGGGACAGATCCAGCGGCACCCAGGGACGCGGAAGAGTGTCACACGCATTAGATTCACAGAGCAGAAGTCAGATAGGAAAAAAGTACATCTTGCCTGATTAGAGGTTTCCGAAGTTCAAAAACAGGCGAAAACTAACATCTGGAGTTAGAAGTGAAGATCATTTTGCCCTGGGCTGGTGGGAGGAGGTGCAAAGGGACTTCTGGGCGCTGGCTTCACTGGGGCATTCCCCATGTGCTCTGCCCCCCTTCGGTATATGTTGTACTTAAATAAAAAGCTTACCTGAAAGAAAAAAAAAAAAAAGGCTGTGACCTTCAGATGTCCTTGAACCTTATATTCCTGCCCTGCTCACCAGGGATACAGTGGGGTAGGACTGGGACAGGCTTTGTTGTTTTCCTTCAGAGCTCCTACTTCAGTAGCCAATCCCTTACCTGCTAGGTCAGCATTAAATGGAAGAGGCTCACCAATTGGTGAGTGGAAAGTGGGTTCTAGAAGTAACTAGGGAGTCTTGACCAGTGTTTTAAAAGACAAAATGTACTATCATATTACATAATATAACCTCAGTATCAGACTGTGAAACAGGCAGTAAGAGTAAGGATAAGGTGATGACATGAAATATATATTTTTTAATTCTGGTAGTCTTAACATACATGTAATATTAGATTCAGGTGTATAACATAGTAGGCATCACTTCCAGGTAACATCCAGTGCTCAGGACGGTAGTGCCCTCCTTCATCCCTATCTCTGATTTCCCCCACTCACTGCCCCTCTGGTAACCATGTTTGTCCTCCAGTTAAAAGACTGTTTTGGGGGACACCTGTGTGGCTCAGGCAGTTAAGCGTCTGCCTTCGGCTATGGTCATGGTCCCAGGGTCCTGGGATGGAGCCCCACATCAGGCTCTCTGCTCAACAGGGAGCCTGCTTCTCCTTCTCCCTCAGCCCCTCTCCCCTGTTTGTGCCCTCCCTTTCTCTCTCTGTCAAATCAATCAATTGATCAATCAATCTTTTGAAAATAAAGAAAGTCTGTCTTTTGGGTTGGCTCTTTTTTCTCTTTTTTCATTTGTTTCATGTCTTAAATTCCTCAAATGAGATAAAATAGCTTTTAAAAAAATTACCTACATCCCATTGATATGTACTGAACTGACATGTTGATATGTGATTTTTTTTTTTTTTTTTTACTGTGAGTTTAGGGTTAAAAAGTTGAAAGTTTGTCAGTTCCCTCCAAGGGCAGCAGGTCACAGGTTTGCCAGTGGGAGTCATACCACTTGGGCTTTTATTCTCTCAAGCCCAGGGGTGGGTGTCCTGCCACGACGTGATTTTCCTCTTACCCATCTGAGGAACCCAGGTGAGGCCAGGTGCTCATCCCTGAGGAGATTAGAGCAGTGTGACTGTGTACCTGAGCCATCCAGGGGAATGATTGGCTCCTCTCCGTGGTGTCCTGGGTCTTGCTAATGCCCAGGGTCCACTTGGAAGTCCCAGATTTGTCCCCACATTCTGACACCTTCTGGAAAGCTTTTGTTTTGTTTGGTTTGGTTTCCTTCTGGAAAGCACAACCCTGAAGGGCACCCTGTGGGATGGCTCTCAGGTTCTCCACTGTCTTCACTGCAGATGCTGTGAAACCCAAAGAGCAGGTTGTGGTACCCACAAAGTCATCCTACTGCCCAGGCTGGGAGTGCCTTTCCTCAGCGGGTGGCCCCCAATGAGGCCAAGGCAGGCTCCTGACCTTGGTGGTCCCAGCCCCACCTCAGTATGGTCTTGCTTGGACTTTGGGCTAGTGAAGACACTGTCGCTTTCCCACACTCACAGGGAACAGATGTTCTTGATGCCTGCACCCCCATCCTCATGGCCCACCTGTGTCCCCTGCCATGTACATGCAACCATGTGGGTTTTTTTTCTTTACTGTCCAAGGGCTTTCTTTGGCAGAGAACTTGCTCAGCCCCATGAGCAGGGTCAACCAGACATATGGGGGAGTTATGAACTTGGGAAAATTTCCAATCCATAGGAAATAGTTGTCTGCAGATAAGTGCCTGGCCTCCTGTTCCCCAGGGGGTTGCTTCTGAGGTGGCGCTATGTGGTCTCTCAGAACATCCCCTGTGGAATGCCTCCCAGTTACCATGGTGGTAATCTGCTCACTGATGTACCTTTAATCATCTTTCTTCTGTTCTCTGCCTTGCCTTCTCCTCTTCTCCTCATCTGTGCTTCTTGGGACCATGTCTCAGGTCAACCTCCTCCACCAACACCTTTTCTCAGGGCTTACTTATGGGGGCACACAAACGACTCTCTAATTTGCTTCTTTCTTATGTCAGTGATTCACTCTTTGGCTCCATCTGGTAACTCCAAGAGTCCAGGGATTGCTGTCCTCTTTATGGATGTGTTCTGAATTCTTGGATTAGTGCCAGATTGATAGCTGACGCTCAATAAGAAATTTTGGGGTATTGAAGAAGATATGCAGACATAGACAGGAATTTAAGATCTAGGAAGCATCAAGGGACTCAGAAACTCTTTTACCCAGGGGCTCCAGAGTAGCTCAGTGGGTTAAGCCTCTGTTGGTTTTGGCTTTGGTCATGATCTCATGGCTTGTGAGGTGGAGCCATGTGTTGGGCTCTGCATTCAGTGGGAGAGTCTGTTTGAAGATTCTCTCCTTCTGCCCTCCTTCCACTTGCACACACACTCCATTTCTCTCTCGCTTTCAAATAAATAAATAAATCTTTAAAAAAAAAAAAAAAGCTGTTTTAGACCAAAGGGAACGGGTGTCATGTCAATGGAGGCTGTGCTCTGACTTCATAGTAGTTCACATAATGGTCATTGTCATCACATCACAGACAGAACACCGTTCCCCTTCATGGTGAAACTTCACAGAAGCAGAGCTTCTCTGTCTTGTCTCTGTGGTGACCCCAGGACCTAGTGTTAAGTCAGGTACATAGAAAGTGATCAATAAATATTTGCTGAACAAACAAATAATAAATAAGTGAATTTAAGCATGTTCCTCTATTTCACAGTGGGCAAGTGTTGACCTTTGCATTTGGTTTAACTTGACTTCAGAGCCCAAGTTCTTTGGCCACACCAAGCTATTGCTCCAAATCACATCCACATCCCTTCTGCCTTCTCGTCTTTGTCCCCACCAACTGCAGGGTTCTTCTCCCAGCTATCAGCTGAAAATGTTTATTATTTTATAATATAGACAAAACCTTATAACTGGGTTCTATATATATCTAAAACCTTGCCTGTGCAGAGTGGTTCTAGCCAGAAGCTGGCTGCAAAATGAATCCCATGACCTTGGCTATCTTGACCTTGGTTTTTAAAAGCCTCCATGGAACCATAAACTCCACCAAACTCTGAACATGGAATAGCTGACAAAGAAAACTGTCTCTTCGGGTAATCTAAAGTCTGATATGCATTCTGCTTGAAGTTGTCCTAAACAAATGGGATGTAGGATGGAAATAGGGCAACTATGGCTATCTCACTGGCAAGAGATCCTAGAACATCTCTCTAGGTCTCACACCAGCTGATTCAGTTCACAACTCCCTTGACTGTAAGTAGCTGGGCAATCAAAAGTCTAAGTGAACACTGGCTACCCATAGTTTTGCTCCTCCAGTATCAAGTGAATACTGCCAAAGTAACTGGCTGTGGCCAGGGAATATGATGTCACGCAGGTAAGCAGGGGTATCTTTCCTAAGGCTACAAGCAGAGCAAATGAGTTGGAAGAGTAAGTTGTGTGTAGTAAGAAGTTGAACAGCATCTTCTCCAATATATGGTACCCTGTTCTTGATTTGGCTCTCAGGGACTAATATGGCTAGAGTAATGCCTCTACCTAGTAAGGTGAGACATTTCATGGAGGCAATGAGAATATTTTGAGGGAATGTGAAGTTGGAATTGGGTAGTTAAAAGTCATTAACGAAAAGGGCTTAAAAGTGTACAGAAGGGGGAGAAAACCCAACCTGAGATAGCCCTTGGAGTGGGTATAGATGTGGCCCTAAGGTTCATTCAGAAGCAAATGAAGGAAGTGATGATATTCCATATCCTCACACCTTGCACATTGGGATGTCCCCAACTCTCAGGTGAATCCTGGGTACCAGAAGGTCTCTTCTTGTCTGGTTTTCCGGGAAGACCTGAGATTGGCTCTCTTCATGTCCCCATCCCCATCAAAACTCACCATTCTCTCTGAGTTTTGGTTGCTGTTCCACAGAGGTGATACTTACATCTGAATGGAGTCCAGAGGATTTAAAATCAGTACAGAAGCCAGAAAAACATCAATCATCTAGGTGCTTTCCTCCATTGCCTGTCTTATCCCAGTCTAAGACCCCCTTTAAAGAAAGGAGATAGAGACATGGGAAAGAGAACCTATGCTTCTCCCCCATCCTCTCTTCAAAAGCCACGAATACACCACTTCCCTCTGCACCCAGACTCTTACACACACATAGGACTCCACCTCCCAAACCCACGTGACATCTTGCACACACACACCCATACACACACACACTTCCCCGTTGAACCAGTATCTTCAGACCTACTCTGTTATCTGTGCTTGGCAGTTGAGCTGTGTGAATGACATCAATGGGCACCCTTGCCTTCAGGCTTCTGGGTTGGTTTGGCCAAACAGAAACTGGCAGGACATCAGACAATTTCTAAAAGCTTCCAAATCAGCAGAAGTAGGGGCCTAGAACCGGAGGTGACCCTGAAAATCAGAAGACTTTTGAAGAAGGACGTAGAATATCCATAGCCTGACTCAGTCTTACCTAGATTATAAGAAGCAGAGGGACCTTAACAATATCTATGTTTCAGTTTCAACTGGCAATCCATCTATCTATATAATGAAAATGGCTAAGACCCATGCCGGATGTTTCTTCTTTAGGTTTATGTGTTTTTCTCAGAAACAATTTTTTAAATGATAAAAGATGGGTGGACAGGGAATGGCTATATTATTTCTGGAAAGCCTTTGTGTATGTGTGTGTGCATCTGGGTGGTAATGACCTGATAACCTCCTTCCATGGCCTCCCTGGTTACTGGACTATGTGTGCCTTTGGTCTAAAACTGGACCACTGTCTCCCTTTGCACAGAGCTGTGTGGCCAAATGTCCTGTGCTTATGAGCAACCTCACTGCCAACAGTACCTACCTTGTACACATTGGTGGTCCACCTCATAACTATGGAGGACGCCGAGCATCATTATCCTTTAGGAATATCACTAAGGGGAAATTTTTATGGAGAGTGCTTTGGTCATCACAGCATTGATAATTGACTCTCACCTGCCACTTAGGTTTTTAAAGTCTCCATGTCCACTGCCATACTTGTCTAGACATTGACTGCATTGTACAACCTGGAAGAAACTGGATCAAGGAGGGAGCTACCCAGAAGGAGAAGAAGTTCACCTTTTTGGAGCCCTACTCTATGTCAGAGACTGTGTGAAGGTTTGTTGTTAATCCTCATAATGACACAATGCGCTGGTTATTGGCAGAATCCCTGTTCTATAGACGAGAAGCTGAGGTTCAGAGAGGTTTGCAACTTGTGTAAGGTCACCCACATTAGGCCAGGATCTGAACACAGATCCAACTAGCATCAAAGCCGATGGAAATGTCTGCTGTTGATGCAAGCAAGACTTTGGTGTCAGTGGCTAGTGACAACATGTCAAATTGCTACAAATGCTTTGTGATAGAAATAGAGATGCCGGGTCCTATGGTTAGGGTAGTAGTTAGGGTCCTCCAACCCTGACTGAAAACTTTATTAACAGCTCAGGAAAATGTGGCTGGTGTTTGACCCCAATCATGATAAAATAGTGTGAGACCCAGATAAAAATATGAAAGCTATTTTTAAAAATAGCTTTTTAAAAAAATATTTTTAAAATTTAAAATTTTAAAAAATAAATTAAAAAATTTTTTTAATTAAAAAATTTTTTTAAAAAATTTGAAGCTATTTTTAAAAATTCTGAGAGTACCAGTCCTCTGCTCAAAGTTATCCGTGGCATCAGTTTCCTATTGCTGCTGTAACAAATTACCACCAAGTAACTTTAAACCATACAAATTCATGATTTTACAATTCTGGAGTCAGATATCCAACATGGTGCCACTAAGCTAACATCAAGGTGTTGGCAGGGCTGTTCTTCCTTCTGGAGGCTCTGAAAGAGATCCCTGCCTCCTTGCCTTTTCTGGCTCTTAGAGGCCGCTCAAATCCCTTGGCTCATGGCCCTTGCCTTCATCATCCAAGCCAGCAAGGTCACATCTCTCTGACCCTTATTCTTCTGACGTGTTTCTCTGTGCCCACAGCTGAGAAGTCTTCTTTTAAGGACTGGAATGATTGGATTGGGCTCACCTGAATAATCTAGGATAATCTCCCCATATCGAGTTCTATGCTATTAATCTCACATGCAAAGTTCCTTGTTGCCTGACAAGGTAACATTTACAGGTTCTGGAGATTAGGGCATGGGTTTGGGGAGCCATTTTTTATCTGCCACAAATAAAACCCCCAGAAATGTGACCTTACCTGTCCCTAACTTAGTTTTATTATCTCTACATCATGTGCTCTCAGACACAGAGCCACCCCCCCAGGCTTTACTCAGGTCCTTGGAGCAGGCTCACACTCACAGACCCTCCACCTACCCTCCACCTTGCCTCTCCCCACCCACCCCCTCAGGAAGCGGGGGAAAGGAGGGAAGGGGGGAAAGAAAAGAAGGGGGGAAGGAAGGAAGGAGAAAAAAAGAAAAGGATGATAAAGAGAGCTCTGCTCTCTAGAGTAGATTTTCTGACATTTCCTTAGTCAATACAATGGTAAAGTAGCCACAGCAATGCAGAAGTAACTTAACACAGGTTATTTTGTGAACTCCTTAAGATCTGATTTAATAAACTTGGGCCAGTCACATTGCTCCTGAACTCATTTGCCTGGTAAGCAAAATCTTATTGCTGAGAAAAGTAGATGTAAAGCCACCTTGGCTGACATTAACAAATTCTAAAGGCATAAGAATGTTGAGAACCCACCAATTTTTGTTTGAAAGTGGGCTTGGATTAAAAAAAAAAAAAAATTAGCACAGAAAAAAGAATATGTTGAAACCCAGCTACTCTGGGTCACAAAACAGCTCACCAGAGCAGAAGTTATGCTACTTGATAAAGCTAACACAACATTGGACCTTATTGATGTTGGTATGGCCCTTGGCAGTACCATTACAAAAATCTGTCCAGACAAAACAAAGAAGTACGCCGCTCTGGCAGAAGAGCTAACTTCCTTGTGGAAACTGAGGAACATCAAAGTCAAGGCAGTCATCCTCTTGGCAATGGGAGTGTTGCCCTCTGCACAAACCACACATCTGTGGCGTGGGATCCAGCGCATGGTTGGGATTTGTATAGGAAAGAGTGTTTGCTTTTGCTTATCCTTCATTCATTGCTCCTTTTGGAAATAACACCCCAATTTTTCATGGAGTGCCAACTCTCTACTACTCACAGTCATTGCTGGGGAGAACGGACTCCACCCCTAGCTCAGAAATTAGCCCAAAACCCAAGGTGGGTCAATGGAAATTCTGCCTCTTCCTGACCACCAACATTTGGTCCAGCAGTGGACATGTGTCATAGTTGGGGCCAATGAGGCTCCTTCCCTTGGAGTTTCACAGAAACTAACTGGAAAGATGCACTGTCTTTCCAGAAACTTGCTTAAGTCATAGACGTATGTGACAGAGACGGGGACACTTTGTTCAATGACATAGGGAAATAGCTTTCACCAACCCTGCCTGAGAACTTCGTTATCAGCTCAGGAAAATGTGGCTGATTTTTGACCCCCCAATCAGGGTTAAATAGAGTGTGACCCAGATTAAAATTTGCAGCTTCTTTAAAAAAAAAAAAATCTGATAGTACCATTCCTCTGCTCAAAGCCTTCAGTAATTTTTCCCAAGTATGCATCAGTTTCCTATTGCTGCTATAATAAATTACCACAAACTAAATGTAAACCATTCAAATTCATTATTTAACTGTTCTGGAGTCAGAAGTCTGGCATGAAGATATGGATGGGATCTGGGTTATCATGTGGGGAAAATCTCACTGAAAACCAAAGCCAGCAAGGAACAAAGAAGAGCCAAGAGGTGGAGGAAGGGTCCTGGTGGAAGAGTTGAAGCCATGGTGCTCTATGGAATTCACAGGAACATGAGCCAATCCATTGTTCTTGGGGGTATAATCTACATGGTGCTGACTTCGGAAGTCCCTAAGTACAGGTGACCTCACATGGCTCTGAGCCCAGATACCCTCCATACCTCAGATTGGAAAACTGAGTTGCCTAGGAACTTCCTTGACCACCTGCCTCACAGAACTTGTGTCCCAGGTGGTCTGAACTGCTGTGTCTCTATTCAAGCTTGAGTCTCTGCTGGGTTGGTCCTCCTTCCCCAACTCCTCCACTAAGTAAATAGTTTCTCAGTCCTTCAGGCCCAATGGGGAGACTTCAGCATGAAGTCTCATCTCCCAGACCAGTCACCGATCACTCTCTTGACTTGTCACCTGACAGCTCGCACTACCCTCACGAGGACACCGTGCAAATTATTTGATGCCTGCCCATCTCCCTTTCTGTACTGTGAGCTCCTTGAGGACAGGTACCATGAATGGTTCATCTCTGATCCCGCAATTCGCAGACAGCCTGGCCCAGTGGTCAGACAGTGGACAGTATTAGGACAGACACCAAGGAGTAGTCGAAGTTTTGTGAGGCCTTGCAAAGTTCTATTTAGAGGTTTGAACTCTTTCATGAGAGCAACAGGGAGATCCATTGAGGGGTTAAAACAGGGGGGAGGTAGGAAATTTCTGGCATGCTGACATGAGCTTCTGTTTTGCTCCTGAGAGGAAGATCCATCCCTAAGCTCTACTCTTGGTTCTGTTGCTGATGTTCTGAGTTTTCTCCTTAGGACCTGCTGATCCCTCCACTCAACCCCCGTGGGGCTACGGAGTATGTGTCTCCTTACCCAAGCACCAGCAGCCTCTTGAATCTCTGGGTCACACCTATGGTTCATACCCCAGCCTGGGACCCCCTGCGGTGGCATTTTGACCTCCTTCTATTTGCAGACTTCACCTGGAAAATATCCAGAGAGTGCCTCCACCCTCTGACCCTGTGTTTTACCGGATCACTTCTTACTGGCTGGAGGTAGTCAAATTGCTCTTGATCTCATGCTAAGAGGCCATTGATGTTTCTGTGATTCTGTGGGGCGCCTTTCTCAACTCAAACCATCTGCTGCAAAGCTTATTTGGGAAAGGTGTGATTTTTGAAAGGCACATTCATTTATGGTTGCTGTACCCTGTCACCACATTAGGTCATGAGGCCAAACCCAGAAGAGGAACAAGGATGCGGGAGGGGAGTCAGTTGGGGAGCAACTGTGACTCAAGAATTCATCTCAGATCCACGCACATCCAACAGTCCGTCCTTCGTCAGCAGGGGAAAATCAGCACGACTGGAAACAACGATTTCCCAATGTGCACCAATTCAGAGATATGCAGACATGTTACCTGGACAAAGGAATGGACCTCTTCCTTCTTATTCCAGATATCGGCTCTTTCACAGTTGTCGCAAAAAGACCTTGGCAAAGGTTCAGTTCCCTGGATGAGAAGTGAGTGTTTCATTTTTCAGGGGAACACCTACTTTTCAAGTAGACAGAGCTTGGATATCATACCTAATTATTTAATTAGATCACACACATTTGTTTTAATACATACTTGAACGTGTTTTCTTATCATACTTGGTATATAACTGGGCTAACAATGACACCCCACAATACTTTGATATGAGGGCAGAGGGAATGAATGAAAATGAAAATTGGGAAGCCGCCCAAAGAGAAAACAATCCATGAGAGTTCATAGTGGTGGGGCATGAGGGGAAGGACAGGAATTACTTTTGGAGGTTCAATTTCTCAAGTGCAGAATCAAAACCATTCAAGTTGGCTATATGGAACCCACCATGAACTGAAGTCAAAAGGAAATTCACTGGTCTGGATTTCTGTCGATCCTGAATTGAGGGCACGGAGCTGATATTGATGGGTGGAAAGTCTCACCCGAGATGAGGGAGGGTCTCTTGTGCTGCAAAAGTTGAGAACCATCATTATAAAAACCTGAAATTGAAGAGGACATAAAGAGACAGACTTGCCCCAATCTTAAGAGCGCACCCCCCCTTTTAGAACCATCATTATAAAAACTTTCCCCCTGTCCTTCCTTGCCCAAGAGCTGCACCCTGTGATTTCATGGGCTGGCATTTCTGTTTGGCTTCACACAAGGGTCAAACAGCCTCCTTCTGTCTGCAAGTGTCCTTGGGCGCAGTCCCAGGTGCTGCTGGGGGCAGCCGTGTATGTGGGCAGGAACGGCGGGTGCTGAGGGCCTCTGGGTGGGGCAACACCAGCGTCCTTCCATCCAGGATTTCCATCCCAGAAGCCTGATTGCCCAAGACTGTATGCTAAAATGATAACATTTCTCCTCCTGAGGCTCTTGGAAAAGGACTACCCTCTTGAGAATCCTTTTATTTAATTTATTTATTTATTTATTTATTTATTTATTTCAGAGAGACAGAGAGAGAACAGTGGGAAGGGCAGAGGGAGAGAATCTTCAAGCAGACTCAACCACTGAGCGTTGAGCCCATGCGGACCTCCATCCCACGACCCACTAGATCACGACCTGAGACCAAACCGAGAGTAGAGCGCTTCACTGACTGAGCCATCAGGCCCCGAGAATCCCTTTAAAGATGCAATCTCTTTCCTAGTGTTTCTAGCTAGGGACTAGCGGTGGCCATGGTTAGGGACATCGAATGGAACCATTCCTTCTCTGACATTTGAACTGAAATTCCGTCTCCTGATGGCGAGATTTCCCAGGGCATCCACGTTTCTAGAGAGTAGCCTATCAAGCGCGGAGCTGGAGGCTTGCCACCGGTACCCGTTTGCTGCGTGCGTGATGCCGGGCAAGTTGCCGTGCGTCTCTGAGCCTCGCTTTCTCAGCCTATAAATAACCGCAGGAGGCAGCGTCTTTGATCTGGCCTCCAGGGAGGCCCATTTCGCTCTACAGAGGGGGGCGGGGAAAGGAGGATGGGGTAGGACGATGCCATTCCCAGGACCGCACCTCGACGCCAGTCGGTGGGAGCGCGCCCCACTTCGCCCCCAGATCCTGAGAACCTGCTGGAGGTGGCAGGGGCGCGGAACCCAAGTGATTTATCCACCGGGAAGGAAAAGAATTGGTGGGCGGCGGGAAGGACCATACCCTGGGTGGGTGACCCAGAGAATGGGAAGAAATACTCCCTTTACCCCCCCACCCCCACCCCCAAAGCGACGCGGCTCAGGGTGGCCCGGAAGCTGCTTTGGTTCATGATGTCATAAAAGACGTGGGCAGCCCGCTCCCCGCTGCCTGTCACACGCCGGGCTTTGAACGAGGGGCCGTGATGGATAAGGGGGCCCCTCAACTCGCTTTTATCCGCAGACGGATGTCAGGACCGCGTGCCCACCCCGCCGGGCTTTCATTTTCCCTCCTGCTTTCCCCGCGCCTTTAATCAAGGCCTCGAAGGTAATTGCTCTGTGGACAAACAGCTCGCGGCCTGGTGTGCAACTAACAATTAGTTTAGGGGCTGTGATCTATAAATTTTGAGGAGAGGGAAAGAGGATTTGGTGCACTTGGGCTATCGTTTCTAATGAAGAAAAATAACACACCGGAAGGGATCCCGAGTGTTAGCAAAGCAACTTAATATCATCTGGTCGTGATTTGTAGGGCTCGATAATGCCTTGTGATCTTGGGGAGAGAGAGAAAACGGGGTGGGGAGGGGTGCGCTGTTGCTGGTGGTGTTTCTTAAAAAGAAAAAAAAAAAAAAAGCCCCTGGCTTCGTGTGTATGAGATTTATGACACGCGGGCGGCCATCTGTATAAACCCCACGGATCTTCCATCACTGTCCCTCGGCTCTGTAAACGAGGCTGGCCTGAGAGGGACACCATAGGAATGTCGTCCTATTTATTGTTTATAAAAATAAACTGGCTGGCCAGGGATGTATGTGAGGAATTTATATCAAGCAGCTGCACAAGCAAGTGGCCCCGGAGCGGGGGAGCGGAGGAAGTGGGGAGGGGGGGGAGGTGTGACCCCCAGCACAGAGCAGGCCCTCTCCCATCGGCCAGGGGAGGACCACTTTGGGAGATGAAAGGGAAAGAGGGAGGGAGGAGGCCAGATTCAATATCCAACCAGGTCAAACCCCTCTTCCCTTTGGTGAGACCACTGAGCGGGGGCGCTTGGAAGGTTGGTCTCAGAGGAGCGGGGCTCCCCTCCCAGAGGAAACACTGGTGTGGACCCTGAGGGGCATCCCTGGGGTCCTCGAGGGGAGTGAGGAACAAAAGAAGACATTGAACCCAATCAAAGGCTCCCCGATGCGTTGCTGTTTTAAGAGCTGGGCGCTGTCTGGCTTTTGACTAAGGAGCAGCGTCCAGTGGGAAGGGTAAGAGTGGGTTCCGTCAGCCGGCCCTCCGCCTGGGGTGTCGTGGCCCGAGCTCTGTCATGTGCATGTGAGGTGGGTTGTGTCAGGGATGCTCAGACCCAAAGGAGCCATCTGCTCTCTTTAGATCAGTCTCTGGGCCCAACTGACAAGAACAAGGCTAAGAGGCAGATGTTGATAGAATGTCATAGTCAGATGGTTCCTGAAGGGGAACTCCATGGGTCCTCTTGAGGAAACAGAGACCCAGGTGGAGGGAGACTTATCCATCCTGCCAAGTGTTTGGAGTGAGGCTGGGATTAGACCTTAGGTCTCTCAGCTCTCACAGACAGGATTCTGCTCCGTTAGCAGCGCATCCAGTCCTGGGCCATTTGTCCATTCCCTGCTGCCTCTCTATTCCCTAGAGTCTATTCTCCAGACTAAAGCCAGGGTAATCTTTTAAAGATGTTAGTCCAGTCCCCTATCAAAAGCCATTCTGTGACTTCCAAAAGCACCTGAAGTAATAGTCAGACACCAGATGGCCTGGCCCGAGTCAGTGTCCCCAAACTTCTTATCTGAACTCTTGCTGGCACCCATTAGCCCTAGAAACAATGGCCTTCCTTCTGCTCCTTGACCAAGCCAAACTCCAACCTCAGGGCCTTTGCACTTGCTGTTCTCTCCTTCTGGAGTCCTCTTGCCCAGAAGCTTACCATTTCTGAATTCATGTTGCCATTCAATGCTACTTAAATGTCACCTCCTCAGAGAGGGCTCCCCTTCTCTACCTATTTTATTTATTTATTTTTTCTGACTACCCATTTTAAAATAGCATCCTTCTTCCACAAGTCACTCTTGAGTTCACTAATCAGCCATACTGTTTTTTTTTTTTTTTCTTTAGAGCACTTATCATGATCTGAAATAAAATAATTATGGTCTTTCCTTGTTCCCCATTTGTCTATCTTAAGAGAGCAAGACCTTTCTTATCTTGTTATCTTCTGTTTTGCCATTTGTAGAATTGCTCCTGGTATAACATAGGAGTTCATTCATTCATTCACTTACTCAACTATATTTACTGCATTCACTTGTAGCTGATGGTCTCATGGAATCTAGTTTCTAGTGAAGAAGGTAAAAGAATAAATTAATGGTAGGACACCTGTCTCAGGATTGTGGCAAATATGAAGTGTTAGACAATTACAATAGTTTATGAATGTAAAGTTCTGAGCTCAATGCCTGTTCCTTGGTACCTGCTTTATAAACACTAAAGTGTCACACTAACTCTGTCCTTGAGATTCTTAGGTTAACCTGCCTTAATGAATTCATAGTTAAATACAAGAGACTAATGAGCTTGAAGACAAATTACTTGAGAAGGAGCTAATATCTCTTCAGAGAGGTTAACTGAGGCTGTGGGCCAGTTGATAAGATCGTTGAGCCTGCTTGTTGAGCAGAGCATCATGCCTGACCGGGGTTAGGGGGGATGACCCCTTCAATCCCCTGCCAGCCCAGCCCTGCTCTCCCTGCTCCATGAGTGAACACCCAATTAGTCAGGCCTTCGATGAATAGATCGCCAAAGGGGAGAAATGGCATTCAGTTAAACCACCAATACTCGCTTACCTGCTAACCATGTGCATTTACAAATGTTTTTCCACATGGTCTTTGAAATAGGGCTTCTCAACTTTGCGGGGGAGAGGAGAAGAATTCTTTTTTTTTTTTTTTTTTAAAAAACATTTTATTTATTTATTTGACAGAGAGAGAGATCACAAGTAGGCAGAGAGGCAGGCAGAGAGAGAGGAGGAAGCAGGCTCTCCACGGAGCAGAGAGCCTGATGTGGGGCTCGATCCCAGGACCCTGGGATCATGACCTGAGCCGAAGACAGAGGCTTTAACCCACTGAGCCACCCAGGCGCCCAGAGGAGAAGAATTCTTAAAATTGTGTGCGCCATACTTTATGTATACACAAGCTTGGGGTTTTGCTGTTTGTTTGGTTGGTTGGTTTTGTTTTTGTTTCCCCTGGGGAAAAGAATCATAATTTTTAATGCCCAGGGTTGCCAGTGAATTCTGTGTCTCAACATAAGTTCACCGAGTTAAGTTGTCAACACTTAGAGATGTTTGGGAATTGTGAATCTCTTTCCTCATTTCTTTAAAAATGTACTTTCCCACTAATTTGGGATGACATTTGTAACATACTAAATTTGGGTAATATTATACAGTTTGCTTATTCAATAATTATCTATTAAGCCTGACCCTACTAGGGCCAAGAATTATCCTACATACGGCGAAGACATCAAGGCCAAGATGAGGAAAGGTTCTGTTCTGAGAAGGTTACCTTCTAGGGGGACCAGGAGAGTAGATAATAAGCAAATAAATGAATATATATGACAGCTCCTGTTGTTGGTGAGTACTCTGGAGAAATAAGGCTGATATAATAGTGGGGCGCCTGGGTGGCTCAGTGGGTTAAGCCGCTGCCTTCGGCTCAGGTCATGATCCCAGGGTTCTGGGATTGAGTCCCACATCGGGCTCTCTGCTCACCAGGGAGCCTGCTTCCCTCTCTCTCTCTCTCTGCCTGCCTCTCCATCTACTTGTGATTTCTCTCTGTCAAATAAATAAATAAATAAAATCTTAAAAAAAAAAAAGACTGATATAATAGAGAAGAAAGAGGGCATTGCTTTATACTGGATGGAGAGGGCAAGTCTCTATGCTGAGGTGGTGTTTGAGCCAACTTGAATGACAAGATAGAGCAAAGAGCCAAGGGAGGAGTGATTCAGACATTTCAAGCAGAGGAAACTGCTTGTGCAAAGGTCCTGAGGCAGATACAGGGTTAATAAGTTTTAAGGTTGGCAAACAGGCAACATGGCTCCAGAGGAATGAATAGAGTGAGAGTGACAGGTCATGAATCGAGGTGGAAGTGGAGGTGACATCTTGTAGAGCCTGATAAATCTTGATTTGAATTTTAGATTTGATTTTAGTGTTAGGAGAAACCACTAGATGTGATTACCAAGACCACAGATTTTCCCACAGCATTAGGTACTTCTGAGAATAATTTCTATATGTTCATTTATTTGGCAAGAGAATAGCAACACAGCTATTGTTTCTTTAAGAAAAAAATGTTGACTTTCATGTTCCCAGTTGAGTTCCCAGCCCATTTACCAGCCCTACAGTTGAAAGATACTATAGCCAAGTATGCTGAGAAGTTGAAAGACCACCTTTTTTTTTTAAATAAAAAATTTTTAAAAAATTAAATATTTTAAATAAAATATTTTTTATTACAAAGCAAAACAATTTAGATCTTCATTGTTTTAATCTCTCCATTATAGATGTGGGGAGTTGGTGTAATTCCACATAGGCAAATGATCTCAAAGCATTTTTCTCATAATAAAAATTCCATCTTCCGTCCAATGTTAAATGGACCTTCATTTCTAAGAGAAAACAAACAAGAGTATGCTGAGAGCTCTGTGCCGACATTTATAAAAAGTAATTTAGACATAGGCCAAAAAAATTAGTAGAAAGCATTATATCCCAGGTTGGGTGCCCCAGGAAGCAGACTCAGAGATGGAAATCTGCAGGTAGGAAGTTCATGATGAAAGATTCTTGGGATCAATACTTGTGAAGGAAAGGAACTGGGGCAGGGAGGTGGTGGCTGTGCTGTGTCAATGGTCCCATGATCCCACAGGAAGTCCTAAAAATGGGATGGTCATTAAGCATTGTCCTGCGTGGGACTGAAGAAGCCAGGACATTCTCTTGCTGCAAATGACCAACCATTTTATGTGGGCTGCTTCTGTAGGAGGGTGGAACTCAGGCAAGGGGGAGGCATGTTCCGAAGAGGGCTGATAGCTGGGGACTCTCTGTAGCCAGCACTCTCAACAGCTGTGGAAGCCATCTCCTTCATTTCCAAGGGTATTTCCCATATACTTGGGTCTGAAATGGAAAGCCAAGCATCCCTTTCCCCTGTTCTCCTAATTCCTATCCCCACCCCACAGAGGTAAACATAACTTGCTTGCTTTTAGTTTTCTGAGTTGATTTGAAATGCCCCCACAAGATACTCACAATTATATTCCTCAGTCTGTCAATGTCTATCAACTTCCTGATAAGGAAGATGAGG
This sequence comes from Neogale vison, assembly GCF_020171115.1. Classification (NCBI taxonomy): domain Eukaryota; kingdom Metazoa; phylum Chordata; class Mammalia; order Carnivora; family Mustelidae; genus Neogale; species Neogale vison. The sequence continues at coordinate 31,564,854 of NC_058097.1, read as the reverse complement.
GTCTGGACTCATTCTTCCCATGTCCTCCCCTCAGTGTTGTTATATTATTTTAAATTTTTCTGCTAGGAGGTTTTATAACTGCTACATAACATAGTTGGCTTTCTGTTTTTTAAGATTTCTTATTTATTTATTTGACAGAGAGAGATCACAAGTAGGCAGAGAGGCAGGCAGAGAGAGAGAGAGAGATGAGGAAGCAGGCTCCCTGCTGAGCAGAGAGCCCGATGCGGGATTCGATCCCAGGACCCTGAGATCATGACCTGAGCCGAAGGCAGCGGCTCAACCCACCAAGCCACCGAGGCACTCCATAGTTGGCTTTCTTAATCTGATAGCATCATATTGTATCTCATCTCTTCCCATGTAATTGGAAGGAAATGAACACTTCTTACATACCCCTTCCACTTTCTTTCCCTTCTATCATACCATTATTTTTACATTGTCAAAGTTTATAACACTCATGTGCTATAACTATAATCAATAATCAATATTTTTTTTCTCTCAGGTTGAAACGTAATTAACTGTGGTGGTGCACGTCTTAGGAGCATGTCTCTATCCCCAGCCATGAGACTTCTGCACGTCTCACCCTATATGGTAGAGACCCCCTAGAGGTGTCCACATCATAAGGCCCTAATCTGTGAATATGTCACTATATAAGGGGAAAAGAGCCCATTTTGAGATGAGGAGATTATTCTGGGTTATCAGTTATCTGGGTGGACCCAGTGTAATCACAAGGGTCCTTTTAAGATGGAGAGAGAAGTGTCAGCATCAGAAAAGGAAGTGTGATTGTGGAAATCTGGGGAGGGAAGGATTCTGGTTCCCTCTATCCTCCTCAATGCTCCAACTGGGGATCTGTATGTTGAACTAATGAAAGACAAATTAACAGGAGAAAAATGAGCAGACGTTTATTTTCATGTGCATCGTGCTCATGCTTGAGAACACCTGGAAATAAGTAACTCTAACCTCTAATTCTGGTTAGAATTTGGGGGTCTAAATACCAAACCGAGGGGCGCCTGGGTGGCTCAGTGGGTTAAGCCTCTGCCTTCAGCTCAGGTCATGATCTCACGGTCCTGAAATCGAGCCCCGCATGGGGCTCTCTGCTCAGCAGGGAGCCTGCTTCTCCCTCTCTCTCTCTCTGCCAGCTTCTCTGCCTACTTGTGCTCTTTCTCTGTGTCAAATAAATTTAAAAACAAAACAAAACAAAAAAAATTTAAATACCAAACCGAGTAGGGGGAAAGGAGGGGAGAAAGGCCACTTAGGAAAGGCAGAAGGCTTTTTGGAAGGATAAGCAGTCCCTTAGGAGAATAGATGGGTGAAGGGAGAGTTGGTGAGATGTCTATCTGGGTGTGGGTGCCAACTTCTCTCCAAGAGGAGAAAAATAGAATTTCTCCTGGGGAGGGGGAGGGGATTTATGGCCCTTGAGTTCTTTGGGGTTGGTTCTTCTTTTAGGCAGATAAGAGATTTCAGGAATTTGATGCCTTCAGCATGAAATAATTTTTATGTCAAAGTGGCATGATTGGGGATGTCAAATCTGGGTTCTCTTCCAAAGCAGGGGTCAGAAAGTCAGGGAGAGATTTGCACATGCTATACTGATGGTTTTGAAGGTACTGGAAGGGGCCATGAACCAAGGAATGCAGGAACCTTCAGGAGCTGGAAAGGCAGGGAAAGGGAGTCTCCCCTAGATTTTCTAGAAGAAATCAACTCTGATGATTCTCTGAGTAGCACATTAAGAGTGGTTTGGACTTCTGATCTCCAGAACTGTAGGAGGGTAGGTTTTATTATCTTAAGCCAGTAAGTCTTGTCATTTGTTAGAGCAGCATAGGAACATAACACACCTCTCATGATACTCTGCTTTATGCCACCTTTTAGTTTGCTTTTATTTTCACCAAGACTTTTTCTTATATTTTCTTCCTGTTTTTTTTTTCTCATTGACTAAAATAATATTTTTATGCCCTGATTAAGACCATCCAGCTACTTCATCACACTATCTTAAGAATGAGCCTACTTTCATCTTGAAAGCTTACGACCTTGACTTCTAATTCATATTTGGATATATGATTTCTTAAATCTGCTTCACAAAACTTATCCAGGAGTATTTCCTCTTTTCAGTCTTCCTTCAGACCCCCGGCTGATTGAATCTGTGTATTTTCTTTCTTCTGTTTCTATTTCCTATATTATATGGTCAAGTACCTTTTGGGAAAATTTATGTGGGAGAAAATCTTTGAATCCTTTCATGTCTGAAAAAAATGTCTTTATCCCCAACCCTCCCCACACACAGTCATAATTTTTATAGTTTAGTTGAATATAAAATTCTAGGCTCAAAGTAATTTCTTTTTATTATGTTTAGATCATTTGTCTATTTTCTTTCAGGATCCTGTATTGTTTGCCACAAGTTAAATGTGGTTCTGAGTCTCATACTTTATCGATGACTTGTTCTTGCTCTCTGTAGATTTTTTTTTTAAGATTTTATTTATTTATTTACAGACAGAGATCACAAGTAGGCAAAGAGTCAGGCAGGGAGAGAGAGGGGGAAGCAGGCTCCCTGCTGAGCAGAGAGCCCGATGTGGGGCTCGATCCCAGGACCCTGAGATCATGACCTGAGCTAAAGGCAAAGGCTTTAATCCACTGAGCCACCCAGGGGCCCCATCTCTGTGTAGATTTTTATAAAAATATAGTAGAAACATGAATTTTGTTTTTTTTTTTTTAACATTTTATTTATTTATTTGACAGAGAGATCACAGGTAGGCAGAGAGGGAGGCAGAGAGAGAGGGGGAAGCAGGCTTCCTCCCTACTGAGCAGAGAGCCTGATGCAGGGCTCGGTCGCAGGACCCTGGGATCATGACCTGAGCTGAACGCAGAGGCTTTAACCCACTGAGCCACCCAGATGCCCCTGAATTTTGTTTTTCAATCGGGCTTCATATTTGGTGTTTCTGTTCAAAATGAACTTTCAGGTGTAAAACATTTTCTTCTGTAATTTAAAAATTATTTTTAACAGCTTTATTGAGATATAATTCAAATATTATACAATTCAATGGGTCTTTTAAAAAAATATATTCACAGGGCGCCTGGATGGCTCAGTGGGTTAAGCCGCTGCCTTCGGCTCAGGTCATGATCTCAGGGTCCTGGGATCGAGGCCCACATCGGGCTCTCTGCTCGGCAGGGAGCCTGCTTCCTCCTCTCTCTCTGCCTGCCTCTCTGCCTGCTTGTGATCTCTCTCTGTCAAATAAATAAATAAAATCTTTAAAAAAAATATATATACATATATATATATTCACAGAGTTGCACAAACCTCACCACAATTTTAGAAGATTCTCCTCATCTCAACAAAACAAAACATGTACCCACTAGCTGTCACTCCCCATCCTCTCTTATTACCCTACCCACACCTCTAACCCTAGGCAACCACTAGACTAATTTATAGCTCTATAAATTTGCCTACTCTGGACATTTCATAGAAATAGAATCAAATATGGACCTTTTATGCCTCTTTCAACTAGCATAATGCTTCCAAGATCCATTCATGTCTGTTTTCACATGCCTTGGAACTTCTGTGTTGCTAACTTAAATGTATAAAGTTTTCACTCATTTTGTATCTTTTTTGGGGGGAGTTGTCTGTAGCCTCAATTTTCAATGCTTCCGTTGACATCTTTGCAATTTTGCTACTTAGATTATATTTTCTGCAACAGAAAATCGAATTCAAATAGCTTAAGCAATCAGCAAATATTTTGTATTATTTTTATTTGCAGAACTCTAAGAGGTGGGACAGGATGAAGGGTTGGTTGATGTGCTTATTCCAATGTGCACATCATGAAGTGCATGTTCATGTTCCTTAGATCATGAAGGATCTAAGTTCCTTTCATCTTTGTTCTGTTATCGCCAGTACTAGCTTTATCCTAAAGCAGGTTCACTACATGGCTTCCATGTAGAAGAACCAGATATGTGTGCCTTTTTGTTAATGTCTTTTCAGAGGAGGAGACCTCTGAAGATCTCTAAAAACCTAGACAAACTCTCTTTACATTTCTCTGGACTGAATTTTGTCCCGTGTCCATTTCTGACCCAACAAACAACAAAGGGGAAGAGATAGATCTGAGTAGCTTCCAGGGTTTCTCACTTAGGGCACAGTTGTCATCTAGTCAACATAATTCTTCATTGTAAGCGACTGTTCATGCATTTCAGAACATTTATCATCCATGGTATCTGCCCATTAAATGTCCATAAACCCCCCTATATTAATTTTCTACTGCTGCTATAACAAATAACCACAAACTTAATGACTTAAAACAACACAAATTTATTTTCTTATAGTTCTGGAGACTGGAACTCTTAAACTCAAGAGGTCAGAGGGCTGTATTTCTCTTTCAAGCTTCAGGGAAGGCTCCATTTTCTTGCCTTTCTCAGCTCCCAGAAACCACCTGTATTCCTTGGCTTATAGTCCCCTCTGCTTATAACTCCCAACATCTTCCTTCCATTGTCATATCTCTTCCTGCTATCCTGACCCTCCTGCCTCCCTCCTGTAAGGACTTGTGATTATTTTAGGCTAATCCAAATAATTCAGGATGATCTCTCCATCTCAAGATCCTTAACTTAATCCCATCTACAAAGTCCCTTTACCATGTAAGAGTCACAGGCTCCAAGGATAAGGAAGCTGGCATCTTTGGGGAATCATCCTCAGCCCATACATCCATACTTTTTGCCCTACACCTTTTATTCTAACAACAACAACAACAAAATGGGATGAGTGGACACCTTAACGAAATGGGCGTTCTTTCAGGAAGGAGTAAGGGAGGTAAAGAAGGGATGGGTGCTGAGTAGGGAAGCAAAAGACCTACAAGATTATCAAATGTTTCTTTTCAAAGCACTTTTTCTTATGCCCTGATTGCTTTATTTTCTGAGTGGCCTGTTCTTTTTTTTATAGATGTCTTACTACCTTAAGTCTTTCTCAATTTTATTTTGATATCCTTCCTATATTCCGATGTTTCTGTTTTCTCCAGGATGATTTTTTTGTTTATGTGTTTATTTGGGGTTGGAAATAGCCCTCAATGGGTTCTCCACCTTTTCCTGATCATTAGTTGCTCCTGATCATTCATATGAATAGTCAATCATGGACTTGGGTGATGTATACAGCGGGTGGCAATGGGTTTCCATTTCAGTTGTAGAGTGCTTCCCCAACACCATGTTCCTTGAGTGGTACAGCAAAGTGACTTGACCCTTGACACATGGGAGGCGAGACTAGGAGGACAGACCAGCTAGTAGGCTGTGCCCTTCCCCTTGTTGAAATAGGCACTAACAGTCATATCAGGAGCCCTAATCCAGGCCTTGGGTGTAAACCATCATTTACTTAGTATGAGAAGAATAGAGAATGGGAAAGGGAAGCCTGAAAGGACTTCAAATCATCACCTTGGGGGTGCCTGGGTGGCTCAGTGGGGTAAAGCTTTCTGCCTTCGGCTCGGGTCATGATCCCGGGGTCCTGGGATCGAGCCCCGCATCGGGCTCTCTGCTCAACAGGGAGCCTGCTTCCTCCTCTCTCTCTGCCTGCCTCTCTGGCTACTTGTGATCTCTGTCTGTCAAATAAATACATAAAATCTTTTTTAAAAAATCACCTTGATTTCTACCCCCTTGTAACATTTCTGCTCTGCCTACCCACAGGCATATCACCTCCAGTGTTTCTAGAGCTCTGCGAATAGGAATGCCCACCATCTTTGTAGATGCCCTCCATGGGTGTTCTAGACTGCAGCTTCACTGCCATGATTTATGCTGTTTCCCATTCACTTTTCCTATTCCAGAAACTCCTCGGATCCTTTGTTCTACTGATGGATTTCCTTCTGTTCTCAGCCCTCTTAGAGTTTATTAGCATTATTATTATTCAGTGAGAAAAGGAAAAGACAAGCATGTGATCCTTCTACTACTTTGGGTTTTGTGGGGAGTTTTTTGTTTTGTAGGTTGTTTTTGTTTTTTGTTTTTTGTTTTTTTGTTTTTGAGAGAAAGAGCATGTTGGGGGAGGGGTCGGGGGATGGGGGTAGAGGGGCAGAGGGAGAGGGAGAGAATCTTAAGCAGATTCTGCACTGAGCATGGATACTGATGGGGCTTGATCTCATGCCCCTGAGATCATGCCCTGAGCCAAAATCAAGAGTTGGAGGCTTAACCAACTGAGCCACCAGGCAATTCCCCACCCCTGACCTCTTCAAACTAGAAATCTACTGGCAGCTTAAAAATAGCATTATATGCTTTGTTCTCAACTGTCAAGATTTCAGGAATCCAGTCTCAGCTCAACCCCCCTGGTCTAACTGTATCCAAAATAAAATGGAGTGGCTAACACTAGGGCAGGCTAAGCGTGAAATCAGCTTTAGGGCATGAATTCAGGTGGGTGACCCCCTGTAGCCTCCTTGGCTAGCTCAGGATGGCTTCCTGGTAGAGGTGGACTCATTTCTTTCCCTCAAGAGTCACCCCAGTTACCAGAAAACAGGATGTCAGTGTAGAGCAAAAAGAACTTGGCAAGCAGCAGAGAGCAGACCTGTTGAGAGTAACTCTAGGGCCGAAAATTGTAGTAACAATTTTCCTACCACCTTCACAGCGAGCCCAGAAGCTGGCTGCCCTTTCAAATTCTGGAAACTCACGGAGCTGGAGCCATCCAATTGCCCTGGGGAAATTCCCTCACATTCCATCTGAGAGTAACAGCCTTTCAGTCTCTTCAGGAGTGATGTGGCTGATGGAGAACTTCCTGTCCTCATGTGCCCCCTTATCCATTGCCTTGTCTATGGCAGCAGCAGAAGGCAGGCTCTGGGACATCAGGTCTGAGAGCCATGCACAGAAGAAGATGCTGCAGGCCCAAGGATCCAGAGCAGATGAGGAGAAATGGTGAAAGTAGAAGAGTAGGTGAATCTCAGATGGGGGACAGGGGACCCCCATTGATTCCTTAACACTTCATATTTTTTCTTTCTGGTAATTATCCTTTACCGTAGTTTTTATTTCAAATCTGCTAAAATTGTACCAGCAACAAGCCAACATAGACTTCCAACCTTCCCTCCTCCGTTAATTCAAACCCCTCACATTTTGGTCAAGATCTAGTGTCATTTTTAGGAAAACACTTTCTTCTTTTGGCATTTTCCTGCCATAAGCAGTAGTAATATTAAGTGTTCAGAAACTAATGTTATGGTTATGCATCAGGACTTTCATCAAGTTGTCCAGCATCATATCCAAATGACCCCTCTGACCTTTATTGTTTTTAGATCTCAGCTGTCACCCTGTTTTGGGAGCCATTGCAGGAATTTACCATCTACTGAATTAAAATTAGGGGTTTCTTGGCTTTTATTTTATTTTTCCAGGTCATATTCCTGAGACTGCTGGGGTTTCCTCAAACACTGTACACATTGTGTCAGAGGAGATGACCCAAATACCTGGGGACATGGAGTGGCTACTGGTTGAAGGAGGAGACATGAAATCCAGGAGCATCATGGAGACTGGGTGATGACACTGCTCTGTGGGCCGATGATGAAATCACCCACTCTTTGAGTTCACGTTTCTGCAGTAAAATCTTGAGGAAAAAAAAGTTGATAGTATAATGTTTCAGTGCTTACAGTTTCTGAACCCCTACCCTGATCATGAGATGATGTGGTAGGTTGTAAGAAAACAAAACAAAACAAACAAACAAACAAAAAAACACAAAAAAAAACCCCACAAAAAAGCAAACAAACAAAAAACAACCAAACCAAACAAAAAACCCTAGTTCTTCCTTTGCCTGTATTCATACTCCTTTGAATGGGATTTTTTTCATTCTATAATAAAGAGATAGAATCTATTTTTCTACCCCCTTGAGTCTGAATTAGTGACTCTCTCTGATGAGTAGAGTAGGGGAGTTCTCATTGGACTCAAGAGGCATCACGGCTCCTGCTCTTGCTTTCTTCCTGAGGCTTAGACGAAGGAACTTCAGCCAACCTACTGAAGAGTGAGAATAAAGGGAAGAGAGATGGGCCATTCCAGCTGAGGATTCCTAGACAGATCAGTTCTCACCCATCTAATCCATGGATGGTACAGCAAGAGGAATCACTCCAGTGAAATATAGCAGAAGAACCACTAATCAGAACCCAGTCCAGGTTGCTGGCCCACAGACTCATAGGCAAAAGTGGCTGTTTCAGAGTGTCTGAGTGGCTTGGTCGGTTAAGCAGCTGGCTCTTGATTTCGGCTCTTGATGATCTCAGCGTCATGAGATTAAGCCTAGCATGGGGCTTTGTGCTCAGCAGGGAGTCTGCTTGAGGATTTTCTCTCTCTCTCTCTGCCCCTCCCCCAATAAAGAAATAAATCTTTTTTTAAATGTTTGTTTTAAGCCACAAGTTTTCAGTGGAATAGGCAATAGGTAAATTGATGCAGACATTTCTATCTTTCTAATCTGCCTCAGTCTTGACAAGCTAGGTTATACTGCAGTCACAATTCTATAGTTTTAGCAGCTTACAATATCAAATTTAATGTCTTGTACTTGTCCCTTTGGGGTCAGCCAGAGCTTTGTTCCCTTTCTCCATATTCTGGGATGTAGGCTGATACATCAAGTATTGCTTGGTGTCATAGCAGAGAAAACAGATCTCTGAAGATACTTTTATTTGCAAATCATTTCTCTAGATTGGAAGAGACATACATCATTGTCCTCACAGCTTACTGGTGGGAACTAATCATGAGGCTTCACTCAACCCCAGGAGGCCAAGAAGCACAGTCCTAAGACATACGGAAGAGGTGAAGAAGCAGACACATTTACTGAGCCCCATTAATGACTACTTATACGTCAACCCAGTAAGAGGGTGAAAATGGCGGATGGTTCCATTACCCAAAAGAAATGGGAGAAGCTACAGGCAGTGTGCTCTCTATAGTATGTGGTCAATATATTGAACACAGTTTAATCTTTTATCCACCTGAGAATCTCTAACCAGAGACTCAATTTTTTTTTTCCTTTCTTAGTTTGTGTCCAAGTTGTGTGACCTAGTACTGAGCAATATTGTGTCTTAGAGATAAATTGAGTCTCACTAAAACCAGTTATATTTCAAGGCTGAAGGTAATACTCTTCTGGAGGAAAAGGGGTGGAGTCCTTCTTCAGAGCTCATAAGGGGAGATGATCCCTTTGAAGATTTTACTTCAAAAAAGTGGATGTTAAGATCCTTTGAATAAAGAAAGGGCAACGTATTCAGGACCCCTCTCACTCTAGAGTTGTTTTCTTCTTATTCTCACCTTCACTTAATAAACTTTCACTTCACATAAATAAGTAATAATAATAATACTCTCTGAAAGCAACCAGAATGCAAGGTAAGATGGACCCACACTTTATGATAGCACTTTTACGTCTTCTATATACGTCACTTCTTAGGACCTTAACAGACAGCATAGCATTCTCAAGAAGGCTTCTTCTGTTTGATAGAAATCCTGGGGCCCCTGGGTGGCTCAGTCAGTTAAGTGTCTGCATTGGGTTCAGGTCATGGTCCTGGGGTCCTGAGATCCAGTCTTACATCAGACTCTCTACTCACTGGGGAGTCTGCTTCTCTCCCTCTGCCTGCCCCTTCCCCTGCTTGTGCTCTCCTTCTCTCTCTCTGACAAAAAAAGAAAGAAAGAAAGAAAGAAAAAGAAAGAAAGAAAGAAAGAAAGAAAAGAAAGAAAGAAAAGAAAGAAAAGTAATCCTAACATTTCTAACTTTTCCTTTCCCAAATTATTGTTCCCCTTAACCCTTATTATACCAACTCAGGGATGAGAGTACATACAACTAGTACCATTGTCTGGGAAGGGTAGGAGTTCATAGTCATGTGTAATTGCACAAATTGAACGTATACCCAGATCTCTAGAAGCTCACTCTTACTCTATTTGTAGAAGACTCGGTTAGTTACCTTAATGTCATTCTGCTCAAGGGACAGGAAAATATTTGTTCCTAAATTGTTCTCTATAATTAGAGGGAAAAGTTCTGAGGACTTTCTTTTGCAGGTTTTAGACCATGTTGATAGATTTATCTAGTTGTTCACTTATCCATGATTTGACCAAAAGAGCACTGTATAGAGAGATGAATTCATTTCAGCATCAATGCATTTACTGAGCACCTAGTAAGTGCTAGACATTGAGTCTACAGTGTTGTATTAGAAAGACCTGGACTTTGTCACTCTTTCACAAAGCTTACTCTCATAGTGTGCATGTAGGGAATACAAGGCTGTGTGCTCATGTGTTTGTTTCAGGGAGATAGGACAGAAATTAGTAGCAAACCCATGCATAGGTGTATGTAGTAAATACATGTCTCTGTCTCTCTCTTTCAATCTGTTCTCTCACCTGAAGGAAAAGTCTATCTTTTACAGGTTGCAATAGACATCTCCAAATGGTTCGCACTGAGCATGCATTGTTTTATTCCTCATAAAAACAGGCAATAAAGATGAAGGAAGACAAAGAAGAGGAAGTGGGGAAGAAGAATGTAGAATTACAACGTGGGTTTTCCGTGATTTGTATGTCTGATGTTTTGTGATTTGTGTGTCTGCTGATATTCCCATCGCTTGGCTGGATTTTTTGTGTGTCATTTGAATTATTCTTTTGAGGCCCAGGGAATTAAGAGCATGTTGTCTTTTCTAATAAGCTTAATTTTTATACTCCACAAACGGTGATCCCTATTATCCATTGGAGCAACTGAGTCAGAGAGAGAAGGAACTACTCATATTTCAACAGGAGATGACTATTTGGATGCTGAGCTCTGTTCATCTGTCCTGACTTGGAATCCTCCTTTACCCCTCTCTTCTGCTTCTCCAGAAGTGTTTTTATCTTGGCATTAACGCCCTCGCATTCAAATAATTTTATTTGGACTTTCGTGGCTTTTGTGTTTCAGGCAAGTTGTTTGAACATCTTTTTTTGGTTTAACATTCTTTAAAAAATGCCATGTGATTTCACTGATCTTACTAGAAACCAATAAAAACACATTACTTTAAAAATAACTCCCATAAAACCTCTTACTTGTGAAAAGCTTTCATTCTAATAAAATTGGAGCTAACCAAAACCTTTTAAAAGTGCTCGCAGGCATCCATGAGACTTGGCATGTCCAGATTGTATTACCTCTAGTGGTGATGAAGATACCAGATCTCTACTCTGTCTGTAGGAGTGTGGGTCCAAGATAAATTAACTCACCTACTTTAGAAAAGAAAAATCCAATATGAGAATGGTAACACCCCACAGAACGCCACTCATTCTGCCTTTTGCCAACATAGCCACTGGGAATCTACAATCTTTTCCATCGTGTGTGAGGTTGTGGTTGGTTTCCACCCCCCCTTCACTTTTAGTTGCCTAAATATAGAATTAATGGGTTTTAGGGAAAGTCAATGATTGGTCTTACTTGAGTCTGGAGAGGGGAAAGAAAATATCCTTTTCTCTGCAGCCTTCAAAATTCCCTTTGGGTTGCTGTCATCCCATGCCAGCTCTACTTTTAGATAAGACTCTTGCCAACAGCTGGGAACTCTGTGATGACAGGAGCTGGAAGGTGGTGTCATGAACACAGGGTCGAGGTGTGGCCCCTGAGTGTCAGGCTTTGGTCAGCTGTGCCAGATTGGTCACCCCCAAACTCTCCAATGGAAAATTTTAGTAGGACAGACTCATGAGTTGCTTTCTTTGCGGACCTGGATGGGGCTTCAGAAACAAAATAGTTTTTTCTTTGAAAGATGCCTAGAGCAGCGCCTGGGTGGCTCAGTGGGTTAAACCCTCTGCCTTCTGCTCAGGTCATGATCCCAGGATCCTGGGATCAAGCCCCACATGGGGTTCTCTGCTCAGCAGGGAAACTGCTTCCCCACACACACCCCCACCCTCCCACCACCTGCCTCTCTTCCTAGTTACAATCTCTGACTATCAAATAAATAAATAAATAAATCTTTAAAAGAAAGAAAGATGCCTAGATAACTCAATGCTGGTTGGAGAAACAGAGATGTATAACCAAAGCAACAACAAAAGATAATTAAATAAAAAATTCCCTCTCCTGAACCTGGAAGGAGAAGCAATTGGCTGATGAGTTGCTTCTCTCCACCTTCTCCAAGGTGGATTTCTGGGAGCATGCGGATACGTTCCTCCACAAACGAGATCTGAGATCAAGTAAATATGGGAAAAGCCCCGAGCTGCATTCCTCTCTGCAAGATTCCCAGGTTTTGTAGAGTATATAAAACATCGTAGAATGATCACTACTAAATAAACTAGTTTCATAATGTTTAACAGAGTGTTTCTCCCACTTGCCCACAGAACTTCTTTTTATTAATTATTAACACCTCTAAAGACCTAAGGAACCTATCTTAAAAAATGTAGCTATGGAAGATCCACACAGTAATTTCCCTGAAATAGTCCATCCTTGGCCGGTCAAATTTCCAGACCTGCGTGGCCTTGACTTTCCCCATTGCTTTTCTGGGGGAAGCACCGCATAGGCGCGTGCCTTCTTGGTCAGCTGTAGCAACACCATTCTTGTAAGGAAGGACCAAGGGGCTCTTCTGAAATGCATCTCGAGACAGATTTTCATTTCTGGCAAAGCCTGATCCTTTTTGTGTTGCAGGTGGGTGATCTACAGGAGGGTTCTCTGTATTTCTTAGTAAGACAGAGGTTACTTTATTTTATTTTATTTTTATGGCTGAAGGTGTCAATCAAAGCTTTTCAGAAATGTCACTCCACCTCCACAGAACTGTCGCTGTGCAGGAAGCCCACATGGTTCTGATGAGACTGAGGTTTCCCTCCACTGATCCTGCTTTGCAGATAGATGATAAAGGAAAGGCTTCTGTGCAGTTACATGTCAATTTCATGTTCCCCATCTAGTCCTCAGCATAGCAAGTGGCTTGCAGATACTGATTATCTACTGTGTGCAGGTGTATCGCCTGTATCACTTCTCATCTTTACAGTGCCCTGCAGACCTGCCCCCATTTTATAGGAGAGAAAATTGAGGCTTAGAAAAGTTAAGCAGCATGTGTTTGTTGCCTCTAAATGGAGGCTCTTTTCTTTCAAAAGAAGCCTCAAAAAAGACCACTTTTTTTTTTCCTTTTCACAGAACAATTCCTTCTCCCATTTCCTACCCCCCAGTCCTTACGTTTGCATTGATTTTCTTTGACTGTCTTGAACACAGAAAGAATGTGGGGACAAAGCCATTTTTCTTCTCTGTCTTTTCAGCTACAATCGTGGGTTTTATTTTCTAAGAAAATTCTAGACGTTAAAGGGGACTGAGAGAAGCTGGACCTCAAAGCCTCCATAAAGTCCTCCATTCACAACAGGAAGTTTGTCAGTCTTTTTTTTTTTCCCCCAATGGGTAAATATTTCCCGACATTTCCATTTTTCGCTCTTCCCTGAAAATGATTTTAGTCAAAAACAAAAATGGAACTCTGCTCTTTTCTGAGAGTGCGAATGAAATCCAATGGAAAGCCTCATTGCCTCCAACTGATAAGAAGATAGAAAGATACCATACCATGAACCCTGGGGCTTATGAAGAGAACTTGTGCCCATGGTGAGTTCTTCACAGAACGCTCTGCTCTGTCTGCCAGGGAACCCTCTGGCTGGATTGTTGCTCTTCTGGCAACAGGGAGGTTTGGCCTCTGTGGTCATTCCTTGTTGACACATGTCATTCTTACCACCCAGAAGCTGGCAACCTCTGAGTTGAGTGAGTCCCTCTGGCTTGTGCGTTCCACCAGCCTCTGGAATCCCTGTGTATCTTCTTTGTTTCTTACTCATACAGATTTTGAAGGACCGAAATAATAGTAACAACAACAACAACAATAATAATAATAAACCCCCAAAACATAACACACCAGATATATTTTGTATTCTCAACCAACCGCTTTTCAAACAACTATATGATTCATGCATTGGGATTATACTCAGAGGGCAACACTTTGTGTTGAAATGAAATGAAAGCATTTCTAGAGAACTAAAAGAAAGCAAAGCAATATTGCTCTAAATTCCCAATTAGAAGCTCTCAGGGAGCCCAGATGAGCTCCACTGCAAAGCCCTGTCCCAGGCCAGCCCCACATGTGTCCCTCCACTCTTCATCTCTCTCTCTCTATCACTCCATCTGCCCAGGATGGACCAACTGAGTCATTCTGCGGGCTCAACACATATCTTGATCCATTTTGTGAATGTTTTCAGTTTGGCTAGAACTTAAAACACATTTTTCCCCAAGCACTTTTTCCTCTTCATTTTTTAAACTCGTATATTTTAAGGAAAATTTAGCCCATGTGTTTCTCATTATTCCTAATTCATTTGCACTTAACTCATCAAAATGTTGCTTTGCAAAAGCCTTTTGCTTTCCAAGACTCCTGAAGTCCTTTTTTCTGGTACTTTCAGCCTACCCCTTCACACCACCTCTTTTCTCTCCCTTCCTCTCTTTTTGTTTCTTCAAAGGCACACTTTTCTTAGAAACGGGAATTTTTTGCCCCCAGCCACAGATCTGTGGACCTACTGTAGGGAGAGCCTACGCGGGTGAGGAGTCAGGCTTCTGGACAGTTGCACCTTGCTGTCCTATCGGAGCATTGGCTCCAGGAGGAATGTGTGGGGCTGTCGTGTGGAAGTCATTTATTTTTTTCTTGACCTGATGCATAAATGTCAGGCACTAGAGAAGAACAACTTAGGAGGCAAACTCTCACGTCAGCCATTTGGGGGTTTAATCCCCTATTAACCTTCGGATCGCTTTTCTCACATGTGAAACGGGAATGGCAGGAGTGCCCACTGCACGTAGTTATAAAGAGGATGGGTTGATATATTGTCCACAGGACAGAGCCGTGTGTGACAAGACACAGCAAATGTCCAATTCTTAACCTGCTCCGTTTAGCACATAAGATGCCTTCTATCCAGGGTCACACGTCTCTTCTCAGTGCGGTGCTCAGGATGGGTCTTAGGTAGGTTATCCCAGAGATAGAATCCCAAGACCAGCATTCAAGTGCAAGTACTTCGTTCTAGAGGTTGTCCTAAGCAATGTCAGTAGGGAAGTCTACTAGGCAGGCTTCCAGGGAAACAGAACCAATAGGACATGCATATATTCAGAGGAAGAGATTTATCTTAAGGAATTAGATCCCACAGTTGTGGAAGTTTGCCCAGTGCACAGCCTGATGGGGGACGCCATAGGCTAGACTCAGGAAAGATTTGGGGAGACTCCAGAAGATGCGAAGGCCTTGCTGCTGCAGTCCAAGGGCAGTCTGCTGGCGATTCCTTCTTGCTCAGAGGAGGCCGGCCTTGTCTTCTATGCAGGCCTTCTCCTCATCGGATGTGACCTGCCCACATCATGGAGGGCAATTTGCTTTACTCAAAGCCCACTGACTTAAATGTAAATCTCATCCAAACACACTTATCATGGAAACCTCCAGAATGATGAATGGCCGAATATCTGTGGCCCAGCCAATTTGGCACGTAAAGTTAACCATCACAGGAGGTAAGACAGGGAAAAGAAAAGCCATCAGTGGAAGTTGTGGTATGAAGCAGATCACCTGGGAGGGCAACTGGAGCTTCACCCTCTGGGGAACTGAGAAGGTGCTGGTTGTACCCCAGGGCCACCTTTCGTGGAGACATTGGCTGAGGGCTGCCCCCACATTGGGTGGCCCCTGCCCTCATAGCCTGTGACACAAGCAGGAAAATAGCCCGGGCAGCTAGAGAAAGCCCTCAGGGAGACAAAGCAGGCGCTCGTGCTTGAAAATTGGACAGGTGTGCAAGGAAATGGTGTGGGACCAGAAACTCAGGTGGGGCGTCACCAGCGCCTGCCACGGGGATCCCTTCACCTTGAAAGATACAACCAGGCTTCCCTCTCTATCTCCCACTTGTGCTTCTCAGGACTCCAACACAAGAAAAGAAGGTCAGTTTTAGCAACAAGGGATTGAGAAAGAGGCCTTGGAGAGATTCTTCAGGTCTGCAGTGGATGTATTAAATTAATACAGAGAGGGAACAGATACAAGTTCTAGTTTAAGCTGGAAGTACGCTTGACACTCACATATGTTTTGGGCACTGACAAGTGTTGACATTAGTCCTTTCCACATTGGCAGGAAGGGTTCATCATCCAAGAACAAAGACCAGTTTTATGCAGCTTTTAAAGATAATGAAATATATCTTCTGCTATAATTTCATGACTTCCAAAGCAACTGGAAGCAGAAATAAATAAATAAATAAGAAATTTAAAAACTGACTTTTGCCATAGGAAGAGTATATGACTAATTAGTTTTTTAAAACTCAAAGTTAAATAATGGGACTTAGAAAAAATCTATAGCTCTACTTCATTCCTCGCTTGGCAAACTCTCTGAGTCAGTTCAGGGTCATATTTTTGTTTGGTTGGTTGGTTTTTAACAGCTTTATTGAGATGTAATTCACATACCATGCAAATCACTCATTTAAAATGTACAATTCAATGGCTTTGAGTATGTTCACAGAGTTGTACAACCTTCAACACAATCAATTTGAAAACATTTTCATCACCCTATAAAGAAAGCTTTAGCTGTCATTCCTTACCCAAAACTTCATCCCATCCAGCCCAAGGCAGCCACTAATGTACCTTCTGACTCTGTAGATTTGCCTATTCTGGACGTTTCCTGTAAGTGGAATCATGTAGTATATGGTTCTTTGTGACTGGCTTTTCTGATTTAGCATATTCAATCATATTGTGGCATATCTTAGTACTTTATTCCTTTTTTGTTGCCAGCAGATATTCTGTCCTATGGATATACCACATTTTATTTATCCCTATATCAGTAGATGGTCATTTGGATTGTTGTTTTTGGCTGTTACGAATCATATCACCGTGAACATTGATATACAAATATCATTTGCTTTTAAATGAACTACTGGATCTTCATCAATATAAAAAGCTTCTGCATAGTGAAGGAAATAATCAACAAAACTAAAAGGCAGCCCACAGAATGGGAGAAGATGTTTTCAAACAACAGATCTGAAAAAGGGTTAGTATCCAGAATCTGTAAAGAAGTCACCAAAGTCAACACTGAAAAAACAAATAATCCAGCTAAGACATGGGCAGAAGACATGAATAGACACTTTTCGAAAGAAGACGTCCATATGGCTAATGAACACATGGAAAGATGCCCAACATCACTCTTCATCAGAGAAATACAAATAAAAACCATGATGAGATACCACCTTGTACCAGTCAGAATGGCTAAAATTAACAACACAGGAAACAATAGTGTTGGCAAGATTGTGGAAAAAGGGGAACCCTCTTGTACTGTTGGTGTGAGTGCAAACTGTAAGTAGCCACTCTGGAAAATGGTTTGGGTTCCTCAAAAAGTTGAAAATAGAACTACCCTATGATCCAGCAATTGCACTACTAGGTATTTACTCAAATGATACAAAAATACAGATTCAAGGCGATGCATGCCCTGTGATGCTATAGCAATAGTATCTACAATAGCCAAACTATGGAGAGAGCCCAAATGTATATTGACTAATGAATGGATAAAGAAGATGTGGTATATATGTTAAGATGGAATATTATTCAGCCATCAAAAATGAAATCTTACAATTTGCAATGGCGTGGATAAAGCTACAGTACGTTATGAGAAGTGAAATAAGTCAGTAAGCGAAAGACTAATATTATATGACTTCACTCATACATGCAATTTAAGAAAGAAATCAGATGCACATTTGTGAAGGGGGAAAGTAAAAAAGGGAGAGAGAGAAACAAGCTGTAAGTGATTCTTAATGACAGAGAACAAACTGAGGGTTAATGGAGAGAAGGGGGTGGGAGTTGGGCTAATGGGTGATGGGTATTAAAGAGGCCATTTGCTGGGATGAGCACTGGCTCTTGTAGGTAAGTGATGAATCACTGAATTCTACTCCAGAAGCCAATATTGCACTGTATGTTAACTAAAAAAATGTTAGATAAAGAGATGAATAGATAAATAAATAACATAATTCACTTCTTTGAAAAAACAAAAATATAATTTGCTTTTGAAATAACATCAGAACTAATTTTAAAAATTCATGTAATTTTTAAAAAACAAACATTTTCCTCTCAGTTGTGATGAGACATGATCAACACATTTCTAAATGGTCAGTTTTGTAGTGATTTTTTTAAGTCTATTTAAACTCATAGAATATTTATACAGTATTTGTACAGTGGTAGTAATAAATACAGGAGAACTTGGGAACTGAGTTTTCTTAAGTCACATGACATTGGACTCATTCATTTATTAAGTCATCAAATGTTTATAATGCACCTATATGTGCTCCATTCTAGGTACTAATATAATGCTGAACAAGATAGACCAGGTCTTTCTTTTCTTTCAGTGCTTCGAGTCTGAAGCAGGAAGTAACAATTATGATGGAGTGAATAATTAGCTATTTTTTCATGAAGGCTATGGAAAAAGCAAAGCAGGTTAATGGGATAACAGGTAAATGATTGGAAATAAGTAACTATCTTAGATAGGGATTGAAAAAAAATTTGAGAGGGTGACATCTTTATTATATTCAAATGATAAGGAAATAAATGAATCACTTAGAGAGGGTGTGGATGGAACCACAATTACAAAGGCAGATGGACTGAGCCAAAATTAGGGGTTGATTCCAGCAGCAAGAGAGAACATGGTGGGGTTTCCCGATAGGATTATCTATGATAAATGATGCCAAAAGGTCTTGTGGTAGGTAGCCTCCTATGATCACCCATCTTGCGTAACTCCCTCGGCCTTGGTGTGGTCGGGATCTGAAGACTTGTTTTTAATGCAGAGAACACAGCAAATGTAATGTGATACCACTTCTGAGATTAGGTTATAAAAGATTGTCACTTCCATCTTCCTGGCATTCCCTCCGGCTCTTTCTGTCAGCTTGCCTAGATGGAGCAGGCCATCTGGCAAGGAAATGAGGGAAGTCTTTGGGCAACAGCCTACAGAGAGTGAATCCTCCTGACAACCACATGAGTGAGCTTGAAGTGGAGCCTTCTCTTGTCAAGCTTTCAGATGAGACCTTGGCCCTGCCTGACACCTTGATTGCAGCCTTCTGAGACCCCCAAGACCAAGGACTCAGCTACACTAGACCCAGGTTCCTAATTCACTGGGAGAAAATAAGTGGTGCTGTCTTAAGTCACTACATTTTGGAGTAATTTGTTATACAACAACAGACAACTAATTCAGCTCTAATGAAGCATTGACAAGATGCACGTGTATTTACTTAACTATGAAGCAGGCAAGACATGCTACAGCCAGGCAGGCAGGACAAGGGGTCTTTCTTCATCCATCAAGGACTATAATTGGTGCTTACAAGAGCCTGAAATCTGGGGCTGGGGGCATTGACTTCCAAACACCTAGAATTCTCTCTTGAGAGCCATTCTCAACATCTATACCTCTGTATTTGAGTGCTTATAGGTTGGTTGAGAAGAGAGACCTGTGAATCTCTGTTTCCCACAAGAAAGTAAAATCACAAGGAAATACCATGTTGGATTTATCCTTTCAGAGCACTAAGGAACATGGTAAGAGGAAAATGTCTGTAGAAACAGAAAGTCCTGTGTGTGTGTGTGTGTGTGTGTGTGCGTGTGTGTGTCCATGTCTGTGAAACTGTGTGTGTGTGAGAAGAAGAAATGGTGGGTCTGTGCACTTCTATGTTTTTCACTGTCCTTCGAACATATTTAGTCTGTCTTTCCAACCACCCTCCCTGCCACATGTTTGTATGTAAATTCTGGCTTCAGAAGTGAGAAGACCAATGTGGTATAAACAAATTTAGCTGTGCAAGGCAGAGTCAAATCACCCCAAAGTAAGGAGTGACACTCTTACCCAAAGATCCAAGCAGCACACTGCCCTTGGCTGCAAGGCTGCCCAGGGAGCTAGTTTAGCTCGACATCTAACATGCATTTCTGGCTTTGGTATTGTTTCAATTACCAGACCATTCACATCTCCGCTGACACATGCAATGAAGCTTGCTCCTTGCCTGGTACATAATTTAAGGTAAAAAAGAAAAGAGGGTGTGTTTCATCATGGTCTATCATATCTTTGTCTTTTGTTCTGGGAGGTATTTGCATACCTAAAGGGAAATGGCCTCTTTAATTTCTTTCCCTTCTCCTAATCAGCTGAGGCCTATTAAGAAGCACTCTGTATCCTGTAATCAGACAATTTATACAGCATGCACCCTTAGGCAACAGCTATTATAAACAAGCTGGAGAAATCCTTTACAATAAATGATTAGCATGGGAAGACACCATTCATAATTAATTTTTTTTCTGTTTTTGTTGGCAGATGGTCTGAGGCATCCAAGCATGGCCTATTGCCCGCGTCTTTCTTCTGAATAGAGCAGGGCAGCCTTGGGAAAATGCTGGCTGCTTAGCTAGCTCCCTTGAAAAAATAATATAACCCCTCCTCCTATCGGTGTTCAAGGCTTGTAAAAAGCTTAAGGAAAGGGAGTCTAATGGATCACAGGACTGTACCCATTGGTCCTTTCCCTGCCTTGTTAATTACACATTGTTATAACCCTCATGGTAGATGGGTTGCATTAAGGGGCCCAGTTTTCCATCCCATTTGCCATGTAACTCTGCCATGCTCTCTTGCTCTGGGTCTGGAATCTGCCATGTGACTTGCATTGGCCAATGGAATGTTAGCAAACATGATACACCCTGAAGCTTGAATCCTACTGTATGTGATTGACTTGTTACCTCTTGCCTTCCACTGTGGCCACATGAACATACGTGTTCATGGTGGGTGATGACAGATACTTGGGATAGAGCAATCAGTTCACTCATCTCAGCTGAGACCTTTCTTAGATGGGTCACAGGTAGTCACTACCAGACATGTGAGCGAGTCTACCCAAGATCAGCTGAGCCCAGTCCAGATCAATTCAACCCCACTGACTTGTTGCTCAGCAAAGGCATACTGATTATGCTACAGAAATTTCATGGATTTTAATTACACAACATTGTTGTGGTGGTAGATAATTGATATGGCCCCCAAACTGATAGATAATCTCTATGGAAGATAGGAATCTCTATGGAAGATAGGAATCTAGGAAAAATGGGACTTGGAGACCCAAATGTCTAAGCCTTCATGTATTGGTGAAGATTGTGTTGTTTGCAAGAGACCCTAACTTCAACTGATAGAAAAGTTAAAGTGTTTTTGGACTAGTGATATATGATTGTACAGAGAAACATGTGTACAGGAGTCAGTGAAGAAGACTGCTACAATATCACCCAAATGTAGCCTTGGAAAGGGAATAGGATTTTCTCATGTTCATCTAACTCCCTACTATTCTTCAAGATAAGTTTCATAAATTCTCAACATCCAGGTGCTCATTTTACCATTTCTTTATATTTTTTCACTTTTTTTCGAGTTTTAAGGTACTCTTGACAAAATGTAAAATATTTCAAGTGTAAAATATACCATGTGATGATTTGATTGAGCTAACACATCCATCAGCTCACATATGCACCTACCTTTCATGTATTGGTGGAACATTTAAGCTCTACTCTTAATACATTTCAATTATCCACTACAGTGGTATCAACTGGAGTCACCATATTATACATTAGATCTTCAGATCTTACTTATTTTATAAATGAAAGATTATACCCTTTTACCAACCTCTCCCTATTCTCCCCCTCCCCAGTTCCTTGCAACTACTTTTCTATTATTTCTATAAGTGCTGCTTTTTTTTTTTTTCTTTTTTAGATTCCATTTATAAGTGATACCATGCTGCATTTGTCTTTGTCTGTCTGGTTTATTTCACTTAGCATAATGCCTTCCAGATTCATCCATGTTGTCACAAATGGCAGGATTTCCTTTTTTTTTTTTTAATGCTGAATAACATTTCATTATATATGAAATAATATCTCTCACAGTCCCTTGATACATTCATTTATTTATGGACTCTTAAGTTGTGTCTCTACCTTGGCTGTGCAAACAATACTACAATAAACATGAGAGTATAGATATTTCTTCAAGAAAGTGATTTTGTTTCCTTTGGCTATACACCCAGAACTGGGATTCCTGAGTCATATAGTAGTTTTATTTTTAGTTTCTTGAGGAACTTCTGTAGTGTTTTCCATAAAGGCTGTACCATTTTACAACCCCAACAATGTACTAAGGGTTCTCTCTTCTCTGCATCCTTGCCAACATTTGTTATCTCTTATCTTTTTGATAATAGACATTTTAATAGGTATAAGGTGATGATTTATTGTGGTTTTGATTTACGTTTTCCCAAGGATTAGTGATCTTGAATCCCTTTCCATCATATCTGTTGGTCATTTCTATGTCTTGTTTGGAGAAATATCTATGCAGTCCCTTTGTCCATTTCTTGATTGTTTTGTTATTGATTTGTAGAAATTCCTTGTTTGGTTTAGATACTAATCCCTCATCAGATATGTGGTTTGCAAATATTTTCTACCATTCCATAGGTTGTCTACTCATTTGGTTAATGGTTTACTCTGCTGTACAGAAGCTTTTTAGTTTGATGTAGTTCTATTTGTTGATTTTTGCTTTTGTTTTGCATTTGCTTTTGGTGTCAAATTAAAAAAAAAAAAATCATCGCCAAGATCAATGTCAAAGAACTGTCTGTCCCCTATGTTTTTCTTCTGAGAGTTTCAGGTTTCAAGTCTTACCTTTCTATCTAATACATTCAGAGTTGGTTTTTGTATGTGTTGTAAGATAGAGGTCCAGTTTCATTCCTTTGCTTGATTGAAGAAACTATCATTTTCCATTGTGTATTCTTTGCTTTTTTGTTATAAATTAATTGACAACATATGTGTTAGTTTATTTCTGGATTTTCTATTCTGTTTCACTTTTCTATGTTTCTTTCTGTAAGCCAATACCATACAATTTTTATTACTATAGCTTTTAATATATTTTGAAATCAGAAACTATGTGGTCTTGAGCTTTTCCTCAAGACTGGTTTGGCTATTCAGGATCTTTCGTGGTTTCATACAGGTTTTAAGTTTTTTTTTTCTATTTGTGTGAAAAAAATGTGATTTGCATCTTGGCAAGTATTGCATTGAATCTATAGATCACTTTGAGACATTTTAACAACATAAGTTTGTCCAATGCATGAACATGGAACATCTTTTCATTTATTTGTGCCTTCTTCAATTTCTTTCAGTAATGCCTTATAGTTTTCAGTGTATAGATCTTTCATCTCCTTGTTAAAATATATTCCTAAGTACTTTAACTATTTCTGATGCAATTATAAATGGAATTATTTTATTAATTTCTATTTATGATAGTTCATTGATGGTAGATAGAAATGCTACTGATTTTTGTGTATTGATTTTGTATCCTGCGACTTTACTGAGATTCTTTATTAGTTCTAACAGGTTTTTTTGGTGAGGTCTTTAAGGTTTTCTATATATAATATTATGTCACCTGCAAATAGAAACTATTTTGCTTCTTCCTTTCTGATTTGAATGCCTTATATTTTCTTTTTCTTCTCTGACTATGATGTTAATTGTGGACTTGTCATATATGGCCTTTATTATGTTGAGTTTCATTCCCTCAACACCGAGTTTCTTATGTTTTTGCATTAAAGAATGTTGAATTTTGTCAAGTGCTTTTCCTGTACCCAAGATGATGATATGATTTTTATCCTTCATTTTGTTAATATGATGTATCATATTGATTGATCTGCAAGGTGTTGAACCATCCTTGTACCCCTGGAATGAATCCCACTTTTTTTAAACAATAAGTTTTAATGTATTATTGAATTTGGTTGGCTAATATTTTGTTGAGGATTTTTACGTCTATATTCATCAAGAGTATTGGCCTATAATTTTCTTTTTTTTGTCGTGTCCTTGTCTGGTTTTGCTGCCAGGGTAATGCAAGCCTCATAAAATTCATCTAGAAGTCTTTCCTCCTCCTCTTTTTTTGGAAGAGTTTGAGATGGATTGGTATTATTTCCTCTTTAAATGTTTGGTAGAATCCATCTGGTCTTTACTTATTTTCATTCCTTTTTTTTTTTTTTCCCTTTTGCTTCTCTGATTATTGGATGAATTCCACTGCCTTGTCTTTGAGTTTGCTGGGCCTTTATCTTAAAAAATGGAAAAAATAATACATCTTGTCTTACGTTTAGAAAAAGTTAAATACAATGATTTGTTAACTGTTAGAATGAACATGGAATGAATTAAGGGATGGAATTTTTGCAATAATTTTTTTCAATAATATCTTTAGCCTAACAATTTACTTGTGTTAAAATGTCATAGGGGTACCCAGCTGACTCAGTGGGTGGAACATGTGACTCTTGATCTTAGGGGACTGAGTTCAAGCCCCATGTTGGGTGTAGAGATTACTTAAATAAATGAACTTTTGAAAAAATAAAATATTGTAAAAAAGTCAATTTTTTGGGAGTGAAATATTTGAAAGCTGATCCTTTCTTCTTCTTGATGTAGTTTGTTGTTAAATTCTGCTTTTGAGATTTTCAGTTCCGCTATTGTATTCTTAATCTCTGTAATTTCTCTTTTTTTTAAGATTTTATTTATCTATTTATTTTTTAAAAAGAATTTTATTTATTTATTTATTTATTTGACAGACAGAGATCACAAGTAGGCAGAGAAGCAGGCAGAGAGAGAGAGGAGGAAGCAGGTTCTCCGCTGAGCAGAGAGCCCAACGTGGGGCTCGATCCCAGGACCCTGGGATCATGACCTGAGCCGAAGGCAGAGGCTTAACCTACTGAGCCACCCAGATGCCCCTTAATCTCTGTAATTTCTGTTTGGTATTTTAAAAATATTTTCTGTCTCTGTGTTGAAATTCTCACTTGTTCATTCAGTTTCTCCAAAGACTTCTATTAATTTTTTTGGAACAAGTCTTTCTTCTTATAACAATTCTATAATAAATGTGGGATATGTTTGGTTTTCATTTGGCTGTAATTGACATAAAATCTGACTCAACATAGCTTAGACAAAAATGTAAATTTGTAGATAGAAATGGCTTTATACATGAAATGATCAAAGAGTCAGGTGGCATGACCCAGATTCATTATACTTCCTCTGGTGAGCCTCTGGTGAGGCTCCAGATCTCCAAGTTCCTCTCTTTGTAGTAAATAGTTCTCCTAGCTCCAAACTTTAGGCCCTCATGGAACCATGACAAGTGGAGAAGACCCACTTAGGAGCTTGCTTACCCCAGCCTGAGCTTTACTTCTATTGGATTGTGCCATTGTTGTGCTGGGGCCAGCACACATGGTATAAATCTCTTCCCAGCTCCAAATTCAGGGCCATCATGCTGGTAGCTCAAAGTCAGCCATGGTGGGAATTTACACCATAGAAATTGACAATAGCTACAAATCAACACCTTAATTACTCACAGAGCCAGTTGTTATACATTACCAACACACCCTTTTTTTGTACCCAGCTTTTAATCAGTCACTAGAAAGATAGATTTAACCTATTTATTGGTTTTAGGTTCTAAAATGGGGGGTCAGTTTCCCTCAACTTCTATGTCTAAAAATAAGATGGCAACTCAAAATATATTCAGGGAACATTTACCAAAAAAGGGGGGACAGAAGATGTTAGCCTCAAACAATAATTATTCTCTGTAGAATCCAAAAATACTGGTTTCATTTTTCATTTTTGAACATGAAGCCCAAAGTACTGGTTTTCATTTTTCAGATGAGAAAGCTGAGATAGAGCTGGTGTTCAAGGTTTTACACAAGGAAGTGTTATATCTGGGACTAGACCTCAGTTCTTCCGAGTCAGCAAATTAAATGTTCTTTTTCCTAGGCTATACTCTTCTTATCTGATCTTCTAAGGGTCCACTCAAGTTGGAGAAAATCAAGCCTGGAAATAACATGATTAATTTCCTACCACATTCTTTACCAAGTAATAATGCAAAGAGCATGGAGGTATCACTAGTGAATGGAGTATTGTTCTGCCCGTTTTCTCCACTGACCTTGAACTCAGACCAGCTTCCCTCTATTTTCTTGTTTTTCTGCAAGTTCTCTGTTCAAGATATATACAGATCGATCGATCGATTGATAGATCGATCGATCGATCTATATATATCTGTCTTCCCCTCAAGGATATGATCTGATTTGGCAAATTTGTTTGGAAAGGGAAAGAAGCAGGCACTGGGACTGGTCTCCATGAGTTAAGTGAATGTTGTATTCTGAGATGAGCCAGCTTGTTCCTAGGAAATGTAATTTTTAAAACAAAATTGGCATTGGATTTACCTTTGGTAGCTGGTTTCCAAAGTTCTCTTCTATTAAGTTATTCTTGACCAAGAAGTAAGTAACACTGTTGGCAGGGATGGAAAATTTGCTGCACTATGTGGCCACTCATCATTTCTTGCCCTGGCAGGCATTATTTATCAATTTGGACACTGACACAGCTCAGAATTGGGCTAAGAGTTCTTGAGTTGATTCTCTAGGCAACCACTACCAACTTGATCATGGTGATAAAACCTGTTCCAGCTTCTTTGGTTTTTATGGTCTGTACTTTACAATTAACTTTTGATATATTTACTACCATTTGAATTTTTATAGCATTTGATAATGCAGCCCTTGGTTATATTGTTGTATTATTCTTTTTTCTTGATTCATATGGGTAAAAGACTTCTCCCAAACAGTTTAAGTTCCCAGAGTGCTTCAACTGTGTTTTATACCACTTTGTAATCTTCCTAATGTCAAGATGGGTACAGACTAGATGCTCAATAAATACTTGGTTGATTAATTACCTAAGGAGTTAGGATTAATCACCTAAGGGAATCCTTGGTTGATTAACCTAAAGAATCCAATAGAATGGAGGCCTAGGAACACTTTTGCTTGCACGGAACTATCAAAGTAAAGCTTTGGACTGTAGATAGTTTAAGTCAACTTGCAGTTTAAGCCAACCTTTACTACGGGCTCAGAGTTAATGAAAATCTTTACTGTAGGCACTGGAATACATTGATAATTAACGTGGTCTTTACCCTCAGGGTGTTTATGATTCAGTATCAGAGACAAGAAGGTTATGCATAATCATCAGAAATGTAGAAATATAAAAGTGCCTTGAAGGGAAAGGACTGAGATTGATGGAGTGGGCTGGCTGATGTAACAGCTGAGCACTTGAGGTGGAAAATGGCAGTGAAATGGGCAGTTATCCTATGAAGCTGCCCTCCAAGATGTCAACAAGAAATTTAATGCCAACAGAATAGAGAATATTCTTTTGGAATTACACTGCCATATTGAACGGACCTTTGACTTTACAAAGAGTTACTAACGCACGAGTACAGTAACATTTTCATTTTGGGTATTCCTTTCTAAGTCATTCATCCAAATTTGCCATAAATGTTTTCTTGGGCTTTCAGATTTTTTTTTTCATTTGTTGGCAATGATTTTTCAGCAATGGAGCATCTTGGGCCAAACGTGTCATTAAACTGTGACCCTGTAAGTCTGACCTACACAGGGTCACAGTTTAATGATGAAGTGATTTCTCCCTTTAGAAATCGTCAAGATTGTGCCTGTAGTTCACAATGCACATCAGCTGTCTTCCTCCTTCCCCCTGCCCTTCTTCACCCAGATTCACTCTCATAAGAACCACCTTTAGGTTGTGGAGCTGTTTTTCACCACAATGCAGAGAGCTGGAGGTACCTGGCTATTTGCATCCCTTGTGGGTTATCAGACTGGGACAAGTGTGTGGCAGCCTAGACCCTCTGACTCTTATAAGAACACACTCCCAGGCATCCCTTTGTAAGATCAGACTAAATTTGGAACTTTATCTGAAGTTCTACCCTAGTATTTGGTTTTCCCCTTTCTTATCCTGCTCCCCCCACTTTCTTGACGATTTCTAAAGGGAGAAATCACTTCATCAAATACTTATACACAAACTTCATGCCAGGATCCTAAGCTAACACAACCGGTGTTTCTCCAAGGGCCATCTGTAGGCTAAGAACATGTAAAGTTCAGCATATTCCAGGTTCTCATGTTACTTATTTTAAAACAGAATTTCAGGGTTTTTTTTTTCTCAAATATAAAATGCTGATTAATGGATATTAAACAGAACTGTAATTATAGAGTTTATTATTATACAGGTGATTATGTTAAGCAACTACACATTGGCCAAATATTTAGGGATAAGTGTGAATAAGGTAGGGTGTAAATGTGCCCCAGCCAGCCTGGTGTTGAAGGGCTAGTCAATGACTGACTGATCTGACTTCAGAATTAACACTGATGTTCTTCACTGATAACATGTTTATTTGTGTAGTGTGTGTGCACAAATCTCAGAAACATTATTTTTCCCTTTCCGATAATGATTTTTTTTTCCATAGAAATCTCTCTGGAAGTCACTAGGTTCAGTGGTTTTCAACTTTATTTTACTTTTAAACCTATTTTAAGCAATGAAACTCTTTAATGGAAAGCATAGGCAGAAGCTCAATATGGAAGACAGGTAAGCCCAGGGATGTCCTGTTTGATGCAAAGGGAGAGCCCCTGGCTGGTTCTTTTCCCTCACACTGTCCTAGGGCTGCAGGAAACACAGTCAGAAAAGGACTGGCCAACTCCCACATCTCACTTCACAGGTGGAGAAACCAAAGTCCTGAAAGGCTGAGGACTTGCTCAAGGCCAAATAAGCAGCTTTGGGCAGCACATGGTGTTAAATGCGATTTTCTACATTCTCTGATCAGAGTTGTTCCCACTACCTTCTATTAGTTATCGAAAGGAGATTAATTATCCTGTTATCTTGGGATAGAGTTCCGTGTGAGTGGAAGAGAAAAAGATAGATGGGCTTCTTTTTTTCTTTGTTAGGTCACCTGCTTGGTACTCCTGTGAACTCCACTTTTGGAGAATAGAAAGCGGTTTCAGCTTGTCTGATCTATTTACAAAAATATTGCACTATCGTCAAAGTGTCTGCGTGAAATGTTTTTCCCCTGGTGCTGCACTCCAAGACTTTGTAAGAACCCAGCCCTTAGAATTGTGAGAGAATAGTTCACTGGAATTAGGACAGGACAAAGAGTCAAATCCAACAGCAGGAATAACCAAGAAAGCCTTTACTTATTTGTCAAAGCAGCTGATCTCGGTCTGTGAGCCCACGGTTTCCTGTCACTTAGCTGTTCTTCCTCATGTCCTAGTGGGATGTGTCTCCATCCATTCTCATTCTTTACCCAGCCTTCTGCTGCGGGGAGGAGTCACACTGGGTCAGCCCCAAAGAGAGTGTCCCCGCTGATCCACTTGTGGCTTTCTCTGATCGTCAGCCAAACTAGAGGACTTGTCCCTTGCCATGAGCTGCTGGAGGTTTGGATGGGCTGAATTTTACACAATGGTTGCATTCCTGAAACAAACAAATAATGCAACTAGGCACTTGGGGACAAAGGAATAGTGTCTCCCTTGACTGACTTGGGAATGGGGACTATTGTCGTCAGGGGAGATGGCAACCAGGGGAGGCTGTGGGAAGCAGGAACCAGGTCCAAGGTGGCTCTCTGCATCTCAGTAGAAGGATTTGATGGATCTCTCCTCAGATCCTCAGCTGTGCTGCCCACTGGGTCTGTGCTTTTTCTGGTCCCTCCCCACTATTCCTGCTCACTCCTCCACATGTGTGTCCTTGCTCTGCTCTGTGCCTCCTGCTTACTCAGTCTTCACGTCCTCGTCACTATGTCTTTCACATGGCTTTCCAGGGTACAGCCTCTGCTTGTAGGATTGACCTTCAATCCCACTTTCTGGAAACAAAGTTCTGTTTAAACACAGAAGAATGTGTTCTTCAAAGAAGTCCTCGGCAAAGTAAAGTGAAGAATCCTTTTGGAAAGCAAACATGACCTGTTCATGGAGTTAGTCATTTTGATGTGCCTCTAAGTAGCACACATGTGTACTCTAAAGAAGGCTTGGAGAGGTCCAGATGATGTCCGTGACGTGTCTGAGTACTTGGGGTACAGAAAAGACAGCTGAGGGCCGTCTGCAATAAAGGAAGTATGGGGTCAAGACTAAAACACCCTGGATAAAGAGTCAGGGGGCCTCGGATCTAAAGTCAACTCCTCTGGGCTTCCTAAACCATGAATTGGTTACTAGGTCTTCTGGAAGAATTTTGTGCAGGGAATGAGGGGTGGTGTACCTTCTCTTTCTCATCTTTCCCTTTCCTCCATACACATCTGTAATGATGAGCATTTTGGTTCATCACATCATGAGAGCAGATCTGACATCCCTAACTCTACCAAATTAAAAAGATTTTCCACCTGATTACCCATCGGGTACCAAGTGCCAATCACTTGAGAAGTCTCAGACGAGACACCCATTAGAGCAGACAGAGGCTGATTCGTGGCTCTGAGAAGAGTGTCCACCCACACAAGAAAGCTTTTTCTGGGGAAGGCATTCTTTTAAAGAAAACACGCAGGTGCACAACCCCCACAGGGTGTAGTTCCTCCGTTGGCCTGACCTTCAGTCTGCTCATTTTTATTGAAGCAAAAGTCCAATCCACAGTACACGGGGTCTAGAAAAGACCCCCCTGTTCTCTCAGCTCCTGAGTTTTGGTGGAAGCCTAGCTTTTTCCTTCTTGACTCTGGAAGAACTTTGTTAACTAGGCCCTGGGCTTTGCTCTGACTTGATTCACCCTGTGATTTAGTGAAGGTTGTATGAAGGGAAAAGTCATGTGAGCATCCCTAAGAGATGAGGGCTGATGCTCTAGCTGGGCTATTCTAGAAGGGGTTTAGGCCTAATAATAGATAGAGGTGAGTGAAGACAGTGTGGGAACCATAGAACTCAGAACAGAGAAATGAATTTCCTCTTCATGAGACAAAAAAGCTGCAGGTTTCTGTGGGGAGGCTGAGGCTTGTGGAAGGTTGAGCAGGGAAGCATTCTGTGGTTTGCAAACTCCTCCTGCTATTAGAGAAGGACCAGCTCCCTCAGCCTGGAGAAGTGCCATACCAGAGGGAAGAGGTCAACCAGGAACCTCAGCTGTGTCAGCTTTACACAAAGCTAGTCAAGAAACTTCAGTGTTCTAAGGGCCTTTAAAAGCCACTGTCTCAACTCCCTTCTTTGACTGAAACACAGAGAAGGAAAGGGACACCTCCAAAGCCACGTACATATCCATGCAAGGCCAGGGCTAGAACCCCACAAGATACTTCTTACTAAAAATGAGTTTTTGCTTTAGATCTGAGAAAGATGAATCTCTGATTTAATTAAGAATCTAGAGAAAGAATGAATCCCTCTTGGTTGAATCATTATTAAATATTGGGGTGGAAAGCAACTGCCCCAGGAACCCCAAAGTCATCAAACCATATTTTCTTCTAACCCTCCATCAGACATTGTGCTATGGAGGCAGCCCAGAGCTTTGCCATATCACGTTTTTGTTAGTCAGACAAGTACAAATTTAGAGCGACATAAATGCCAGAGACACCGAGTAAAATCATTTTTATCAATTTTCTATGGCTTTAATTACAATGCAAATTAGTTTGAGCTCAAACTAGTTTCACCAAAAAGGGGACCTTGTTGGCACATGTACCCACAGCAAGATAAAGACGAGAAGCCCATTGTACCCTCAGAGAAGTCTGGATGCCAGAAATCACATAGGCCGGGATACTTTCAAGTCCCTCCTCATAATGGTTTAATTTCATCAGAATAGTTTCCCTATAGTCTTTGACTCCTTTAATCTCACAACTCAGGGCTTCATTCCAGGAGAAAACTTGGATTTCCACCCTTAGCTCCAGATGGAAAAAAATCCCAGGTGTGGTCACCTAACCTGGGTCACTTCCCTAAGTATCTCCTCTGGACCAGCCCTCTGCAGAGGGGAGATGGTGGTTAGGGAGTGTCTATCGTTACCTCATATTCTCTCATGTTCTTGTGTTGGCTGAGCCCTTCCCACATGAGGAAGACTGCTTATTTAGCCCTTAGAACAGAAGTGTGGAAATGGTTTCATTTTTCATGTCATCTCTGATCAGTTGCAAGTGGCTGTCCTCAGGTTAGCCTTGAAGAATTCCATGACCAGCGAGAGACAGTGATTGATTCATAATGTCTTTCATGGTAGGGGAAGGTGGAGCAATGGAATGCATGCCACACATTTGTCATCCTTGGGCAACGGGTTGCAAAGGTGCCTAACCTAAACCAGGGGCACGGGATGCATCAGATAGGTCCTCTGCTTTCAGAGGCAAGTGAAAGAGACAGATCATTAAGAGATTAATTACGACAAAGTGACAAGAACCAGTGCTATTGACATGAAAAAGAAAGAGAGCTAACACAGGAGAAAGAGCAATGTTTCGATTATCTACACTGCTTTGAGAGAGGGATGGCGAAATAATGACATTATTTCTATTTTTTTTTCCTGCAACACATTTACATGTCTAATTATGCTTTTCTCAAATTAGTACTGGAATGATAGCCCATTGTCCAAATACACAAACCGGAGAAGAGATGAATTAGAAGTGCTCTCTAAGAGAGATGGGGTGCCATCCCCCTGTGATTATTTTCTGTAAATGAACCATTTGGAGTTACTGAGGGCTGTTGCACACATTTAAAATTTACATTTTAAATAATACTCTAATGAAGTGGTTAAAGATACTAGGACTGGGTCATTATAATGTGACAAATTGGCTTCCGCTCCCTTGACTCTTCTCCCATCAGAAATCAGACACATGACCTGTATGTGTCTGTTGGGGGAAGTCAGTGATAACTGCTTTGAGGTAGCTGATGTGGGTCAGGGTCAAGCCCTTCTTTATAGTAGGTACTGTGATGGTACTTGGCAAAGGGCAGTTATAAAATGTCAAGACATCCATGAGCTTGTGTGCATGACAGTAGGCTCTTCAAAATCCATCAGATGGACAGACCAGTGGTCTAGATCCCCAGCCTCATCCTACCTGTCTCCAGGTAGCAAATCTATAGCTGAGCCCAAGTTTGATGTTTTTCTGGCTCAGAACCCATCTTTGGTAAGCTCTGGAAAGTGACCAAGATATTACTTTTAATTTTTATCTACACTGGAGAACGAAGAGTCTGTCCTGGCCAGATCTATCCCTTTCTGCACTCTGACCATGTTATGAAAACTCACGAGTTCTGATTGGTTGGCAGCAAAAGTTGCAGGAGCCTCTGTGAAATCCCATGGCTCCCAGGACCAACCACACCACCCAAGCTGGGTGCAGATTTCCTAGAAGATCAATGGGCAAAGAACAGGTGGGCAGTGTAGTGGCTGAGCAGGGACACAGGGACTCAGTCGTGTGATGCTTGCAGGTCCAAGTCCTTCCCTCTGGGCTTGGCCAAAACCACAATGCATTTGGCCCTGGGTCTGTTTTCTTCTTAAAATTTTAAGCCAAGTGTTTTCAGGGGAATTTAATCCACATGTTTTTTATTCACTTTTATTCATTTTGCATTTAGCTCATAAAAATGCTATTTCTAAAGAGGTGGTCGTTGGCCAAGAACCACTTTTTTTCTTTCTTCTTCTCCTTCCTCTTCCTCCCCCTTGGGAGTCTCCTTTCTTAGAGAAAGAAATGACTTATTCCCGCTTTTTATGTACCTAAATATCAAAGACCAAATGTCTGAGTTTGCTCAAACGTTAGCACCCATTGATTTGAATACATTTTGACTTCTCCCAGAACGAAATCTCGAATGGAATTTCTATTTCAATGTTCACTCTGTTAATGCCATCACAGGGTACACTTAGGATAATGCCATTTAACACAGTGTAATATTAGTCATCTTGGTGACTCACACGAGGGTGAGGGTAGAGCAGGTGGCTGGAAGGATGCTCTTTAACATAGAGCTTCTGGAATTTGGGGCTAGAGTCCATGCTTTCCAACTATTGATGTCTTAAAGGATCTCCTACTGATTTCATAGCCCTGAACTCTGTATCAGGATCAGCACATCTCATTGTCTCTTGGACCACTACTTGGCATGGGGACCTGCAAAATGAGCACAGCCCCCCAGAATGCCTGTGAGGGACAGAGGGGGTGACTGCCCCCTGTCCACTGCAAGGAGCGGAAGCCAAAGCTGCTGGACAAGAGTCAATGCTTTTTTTTTTTTAACATGGTGACCACGCTTTCCAACAGATGTCATCCTTCGATTGGTTTACAAAGCAACTTCTCTTCCTTCCATTGGAGAGCAGTTAGGAAGGGAAGGTAGAGGTAGAGGGGCTGGAGGATGCCCGTGATTATGGTAAAGGCTGTAGGGAGAGCGCTCATCTCCCTCGGGTTTAACATTCTAGAGTGATGCTTTCCAGTAAAGACAAGACCATCCTTACTTTTTTCTTCACTTCTATCCCTCTCAGTACGTAAATCAGAGTTCCATAAACAAGAGGTGCCGAATTAAAATTTGATTTTATTGAATATCACTTTTAGCCTGTCTCTTGGAAGATCAGGGGAAGCACATGGGTTTAAGATTCGTGTCACAATTTTAAGCCTGGGACTTGAGTTCTTTTCATGAAGTGGTTTAATTTCCCATGGGATGTTGTAGAGGCGAACTCTTCTTTGAGATTGTTCTACTGAAGTCAGGAAGAAATGTGCCCTGTGCTTTAGGAGACCTGGGTTGGAGAACTAACTCTGCCGGACTAGAAGATCAATGGGCAAAGAGCAGGTGGGCAGTGTGGTGGCTGAGCAGGGACACAGGGACTCAGTCGTGTGATGCATGCAGGTCCAAGTCCTCTGGGGGACTGGAATTAGATACCTAATTTCTCTTGGTCTCATTTCCACCATCTTTGGAAGGGAGACCCATGGAACTATGAAAATCACCTACCTCAGTTTTCCTCATTTTCTAGGTTAATTCCTATTTAGATGACTTGGAAACAGATATTTAGATCCTTTAGAAATCAGTAGGCAAAACAGGCAGAGCCCGGGCCCCCAGGTCAGACCACCTGGGATCAAATCCCATTTCAGTCCCTTCTTGGTGAGCTATTTTATCTCTCTGAGCCTTGGCTGCTTCATCTGACAAACAGGATAACAACAGGACCTACCACATAGACGAAGAAGAGTCGATATGGGGAAAGAGCTTGGAACAGCACCTGGCCCAGTGTAAGGGGTAAGTAAGCATTAGCTTTTGTCATTGACCCAAGCTCAAGCCAACTATATTGACTGAAATTAGAACCCTACCTTCTGGGGGCCACTATTCCCATGGGTATAGCCAGGACTGCCTATTAGATTCTTCTGGAACACTTTTAAAAAAATAAAAAATACCCTGTCTGGGGGCACCTGGGTGTCTCAGTGGATTAAAGCCTCTGCTTTCGGCTCGGGTCATGATCCCAGGGTCCTGGAATCGAGCCCGGCATCGGGCTCTCTGCTCCGCAGGGAGCCTGCTTCTCCCTCTCTCTCTGCCTGCCTCTCTGCCTACTGATCTCTGTCTGACAAATAAATAAATAAAAATCTTTAAAAAATAAAAAAATACTGTGTCTGGACCTCATGCCACATCAATTAAATAGGAATGAGGACAAGGGCCTGAAAATCTATATATATATATATATATATATATTTTTTTTTTTTAAAGATTTTATTTATTTGTCAGAGAGAGAGAGGGAGAGAGAGCGAGCACAGGCAGACAGAATAGCAGGCAGAGACAGAGGGAGAAGCAGGCTCCCTGCCGAGCAAGGAGCCCATTGCGGGACTCGATCCCAGGACGCCGGGATCATGACCTGAGCCGAAGGCAGCTGCTTAACCAAGTGAGCCACCCAGGCGTCCTGAAAATCTATATTTTTTAGAAAGCCCACCACCAAGTCTCTTTAGTACGTGGCTAAGACTGAGAACCACTGAACTGTGTTGTTGTCCTCAACCATTTCAGGGGATTTTTTTTTTTTTGAGAATATAGTTTGAAACCTTTATGTATTAATGGTATCATTAACTATTTTTCAAGATCTTCTTCTCTTGTAAGGGGCATAAGTTGTTTTTCCCTATCCTTCTCGCTTCACGGATGGGAAAAAAACATTTTTTCTCTTGTCTTCCTTTCTTGAAAGCCTCTGGTGGGGGCTGAGCCCAGGCACACGGGGACTTATTTCAGAAGATCCAGGACAGCCTTCCACCCACTGTCTCCCCCTCGCTACCCTCACCCCCCCGCAGAAGAGACACACCTGATACCCCCCCAGTCATTATCATTTTAATGTACAAAATGACATTATGCCGAAAAGAAGGGGTTCATAAATTATATCTGATTTTAGAAAGTTTTCCAGCCATTGTATAAATGACAGATCTATAAAAGAAGACTGAAAATGAATTTCAAATAAAAAAAAAATAATTCCATGTTTTTATGGCAAGCTTAAAAAAAAAAAAGGAAAAAGAAAAATCTCTGAACAAAATGTTTCTGTGGAGGGTGATTCAAGGAGCCTGTGGAAGGAGCCCTTCCTAGCAGGAGCCTGGGCACCAGGAGAACCAGGATATGAGGAGACAGTCACCAGGTTGGCTAGCCTGGAAGCCTGAACACAGTCCCCCAGAGGCCTGAGGAAGAGTAGTTTCGTTACCCGGTTTGAGGCAAGCAAACATCTAAGGTGTGCTGGGAACGACTTGTCCACAGGGGCTCTGACAGTCCTAGAGGCCTCACTGCAGGTGATGGATGGACCTAGGCCCTGAACTTCTCCACACAGACATTTTCAGCCATGCACAGAACTGGACCGTTTTCCTCTTCTCTTTGTACCCACCACCTCCTCGCTACCACTGCCCCCCCCCCGCCTCCCGCCCACCTAGTTTGCATATGGCCAGACAAGCCTCTGGGGAGAAAAGTTACCCTGAACCATGCCTTCCCCTGGTGAAGAAGGCTCAGGGACATGTAAATTTCCTTCTCTAATCCATTAGCTCTCTTCATTCATTCAACAAACATTAAACCCAAGTCTGGGACAGGAACAGAAAGAAAGAACAGAAAAAAACCAAGACAAGTGCCCTCACCCCCAGGGTAAGATGGTCCCATAGTGTGGCAGAGTGGCTGGGAAGAAGCTCCTGGTGGGTCCCTCCTGTCCCCTCCTGTACCTCCCTCTCTGACAGTCGTGTGGCTTCTGAACACCTGTGTTGCTCGCCAGCGCGAGCCTTGGGTCATCATGTCAATGCCTCCCTTCCTTGCTTTTGGTTTCTTGGAGCAGATTGCCCTAGAGGTGGTGGACGTCCTTTGCCCACAGGGGTCTTCCTTAAACACATTCCTAAGGACAACACGCTCCTTGGAGAGGTTCTATGGGAAGAAGGCTTGGAAGCCAAATACATGAAGGAAATACTGCATGTTTCCATTCCCTTCTTGGAAGCTCTTCATAAACACTGGCAAACAGGAAACGTCTACGTGTTCTGGGCATGATGGGGTCTTTCTAGTTTTGAGTTACCCAGCCTCTCCCAAGCCCATGAGGCCAGAGGTCAGTTTCCCACCATACATATGAATATCACTGTGCCTTCCTCTCTCCCCACTCCAATCCTTATCTTCTATTCCTGCTTTAGTTTTCTCAGAACTGAGCACTTTCTAAAACCCAGTTTTCTGCATGCATGTGTTTATTGATGGACTGTTCTATTGTCTGTCCTCCCCCATTTGAACTCAAGCTCTATGAAGGGAGGGACCTAGGCACACGTGTAGACACATCCACAGGGAGAGACACACACTTGCCTGTGCACACACGCCCAGACACACAGGGGCCGAAAACAGCACCTGTAATGGGGTGGATCGCACTCAATAAATATCTGTTGGGAGAACGTAAGCCAACAGGTGTCCCCCTGCCTGTGCTAAGCATTGCTGGATCCAGATGAAAAGAACTTAGCTTCTAGCTCCAGGAAAACCCTGCTCCTGTAACTCAACTAAAATACTACTACTTTGAGGGATGCCTAGGTGGCTCTGTCAGTTAAGCATCTGCCTTTGGCTCCGATTGTGCTCCCAGGGTCCTGGGATTGAGCCCCATGTCAGGCTTTCTGCTCAGTGGGGCATCTGCTTCTCCCTCTCCCTATGCTCCTCACCATCAGTTGCTCTCTTTCTCTCAAATAAATACATAAAACTTTTTTTTTAAGATTTTATTTATTTATTTGACAGACAGAAATTACAAGTAGGCAGAGAGGCAGGCAGAGGAAAAGGAGGAAGCAGGCTCCCTGCTGGGCAGAGAGCCCGATGTGGGGCTCCATCCCAGGACCCCGGGATCATGACCTGAGCTGAAGGCAGAGGCTTTAACCCACTGAGCCACCCAGGCGCCCCTACATAAAACCTTTTAAAAAA
This sequence comes from Neogale vison, assembly GCF_020171115.1. Taxonomy (NCBI): domain Eukaryota; kingdom Metazoa; phylum Chordata; class Mammalia; order Carnivora; family Mustelidae; genus Neogale; species Neogale vison. The sequence continues at coordinate 31,526,922 of NC_058097.1, read as the reverse complement.
TAAATAAAATAAGACTTTTTGAGACTCACAGCTTGCCCATCGAAATTGCCTTTAAAATCTCATTCTACTCACCAATCCAAATGGTTTTGAAATCAAGTCTGTCTGGTTCCAACCAGTTTCCCTCACCTTGAAGCCACCCAGCCCTGACTGTAAAAGCCCTTGAAACACCTTCCCGAATCTCCCTGGATGGAGGATCTATCAAGGTGGTGTTGTCTGTTGCTGGAGTAGGTCTGATCAACTTCGCTCTGTTCCTCAACAGATGTTCTAATGGTCCCTTGAAAGGCTCGCGACGGACAATTCACTTAATGCAGAATGAAAGCATCCTGCTAACTGCTAATTCACAGAACCCACTTTGGTAAGGCCAAAGGCTAGGAAATAAGGTTTTGGTTTTGTTTGTTTGTTTGTTTGTTTGTTTTTCTGGTCAACCTCCTTCTATCTTCTGGGTCTCAGCTACCTGGCATACTTGTCTAGTACTTGGCTCGAGCTAGTACCGAAAGATCACTGGGTTCAAGTAGCCCATGCTTGACAGAGAACTTATTTGAAAGCAGCAACTTTCTTTTCTCATTGGTCGCAGAGGAATTAGAGCCCTTTCTCTGCTCTTCTCAAAGCATTTGCCTTATAATTTAACATTTGTTAGAGCTTCCATAACCAACTACCACAAACTTGGTGGCTTTAATAACAACAGAAATGTATTATCTCATTGTTTCGGAGGTGGGAGGTCTGACATCTAGGTGTGGGCAAGTCCCCACGGCCTTGGAAGGCTCTCGGGGAGAATCCTTCCTTGTCTCTTCCAGCGTCTGCTGTTCTAGAGTTCCTTGGCTTGTGGTTGCATCCCTCCCTCTTTATGTGCCTTCTCTTCTTCCTCTTTGTCTCTCCTCCATGTCTCTTACAGAGACACTTCTGGGGCACCTGGGTGGCTCAGCTGATGAAGCGTCTGCCTTTGACTGGGGTGGTGATCCTGGGGTCCTGGGATGGATGGAGCTCCCTATCAAGCCCCCTGTTCAATGGGGCATCTGCTTTTCCTTCTCCCTCTCCTCCTCCTTACTCCCCTCAAATTCCCAAATAAATAAATAAAATCTTTCAAACAAAACAAAAACAAAAAACTGAAGCTACTTCTTACGGGGTTTAGTACCTGCCTGTGTAATCCAAGATGATCTATTGCATGACCCTTAATTTAATTATATCTGCAAAGACCCTATAAGTTCACATTATGGATTCTTGGAATTAGGATATAGACCTATCATTTGCAGGGGGGAGGGCGGGCACCATTCAACCCATCACAGGTCTAGAATTCAACACGAAAGGTCATGAAGTATTGTTTTCAGAGAAAATAAAATGCATTGTAGAGGTAAGGGACCACCATTGTTTCCATAGTAAAGAAATGGACTTGCCTGTCTAGTGTGCTCTTCCTTACTTTTAGTATCCCATGGGAAATAATTTGGAAATCGTTCTCTGGCTTTGGAGTTTCACCTCGGGAATCTTCTCTTTGAGAACTTGCAACCACCTTCAGGACAAAGCATGTGAGGTCTCCACGGTCCAGGAGATCCATATCTTTGCAACCTTGTCTCCCACGGCACCCCAGCTGCAGACCCAGCTGTGACTCCTCTCCATGCCTGTGTAGTTCAGCCCCCAGGCTTTTGCTCAGGCCGCTGCCCCCATCTAGAGCACCCTTTCCTACCCATCTCTTTCCCCTCCAGTGTGTCCGCCCACAAGGACTCCAAACATAATCACCTGTTCTCCTCACCCCTGACCACGGCCTCTCAACTCTACCATGAGAAATAATTGCTTTCTTTAAAGCATCTCAGACTTTTCTATCCCTCTCTAGCCACTGTCAATTCCCTCATAATTGGTATGTATGTCAGTCTGTATGTATGTCATAATTGGTATGTATGTCATCCTGTCTTTTTAATTTCAAGTATGACATTGCACACCATATCCAGAGGCCGGTGACATGGAAATCTCCTCTGTTCCTTCTTCTGTCCCCATCCTCCTTTTCCCCAACTTCATAACCATCCCCCCTCATCTGTTCTTCTTCTCTTTCTCCCCTGCCTCCTTCTCCCTCTGTCTTCTAAATCTCCCCTCCTCCTTCTCTTTGACCAGCTCCTGTTAGACACTGGGCTTCTGTTATTTAAGTCCAACACCTAGGACACACAGCGGCCTTATCGCCCTTCTCTGTGATGCATAAGTCAACCCCGTGTGCGAGGCATGCATAAGGCAACCCTGTTGCTTCTGCGTGCTAAATCATGAGGTCAAAATTCAAATCCCAACTTCTGGGGAACCACAGAGCCTCTGTGCCTCACAAAGCATGGCCTCACAGGGTCCCCCGCCACCCTGATCGAGGACCGTGCACACAGTGGGCATTTTGCAGATGTGTGGAGTGAATGAACAGATGTTGAATCACTGGGGCCATTTAAAATATTTTTAAAATAGCAGAGGAGGGTAAGAGAATCAGATCATCTGAGCCCGAGCTATGTGCACATCTGCCAAAGGCAGCCAAACCATCTAAACAGCTTGTTTGTTAGTGGTCTGTGGGTTAATGAGTAGGTCCCTGCTTGCTTCTGTGGAAATGAGACCTCATTATCCTGTCTTTTTAATTTCAAGTATGACATTTATGAAAGGTGAGCAGATATGCGTAAGAGCAGCTCACCACGGTGGGGCTTCTGCCTTGACAAAAATAATCCTAGTGTTTGTTTTCCTGGGAGCCTACGCTATGGCTTCTTTGGCAAGACTTTTTTAAAACATGAAACTTGGGATTACAGATGGGAGCAGAGGTCTGGCAACACCATCAAAGCAGCTGGAGGACCGGGTCTGTCTCTCTCTAGTGACCTCTCTGGCCCTGTCCCAGGCGGCTGCTTTCCTCACGTGGAGACCCTTCACTGCCCAAGGAACAGGACGCTGTTGCCAAGCCTGGTGGTCATCCTTCAAGGGTACAGCTTGCTGCCAGGAAAGGGTCAAGTTCAGAGAGCTTTGGGGTTCCAAACAGAGGGCAGATGGGACCTGTGAGGGGCACCGACCTTCTCCTGCCTGGCTGGACCATGCTAGTCATTCCTCAAAGGCGTCTTTAGCTGCTTTGCTTCTCCAGATGAGAGCTTCTCTTTTTCCTTGGAGTTTCTAGGTAACTCTCCCCAGTGGGTGACTTCTTGCAGCCAATGGTGGTGATAAAAAATAGCTCACATTTATTGAGTAGTGATGACCTGCCCGGCACTGCTCTGAAGGCCACGCGTCCCCACCACAAGGCCATGAAGTTAATAGAATCGCACTAAAGATAAAGCAAGATTTTGGTCTTATTGTCACAGGACTCTCTTCCGCGAATGCAACTGTCAAATCCCATCCAACCACGCTGCTTCAATGCATGCAATTTCGTGCATGTAAATTATACTTTCACAAAGTTCGTTTAAGAATTATGTGAGGGGCGCCTGGATGGCTCAGTGGGTTAAGCCTCTGCCTTCTGCTCAGGTCATGGTCCCAGGGTCCTGGGATCGAGCCCCGCATCAGGCTCTCTGCTCAGCAGGGAGCCTGCTTCCCCCTCTCTCTCTGCCTGCCTCTCCGCCTACTTGTGATCTCTGTCTGTTAAATAAATTAAAAAAAAATTAAAAAAAAAAAGAATTACATGAATGCATGTGTAGTGCTTACCACTCGGACACACACAATTTCTAATGCTCCCTGCCCAGGGAATCCTGAGAACATTCCTGTGATGTCGCTGTTGTCATCATTCCCATGAGGACATGGAAGCACAGGAGGGTTGACCAGTTGCCCAAAGTCACGTCTCTGCGAGGTGGGACAACTGGGATTTGTACTCAGACAGACTCCACTGCATTCACGAGCTCTTTGGGGTCATGAAGGCCTTCGAGGAAAGTACTAGAAGTTGTAGCTTCTAGGAATCCCATGTTGAAAACGTCTGTCCTCGATGAAATGCTTTAACGAGAGAAGCAACAAAAGGTTTGTCTTGTCTATCTGTCTTTGTCGACACATCCCCAGGACCCAATGCTTAACAGTGGCTCTATAATCCATGTTCAGTGAAATAAACAGGCAGTGCCTCAGGTGACAGGTTAGGTATGATGACTAATTTTATGTCCAATGATGGGGCTAAGGGATGCCCAGATAGCTCATGATTTCTGGGGGTGTCTGGGAGGGTGTTTCAGGAAGAGATTGACATTTAAATTGGCCAGCAGATTAAAGCAGATGACCCTCCCCAAGGAGGGGGGGGGAATCACCCAGTCACTGAGAGCCCAGGTAGGACAAACAGGTGGAGGACAGGTAAATACCCTGAAAAGGATGGAGTTGTAGTTTTGATTTGGATAAGCCATTCAATCTTTTCAAAATCTTTGATTTACCATCACCTTTGCAATGAGGTAGTCGCACCTGTCTTATCTCCATTGTAGAGATATATGTGGTGCAATATTTTTTTAAGTGTATTTAGACTCCAGAACTGGGGGGATGCAAGTGTAGGCTACACTCTACACTTCACTAAGCATGCATCTTAGGAATACCTCAGTTTTCCTATCTATAAAATGGGATATCAGAAGTATGTGAGGACTAAATGAGTTGACATATGTGAAATCCTTAGAACCATGCCTGGAACATGGCAAGTACTATATAAGTACTGGTATTAGTAAGGTTGCTGGTATAGTAATTATAGGTATCATAATTACTCAATCTAGTCTTAAAAAGCTACACTTTGTAAGACAGGTAAAAGCTGATGCCCTCGTTTTACTGGTAAGGAAGTCAAAAGATTCTCTGTGTTATTTCTGCAACTTTTATTTGACCTTAAAATGATTATAAAACAAACAAACAAACAAACAAACAAAAACCCAAAACAAAACAAGAGCAAAAAAACCAAATACCAAAACAAAAAACCCTTGGTAGTTCCTTACGGACTCCAAGCTAGAGTCTGAACTTCCTCATGTGGCAGGCAGATGGGATTCCCAGGAGCTGGCCACAGCTGCCTACTCTCTACCTTGTAGCTCTGCCAGCCCTGCTCCTAAAGAACCAGGCTCCTGGGCACCCCCTGAACTGGTCTTAGGATTCCTACCTTTCCATATACTCTGCTGCCTGCCTGAAATGTCCTCCCTCGGCACCTGCTGAGCTTCTATTTATCTTGTAAACCCAGAGAGAAGCATTTCTTATTCTATGAAGTCTTCCTTAAGTTCGTGCACACGACTAGTCCCCTCCTCCTGTCCCTGCTCAGTATTCTGGGCTTGTTTCTAGTCTCATATGCCCCCTAATTGTGTTGTGACATGTGTTGTAAATCTGTGCTCCTCCATAACCTCTGAATGTCTGCTGGGCAAGAGCAGATCATCAGAGCACGCCCCACCTGCAGCACAGGGTCGGAAGCACGGATACTTGTGAGAACTTGATCAACTGCTATAAGCATTTCCTTCTCACTAACGGGTGCTGTCATGCATCCAAGTGCTTCCACCAGGAACCTGGGAGTCAGCCCTGCCTCTTCCCTTGCCTCTTCTCACTACTCCAGTCACTCCCGGCCAGTGCCATCCACTCTACTCCAGAGGAGCCCTTGCTCCATGCCCAAACCACCACCAACTTTCACTTAGAGGACTTCTCTACCTGCTCTGGGCACCCCACTTGCAATCAGTTCGCCTCACAGCACAGCCAGAGTACTGTCTTTGTAAGTAACTCCTTTGTTGCAATGTCCTCGCTTCTACCTCTCCAAAGCTTCCCAGCACCCCTCTGATATGGCACACCTTCCTCCACGGAGTTTGTAAAGTTCTCCTTCCTCACTCCTGCAATGTCATCTCGCTTGGTTTTCCCTGCTTCCTCCAGTTCCTCCAGCCTTCAGGCCTTTGTATAAGCAGCGTCCCTGCTTGTACACTTGACCTGCCTTCCCCTCCTCGCCACATCTTTTGTGTGTCTACTAACCTGTCTGGTCTTCACTGAATGGCGCTTCCCTTGGTGAGCCACCTCTGACACCTGAGACAGGGTCTCTAGTTGGAAGCATTGATGGTACCTTATCCTTTCATCACACTTATAAAGTAGGGTGACCAACCATCCCTGTTTGCCAGGACAGAAGATACAGTCTGGGGATGCAGGACCTCAGCGCCCCAATTAGATAAGTCCTGGTCAAACTGAGACAAGTTAATTGCCCTACTTGTATTGTATTGTTCAATGCCTGCTCACGAGATTGAGCACCATGAGACCACAAAGTCTGTGGGTTTTGTTGGCATCTCTATTATTGACATGTAGTGGATGCTTAGTAAATATTTGTTAGACGGATGGATGGATGGATGGATGGTGGCATGGATGGATGGATGGATGGAGGGATCGATGGTTGGATGGACGGATGGATGGATGGAGGGATGGAGGGATGGATGGATGGATGGATGGATGGAGGGTTGGAGGGATGGAGAGATGGATGGTTGGATGGACGGATGGAGGGATGGATGGATGGGTGGGTGGGTGATTACATGGATGGATGCGTGGAGGGATGGATGGTTGCATGGATGGGTGGATGGATGGATAAATAGATCTTAAAGATCTTTCCAACCCTTGAGTCTGGGACTCAATAAAGGACAAACAAATAAAAGAATTAATAAGATTGATCCTTTCAAATATCCTTGGGACAACTGGTGATTGAACTCTGCCTGTGGTAAGGACAGAAATAAGAAAAAAGGGTTTTTTGTTTGTTTGTTTTGTTTTGTTTTTTCCTAAACAGAATGTCTATATCTAGGCATGAAAAAGAGGCAAGAAATATGGGCTTCAGTAAAATGAGGCCCATTAGACACTGTGCTGAGCATTTTTCACGCATTCATTTCTTAGAATTGCATATCAAATAGGTAGTGTTTTTCATTTCTCTTTCACAGATGAGGAGAGGCAGAGATGGTAAGTTTAGGTAACAAGCCCCAGGTCACACACACACTGGAGTCCCAGGTGGGGTAGACTCCATGATTAACCTGCCTCTTTCCCCACGTTGCAGACCACCTTGAACTTCTTCGTGTCTGGATGCTAATGAGGGAGAAGAGGGTCACAGGAAAAAAGGGAAATGAATGAAAAGAAAGAGGGGCCTGAACTGGAAAGGGAAGCAGAGACCCTCCCTGAAGTCACCTGAGGCCCTGGGAAGAGGCTGAGTAACAGAGACATCATAAGAGAAATGGAATCTGAGTAGTCTTAGGAAATCAAAGCTAAATGACCATTCCTTAAGATTCGTACTTGGAAATTATCTTTCTCCATAGAGGAGGAGAGTCGAGGTATTGATTGCATTTATTTTCTCATGACACAAAAGGTAAATTAATCCTTTTAGAGCAGAAAACATGTTTTTATTACATTCTGAGTAATTTCCTTTGAAAAAGAAAAACCTTTTTTTTAACACTACTAGCAGTAAAACTAGCTTCACCCCCCTCAAACACACACACATCTTAGATGAGAATATATGTCATTATTCATGCATAATCTGATTCCAAATGATTCCTTATTTACAGTTTGTTTGTTTGGGTTTTTTTTTTTTAATTTCCTTATGTAAGCAAGAATTAATACACTCTGACATGAAAGAAATAAGCTAAATTATTTTTACTGCTTCTCTTTAAGACATACAATATGTCTTCTTTAACTCTCAATGACTTGCAAAACAGTCAGAGGAAAATACAAATAAATACCTATGGAAACAAAGACAAATATCCCCCGTGGAAGGAGAGAATGCCTGCTTCTGGCTTTCCTTCCCATGGAGCCTGCTGGGTGGGGACCAGGTCTGGGACTCACCCTGGAGCTGGTCTGCCCCTTCTCTACGTCCATCTTAGACACTGGCTTAGCCTGGCATGTAGTCTCAATGAGCCTCCCAGCTGAGTTGAAAGCAGGAGGAGCATCCAGATGTGAGTGCTTTCGGCACATCTGGGGAGGGTGGCTCCTGGTGGGGAAAAGCCCTAGCTATTCCCAGCCTTCCTTTTTCCCACAGAGAAAGCTGCCAGCGAGCTCTGGTGTGTGCGAGTGGTCGGAAGATTGTATCTGCATTAACTGGTCCAAGAATTGACTGCGATTTCGAAGCCTGCACAAACGCTTTTGGAAAGCCTCTGTTCACTCCCAGGATGCCTCAGGGCCAGAATCAGGGGTGAGACAAGGAGCCCAGGGCTTCTCAGGGGCCCACCCTGCACTCACACAACCCTGAGAGCAAGTGTGTCTTAAATGTGCACTCTGGCCACCTGTTCGAGCCTCACTCAGGGTCTCAGCCCCAAGATGTCTCTCTGGGGAAAGTACCTTCACCTGCCTTTCTTGGTGCTCTTTTCCTGACCATCTGAGTACCTTGCACTTCTCTAACTCACATTTCCGTAGACAACACTATGTGCTATCTGTTTAAAAATACTTTCTCCTTTTTAATTCCTTTGTCCCATAATGCTCTTTTGTGGTGTCATTATAAGAAAAAAAAATGGAAGCCTTCCTCCCCCCACCTCACCCCATTTAACGTAGAGATGAAACAGCATATCTTTGATAGGAATTCTCAAGAGTGGCAGTAAGAAGGCTATAAAGTTTGACCTTATGAATCCAGAATACGATGGCCGCTGGGAACTTCAGGTCCCTTGCATCTCTGGGCCTGCCTCTTCTTATCCCGTCATGCCCTGCACTCTTAGAAGAAATAAACTGGCTTTATTTTCACTCCAACTCAAAGTTTATTCCTAGTCATCAATTAGTAGGGCTCAGGCTCAGAGGACAGTTGGATGGTACACAGCTAGATAGCACAGTGAAACTGAATTGAAATATGCCAGTGACTTACTGGACTGTAACCAGGTGTCAGCCCCTATCCTAAGCTGTCACTGACTTCTCACCTAAGAACCTACCTTGGATCCAGGAAGATGAGCCCCTGCCTTGTGCCCTGTGTGGGTGTGTGAGTATGTGCTGTTCTGTGAGCTTTGCGCCAGCCCTTTGTTGACCGTGCCTCTCCCCATGGTGAGGAGACTGGGGCTAAGGGGATATGCCCACCTGGAACTATTGTCTCTTCTTCTAGACCACACTCAGCATGCCCAGAACCTCATAGTTTTCTGCCTGTGGATTGCACATGCCTCCCTCCTGGGTCTGACCTCTCAAAGGAAGATGGTGCAATCAGTGAGTGTCCCCCAGGTCAACAGGTGACTGACTGTTAATGGGAGCCAACTTGGGATGGAGGTGACCTTGGGATGAAGGGTCACATGGAGCAGAGACAGGTAGACTGCCTATCTGAGGGCTCTTTGTGTGCTATTTCTTTAGCCCACAAATGTTAGGGGTAGGTTCACTCACTGTAACCTCTTGACACTTCCTTAGGTTTCTCTCTCTTGTATTGTAAAAGGAGCTGAGATCCAGAAAAAGTCATATCACTTCTCCAAATGTACACGTTGAATGAATTTGGTGGGGCCCAGATTTTAACGTGGACATTTGGCTTTGGTGTCCCCAACTGTATCCGCTATTCCCATGTCCTGAGATCTATGACCCACTCTTGAGATATCAACACCCAGCACTGCAGGATTACAGTCTAGCAGGGAGTTATAATTACGACAACTATCCCAGAAGCAGCATCAGGGGCTTCCAGGGGATTCCAGGGACCAGGCTGCACACGTATATGGATATGTATACATTTTTACATGTGTATATATAAATAACAATGTGTGTGTTTATATATGAAAATTTCACTATAAGATATTGGCCCATACAATTATAGAGGCTGAGAAGTCCCATGATCTACCATCTGAGAGACCCAGGAAAACCAATGGTATCATTCAAAGGTACTAGCAGGAAAGCCAATGGTGAAGTTCTAGTGAGGTTCACTGAAGGCCAGAGAACCAGGAGTGCCAAGGGCAGAGAAAATCAATATCATAGGCTAGCAGTCAGCAGAACTAATTCAACATTCTTCTACCTTTTTGTTCCATTTAGGCTCTCAATGGACTGGATAATGCCCGCCCACCCTGGGGAGGCCCATTTTCCTTACCTAGTTCACCAATTCAGGGGCTAATCTCTTCTAGAAACAGCCACGCAGATACACCCAGAAATAAAGCACAACCAACCATTTGGCATCCTGTGCCCCAGTCAAGATGACAGATAAAAATAGCTGTTACCACTCGTCAGACCAACCTTAGCTTTGAGGTAGAGTCCTAGAAGTGTAGGTTGACCTACAGGTCAAGGGGAAATGGGTCAGTAGCTGATTAGATGAGAAGGCACCTGGGCCTAGTGATATCACCAAGTATGGGACCTTTACTCAATGGTAAACACTGAGCTGAACTAAGTGAATTTTCCTAGACCTGCTGTGTCCAATATGGCGGCCACTAGACACGTATGGCTATTTAAATTTGAATTGATTAAAATTAAATAAATTAAAATTTCAGCTTCCAGTGACAACCAGTTACATTTCAAGTGCTCAACAGCCTCATGTTGCTGGCAGCTACCATAATGGGCAGTACAGAACATTTCCATCACTGCAGAAACTTTCATTGGACAACACTTCCCTGGCTAATCTTTGAGTGACCTTTGGTAATATTGCTAATGTTGAAGGACATACTCTCAAACTTTTAGCCTTATTTCCGAATGCCAGAGATCTTTTCTAACATACCAAAGTAGGGTTAGGGCTCTGTAGTCAATATATTTTGGAAACTCTTGATAAAACGAGTTAAATTAGGTTCTTAATTTTTAAGGTATAAATATGCTAATATGTATTTTGACTGACAAAGAAGGAGTTGGAGAAGGTAAGGTTTTTCTGACTTATTTTGGCCATATCATCCTTTAAAAAATTTTTTTTAAAAATACATTTCTCGGGGTGCCTGGATGGCTCAGTGGGTTAAGCCTCTGCCTTCGGCTCAGGTCATGATCTCAGGGTCCTGGGATCGAGTCCCGCATCAGGCTCTCTGCTCAACACGGAGCCTGCTTTATCCTCTCCCTTTCTGCCTGCCTCTCTACCTACTTGTGAACTCTCTCTGTCAAAAAAATAAATAAAATCTTTAAATACAATTCTCAAGTCTGGCATTCCATCCAATCAGAAGACCAATCAGAAGAATGCTTCTTTAGATGGTAACTGTGAAACGAAACTTCTTGGGGCTCTTGTTCTTGGAAAAGTTTGCTGCCATGTAAGAAGTCGATTACCCTGAGACCCACATGCTGGACAGGCCACCTGTGCTCCAAACAACACCCCCCACCCCATGACCGAGAAGCTGATGGTCACTCCTGCCAAAGTACCAGACATGTGCTGGGGTTGCCTTAATCCCCCCAGACCGGATTGGTCATCTCCTGAGTACCTCTGTGTGACATCAGTTGATGCCCAAACAAATGCCTTAGCCACACACTGCCTAAACATCTGACTTAAAGAATCCATAAGATATAACAAGCTGGTGTTGTGTTAAGTCTCATAAGTGTTAAGTATCAGGTAGTTAATTTCTCCAGCAGGGAAGTAACAGAGTTAACAAAGCAGTCACCTATCCCTAGCTCAGGGTTGCTTTTAAGTCTTCAGAACTTCAAAAACCAAACCAAATAAAGTATGATGAATAATGATTGTTACAGAGGGAGTTGGACTAAGGTATTAAGGGGAAAGCCAACCCAGGAGGCAAACTCTAACTGTACTAGTTATCTACCACGGCATAACAAATTACTGTATAACTTACTGGTCAAAATGAAACACATTTTTATTATCTTACAGTTTCTGGAGGTCGGGAACGTGGGTGCGCTTAGCTGGCCCTCAGGCTCAGGGTCTCTGAGAAACTGTCATTAAGGTGTCAGCTGGGGGCTACAGTCATCTCAAGCCTCAACTGGGGAAGGATCTATTTCCCAGCACACTCATGTGGCTGTTGGCAGGATTCAGTTCCTCACTGGCTGTTGGTCGGAGATTCCTCTAGGCTCCTAGCCATGTGGACCTCTCTACAGGGCAGTTCACAGCATGATAGCTGGCTTTAACAGAGCAAGCAAATGAGACGCCAAGAGAAGGTGACCAAATGGAAATCATAATCCTTTGTAACCAGGCCTCAGAGGGACGCTTTGTCATTTTTACCATATTCTATGGATTGTAAGCAAGTCACTAGGTCCAGGCCACACTCACGGGGAAGGAATTATACAAGGGGATGAACGAACAGAAGGTGGGGATTATGGGAGACCATTTGAAGCTGCCCACCCCATTGACTTCCCAATGGAATCATGGCTAGCAGTGCTTTATATTGGACATGCAGGAAGCAGTGACAACATTGTTATTAAATAGGATGCGACCATCACAAATGCAAAATAACAGACCATGATATCTGTCTTCCTAATGCATCTACATTTCTGCCTTCCCACCGCTTGCCTCTATTACCTTTCTGTTTGTAGGATCATTTTTGCCAAGTCCATGTAACATTATTTTCTAAGGCAACGACATCTCAAGCTAGACTTTGCATATGCAAGCTTCTGTTAGCTCTTCTTTCTTGGTCAACCTTATGTATTCTTCTTGTGTCCCTTCTGCTGGCTGCTGGTATTGATGGACTTGAACAGATCATGGGAACATACCAACCTGTGCCATGTTTGTTACTGATGTGTGTAAGGAGCCTAAACTTCAATTCCTCTTATCTAGGCAGGTGCTATATCGTTCTTCCCAATAGGAGGAAAAGACTCAATGCGCACAATGAGGTGTATATGAGCTGTGCATGTAGGATTCTTAGGTATCACGAGGATAGCTTCTTATATTTTAAACTGAATGTAATAAGGTGAAAAATTAGTCATATAGTCAAAATTAGCCCCTGAGTAAATCCCTTTATATCTCATAGAAAGCACAGGACACATTGTTTTGTGCACAGGCTCTCAAAAATTCCATCTCATTGAGTTTTCTATATTCTGCATTGGAAAAGATCATCGTTTCTTCTGATCAAACCCCAGATGAAGAGGTTGGCTTTGTTGACTGGACTTGTTCTACCAAGCAAACAAACTTAGTTTATGCCTAGTATGTTTACTAGACCTTATCTAAGTAAAATGGGTATACGATATGGTTTTACAATTTACATTTTTGTTTTCATTTTTTTTAATAAATAAGACAAAAACAACAAAGAAAAGAAAGAAGACAAACCCTATGAAAACTCTGACGTCTAATAACAGTGTAGCTCAGTAGTTGGTGAATTTATTCTATAAAGGCCCAGATAGTAAATCACTTAGACTGGAGGTCATATTGCTTCTTCAGTTGTGCCTTGCATCATGAAAGCAGACAGGGCACAAATGAAGGGGTCACAGCAACATCTCAAAAAAACTTTAGTTAAAAAAACAGGTGTCCTGTTGAACTGGAACTGCAGGTCATGATTTGTTGCATTGAATATCTACAATCATCCAACTGTGCATCCATCCTTCCATCCATCCATCCATCCACCCATCTGTCTGTCCACCCATCCATCCACCCTCCCATCCATGCTTCCATCCATCCATTTATCCATCCATCCATCCATCCATTTCCCTGACCTACCTTCCTTCCTTCCTTCCTTCCTTCCTTCCTTCCTTCCTTCCTTCTATCCATCCACTTAGCCAGCTAGCTAGCCACATACTGATTCAATGCATGCTCACTGTCCGTCTGTCCGTCCGTCCATCCATCCACCCAGCCCATCCACCCATCCAACCTTCCATCCATCCATCCATCTGTCTGTCCATCCATCCACCTAACCTTCCTTCCTTCCTTCCTTCCATTCATCCACTTAGCCAGCTAGCTAGCCACATACTGATTCAATGCATGCTCATTGAGGGTCTACAGTGTAAACGAAGCACAGATATCCACAGAGGTGGGGATCATCGCTTGTTTTATGCTGAGGCAAGAAATAATCGTGTCTGTTCCTACAGCTCTGACTGTCATTGAGATCAGTGAAGCTGACGCAAGTCCCCAAAGTCAGGACATCCTCTCTCTCACATCTAATTGCCTCCTACGCCCACCTTTATTCCAAGCTGTCTCTTCTACTTCTTGATTCCTCCTTCAGCTGCAAGGAAGAAAAACAAACACATGAGCAAATCTTAAAATTGAGGCTGCAACTTAAAGACCCTTTGCCTGGGCACAGGGTATGGACAGGTGAGGTCAAGACACCCTGGAGTTACGGCCTTGCACTGCTTTTGCAACCTCCACAGCATCTCTTGCTTTCTGAAACTCTCCCCTTCATGCTTTCTGCTTACTGTGTTCTTGGCCATATTTGTAAGACCTTCTGGTATCACAAGCCATCTAGGTGTTGTCACTGGTCCTCTTTGGGAAACTATAAAGAACCTCCACCACCCCCAGGAGGCTGTTCTTGGTCATTCAATTCGGAAGAACTTCCACAGTCAACCACAAGCCTGCAGAAATTGTACAAATGGCAAATAATAGAAGCCCAGTGTTGTACCAAGACCATGGCCTTGCCATGAAAAATGTGGAATAAAAGGACAGGGGGATGCATGTGGGCTTTCCAGGTTCATTTTTGATATAGGAGAGGCTAACTGATGGATACATACAATAGATCATTCTGCCTGAAAATGGAAGGTCATCAGGATCTGAGAGTTAGGGGTCTTCACAGGAAGATGCTTGGGTTTGCCACTGAGTCACAGGTTGGCTCTGGCCATGAAGCGGCCTCTCTCCAGTTCCCGGCTGGGCCTTCTGATGCGCGCCCAGAGCTCTGAAGGCTCTTTTGGTTTGAACAGGTGTTGAAAGCTGGGGAAAGCCAAAATATTTTGTTCTTTCTGGGTCACGAACTGTTTGCTGTTAGAAACATCTGTACGGACGGGCGGACGGGCTAAGCATAACAGAAGCGCAGCAGACGATGATAGCTGTCTTTGGTAGGGAGCCCCCTGAGGACCCCAATAAAGTCGATCTCTTAAGCACAAGCCCCTTGCTTCAGGCCACAGTGGCAGGCAATGAATTATCCGCGTCGGTTAAAAGGGCAAGGTCGCCTCATAACAACATTGCCCATATGCTGCAGCTAAATCAAGCCTGTCCCCAAATATCATTTGGGGAAGATGTATGTGTGTGTGTGTGTGTGTGTGTGTGTGTGTGTGTGTGTGTGTTTGGAGCGAGGTGATGATGTCGGCCAGCTTTCAAAAGCAAAAATCACCATAATTAGAGGAAATGCTACAAGTTCATTTCCTCAAAAAAGAGCAAGTGAGAGAGAAGGAGTTTAAAGACTAGATGTTTAGACAGGCCCGCAAGCCCCCTTGTGACCTTGCTCTGATATTTAACAAAACATTAATCTTCTTGCCAGCAATTATAAAGGATACAGTGAAGTCGCCGGCTCTCGGAGAGTGAGTAATAGTAATTCCATTGTTCCCCTTTATTTATGCCTTGGCTGTACCAGGCAGATGAGGTAAGTTGGGGCTTTCATATGTTATTATTCCTCACAGGCAATACATAAAGGGTGCTTACACAAATATCTGTCTGTTTCAGAGGCACTGTTTCACACCTCCTTACAACTTGCGATCAAAGCGTTTCAACATTTTATTATGAAATCGCGAACATCCTCTTCTAGTTTACATATGAATTATAGCCTTTTTTTAAAGCACCAGTGTGCCCCTGTGACAGTGGCTTTTGAACTGCGAAGGGGAACAAGGTGTTAGATATTTATTTCTTGAAGGCTGTGACCAGCCCGATAACCTTGCTGAGCCGTGTTTGCCAGGGGACTGTCCAAGATCTCCAGCAAACACAAAAGCTGGGGCGGTGGGGGCAGGGGGGAGCAGTGCCATGAGGGGACCAGCGATTGCTCCGTCTCTCCTTTGGAAACAAAATTTGGTGTGAAAGCCTCCATCTGGGAGCAAAGTGGAAGGAAAAGGTTACGCACCTCGTAATTTCAACCAAAACAAAAAAGCCATCTTTGCCTTCCTAAAATAAAACAAAATCTTTATCCAGAGGTTGTGAGGCAGCGGCTGGCTATTTTCTGTAAGTGCTGACTTCTGAGTTGTAGCTCAGAGGTTTTGCTCCCCTGGGTCTGGCAAACCGGAGAAGGAGCAATTGCTTCTTTTGTGAGATTTGCATATCAACTGGGATCTTCCTTTTCAGCTGCCCTCCTCTTCTGGGGACAATTAATAATCTCCTTTGGAATGTGGAGGGTGGGAGGGAAGTCGCTTGACCAGTTTGGGGTCTCCAGGATATATATGCCCCTGGGTGTATAGATTCTTTCTCTCTGGGTTTTGTGTCTTAGGTGAATCTGTGGGTAGGTAGACTGCAAGAAATCAAGGAAAATCATACATTAGCGAGGGAAGCTTTGGATGGGGAAATAGCCATCTGCACTCACGTACGATCATTTTAGACTTGACAAAATTCTATTTGCTGCAAGCTAGGTCGGTGCCTTCGGTCAGCATCCTTGGGTGGGGGGCATCTCAGTGACCTTGACAATGTCCTGTTTTATCAAGCCTGGAGACCAGGAGGTGCTGATGGAGAGAGGAAAGGAAGAAAGAGAAGCGGAAGGAGTTTTCTTCTCTATTGTGGTCCAGCCAGTTGAGATTCTGCATTGGATTCCAAGCCTCACCCTGTGCCCAGGGCGGTACTGGGTGGTGGAGAACCCCCAGAGCACAGAGCAGCTACAGAATCCAGACAGAACTGGACTCTGCCATGGAAAACTCATCCTCCTGTTTTTGTAGATCGGGAAGTGGGATAGATGAATGAGGGGCTGACACAAAGTTGCCAAAATATATTCCAAAGGAAGGTCTACGGACACAGTAAGACAGTAAGATGGCACCACACTGTCCGCTCCCCTAAGCATCAGGATAAATGCTTATGGGTCTGAGCAATTAATACACGTCCTTTCTTGCCTGTGCATGCCTCTTGATGGCCTGTCTTGGAGGATACTACAAGGCGATTGGGTTGTGATGGAACATTCTTACCAAAAGATGTGACCTCATCTCAGTAAAACTGAAAAGGATGCCATTACACTGAGGAATTTAGATTTCATTGATTGATTGGTTGATTGATTGATTTAAGAGAGAGAAAGAGAGAGCAGGGGGAGGGGCAGAGGGAGAGGGGGAGAGAGAATCTTAAGCAGACTCCTGTCTGAGCACAGAGTCCAATATAAGAACAGGTCTGATGACCTAGAAGGATTCTTTAGCCTAAACTGGAGGGTGGAGGGGAGAGTGGCTTAGTTGATTAATGATGGCTGCCATTGTCAGGGATAGGAAAAGCAAAACTGTGCAGAGTTGTCACAATATCTGAGCTTCCTGGGGCTCCCATCTTTCCCCTTCCATTCTCCAAATGCGACTGACCTCCTGGGTCCAAGCAGAGTTCCTTTTCTTCCCTGGAGTCTTCAATACCAGCGACCACCCTCCTCTTTCATCGCTGAGCACCTATGCGGTCCCAATCTTTACTGGGAATCAGGTCATTGCCTCGAATGACTATTGACCTTTTCTCCAGGTGCCTGGCTTGGTTTCCCAGTGAGATGAGCCTCTCTCTAGAACCGGACCTACATTATTTTCCCTTATGAAAGATCCTGACACAGGACATGTTGATGCCACTCGGTAAAAAGGATGTGAGTTACAGAGTTCACATAATTTCGTCGCTCCATGTAAAATGACCTGTGGGTAGGGCACCTGGGTGGCTCAGGGGGTTTAAGCATCAGACTCTGGATTTCAGCTCAGGGTTGTGAGATCAAACCCTGTGTTGGGGTCTGCACTCAGGGGGAAGTCTGCTTGTGATTCTCTTTCTCCCTCTGCCCCTCTCCCAACTCACACACATTCTCACTCATTCTCTCTCTCAAATTAATAAATAAATCTTCTTCTTTTTTTTTTTTAAATGGGCTGTATTTCCTCTATCAGTCCCTGTAGTGCATTCTCAGTTCTGTCTTTCAAGGTGCACAGCTTCCTGGGATATCCTCTCCTGGCTATGTTTAAAATGCCCAAGACACAACATTCGAGGTAAATGCTCAAGATGTCACCCAGAAAGGAGGGGTATTAATTGCCCAAACCCACCAGTACGTATCCCAATACTTGGAGAAGACAGTATGCTATCGCATTACTGTGTCTATAGCTAATTTAAAGAATAAGCTTTCCTCTATTTATTCTACTAGTAAAAAGTAAAAAGGGAGTAAAAAGGGAGTCTTCTCCAGCTTTCTAACTTTCTAACTTCTAATACAAGAGGTATTGCCAAGCCTTGACTCTTTTTCCCTCTTTGATTTTCCTAAAATTTGTGAAGATTTGACAAATTGGTGGCGAGTTCTATGTTGATCATAGTTGTGGTCTCTGAATTGTTCATTGTCAAGTAAAAATCAGCAAAAGGTATGACAGTACTTCATGTCTCTCTCTTTTTTTAAAGAATCTTTTTTAAAATTTTATTTTTATTGAATTGACAGAGAGAGGGCACAAGAAGGAGGAGCGTCAGGCAGAGGGAGAGGGATAATCAGGCTTCCTGCTGAGCAGGGTACCTGACCTGGGGCTCCATCCCAGGACCCTGACCCAGGTCAGGATCATGACCTGAGCTGAAGTCAGATGCTTAACCCACCCAGCCACCCAGGTGCCCCCACTTCATGCCTCTTAACCGAAGGAGAGAAGAATAGAAATATCTAGAGTCAGGAATCTGATAAAAAAAAATCTTACAAAAACAGCCATTGACCAAAAAGAGAGAGAGAAAAAAAAGCTCAGGGCTCAGTGTCCAGAAAAGCGGCCACCCTTAGGAGTTTCCACCTAGAACCCTAAAATTATTAATGGTGTGTTTCCCAAATTGGTTGCATGAAGGACATTTTTTTCTTGTTATCCCAAGAAAACAGGGTCGGAGTCTTCTGACACTACTTGGAAAACTAACTTGAGAGCAGCCTTTCCATTAAACCAGCTTCCTGTCGAGGAAGTTCAGTCCCACATCAGTGATAGAAGAGTCTTCTTTTGCAGGTCCTCTAGCGGAAGTTCAAAATCCAACTGTCACTGAGAATCTCTGTGCCCTGCCTCTTGCTAGGGACTCTGAGACCCAAAGGAAGCCTCAGGGCTGGGTCTTCTTAGAGACAACCTACAGAGAAGTATAGAGGACAAGGGACAGGAAGAGAATGATCAAAAAGGTCAGAGGGTGTCTATTTCTGCTCCTACCACCATAAATAATACTTAAAATAACCACATACACCTTGAGGATTTCCCATGTAGTAGACACTGCTTTGAGCCTCTTAAGAGACATTTACTATGGTAGAGTCCGCTTATTGTCATCCTTTTTTACAGACGAGGAAACAGAGGCAGCAGGAAGTTAAGAGCAGGCAGACTGAGACTCCAAAGGATTAGGAGCAAGAAGGACGGCCCACATCCCTGGAGCTTTCTCACCTTTGGCTCTTGGCAGAACGGACTGTGGAAATTTGCTCGGTTCTTTTGTTTCCTTTAGCAAGGATAATAGCCATCGAATATTTAAATCTAAAAGAAAAAGGTAAGGTCAGAACAATTTTCTTTTCCCTTGCAATCCGAGAGAGAGAGAGAGAGAGAGAGAGAGAGAGAGAGAAGAGAAGGTGGAATGCCATTGTGCAAGCAAGCAGGGGCAGAGTTCCCAAGTGTGCACAGTGTCCCAGAGCTGGGCTAGCCTCCTGCTGCTGGCCTGTCCCCTACCCCTGCATCCCCCCGCCCGGCCCCGCAGCCCGGCTGACACGTGATGGAGGCTCACAAAAGGGAAGAATTCCGCAGGCTCCGCTCTGAGCTTGTTCATAATTTGTCACATTGTTCCCCCACTTTGCTGCACATATGAGATATATAAGACCCCCGACGGCTCTGAGACCACTGCTGTGGCTGGGCACAATGCAGGAGAGGGGAGCCTGAATTGTGGCCGTAACCTGGAGTTCCTTTGCCTTTGTGACTGCCAATGGGATGCTTCAAGTCATTGGGGTGGGCCTTTGTAAGAACAATCAAACCCCAGATGAGAGAGGGCGAGGAAGCCAAGGCTGTGTCACAGCGCGCGCACATGCAACAGTTACCACGGGGGCTGGGATGGGGCGGCGGGGGGGGTGGTATTCTGGGGCGGTGGGAAGAGGAGCAGGGGACTCATGACATAATCAAGCTCATTTGCTGAGTCCTCAGTGAGCAATGCTGACACCCCACTCCGGGCAGGTGGTACACTTCCAGGCTCACCGGCAGGCCGGGCGATTCTGTCTTGTGTCCTTAGAACAGGTAGAAATGAAGTTTGACCCACTTGGGGACAGCACCCCCATAGAAGGCTGCAGTTGCCAGGGCATCCTGACAGCCTTGGTCAATGTGGCTATGGTTCATGTTCCAAGGGACCCTTTCCTGAGGCTGATCTATGCCCTTCCTGGGGCTGGAGCTCTGGTTCCCCTGCACCTGCACTTCCCTGTCTGTCTTCACCTCCCATCTGTGTTGTTGACCCTTGGATAGGTGCTCTGTTGTGCTACATTAGACATGTAGCCATTCTGAGACTCGGTCTTCTAGTCTGTAGAGTGGGGGGAACCTACAGCTGTCCAAAGCTGGGCTGGGCCAATCATCTCCCTCTGATTCACCCGGCCTGCCCCAGAGTAGCCTTCCTCCAAATTGTCAGCATCCTATCTACCCCACAAAGCCCTGTTCACATGCTTTCTGCCCCCAGCAGACTTTTCCTGACTTTGGGTGGAGTAAATCTCTTACCGAGTAGATACTGATTGACTATTGTCATGATCTAAGTAATCCGCATTTGCCTATAAGCACACACTCCGTTCTACATGGCCTTTTATGCAGACTATTTAAAAAAGGCAGAAGTTTGAAAGTGTAGATTAATATTCTTAGTCCCACCGTCTACCTTGTTTAGACTCTCCTCAAATATTTGGGGACTTTCCTTGGTTTGATCATACGCGTGGCCGTAGACTTGCTTACCCTTTGTTTTCCCAACCATGTGAGCAGACAACCAAGTCCATATGTGGATGCCTGGGTCTGTCCACCTGGTGTGTGCCATTCAAGTAACCTCATCATTAGCTTGACTTGACAAATGGCCTGATGACTAGTTACAAATTATCTAGTCCTTCTCGTGTTATTGTTGCAGGCTGATTTAACTTGATGGGTTCCGGAGATGCCAGGAAAGAGGGATGGCATCTCCTCCTTGCTTAGATCCCAAACAGACATTGAACATCTCTGATGCCAGCCTCCCCAGAGCGACGGTGGCTGGCTGCTGTACCCAGGATGGTCCACGATGCCATAGAAAATGGTACACATCCTTTTTCTCCCCCCACTCTCCGTATGGGTATTTGTTGGTGGGGAGGTCACAGAATGCCTTTCTTAGGTTCAGTATTTCTTGGGCTTCTGCTCAGCACTGGCTTTCTTGGAGACAGAAGTTATGGTCTCTGCCCTCTGGAGTTTTTGAGAATGAAGACATTGGCCCTGTGCCCCGAAAACTCAGAGCCCACCTTGGCAAGCGTGCCAGGAGACGTGTACCCACACTGTGGAATCAACACAGAACTCTGAGGGTCTTAAAGGATGGGTACACATTGGTCAAATGGAGAGTGGTATTCCAGGGAGGTGGGAGTGTACACATCAATATGGGCACAGACAGGTGCTCATATAAAGTGAGAAGTTCCATAAGCCTAAAAGTGCGAAGTGTGTTTGAGATGGGAAGGTGTCTAGGAGTGAGGGGTGATCCTCAGAATTGGGCAGTGGAAACCAAGCCAAGATTTCCAGGCAGAAGTCAAGGGCAGAGACGTCTGAGAGATGCTGGGGCAGGGGGGCTCCTCAGGGGCCCTCCTGGGAAAGTTTAGATCCAAAAGGACTAGCACTTTGGGGATAAAATGAAAGGAGACATTTTGAGAGATATTTAAGGGAGAAAGTAAACAAGGCTCCATGACCACCCAGATGAAGAGAGAAAAACCTAGGTTTCTAGGCTGGGTGACTGGGGAAATGCCAGCTAAGACAGTGATCCTGCCTGAAACCTCCAGTGGCTTCCCACAGGCCTGCAACCAAAGCCACATCCCTCTCTGTGGCCTGCAAGTTCCAGCCTGATGTGGTCCTGCTTTCAGATCTCGTCTCCTGCCACTGGCTCCTTATTCATTATTTCCAACCACAGCCCTCTCCATTCTATTTCTCGAATGCCCGGGCTTGTCACCTTCTAGAGATTGCACTTGTTGATCTCTGCGTGTAAAAACCCCTGCCCACTACCCCCCCGACCCCCACCCCCTGCCCGGGTTGCATGGCTTCCCCCTTGTCCCAATCCAGATCTCCATGCATATCACTTCCGCAAAGATGTCTTCCTCGTGCCCCGCCCAGTGTATCCCAGTGCACCCACACTCCACGACCTCATCCTATTTTCTGCATATATTCATTTATTCAGATCATTGTATTTTCTATATATGACTGTTCCCTGTCTGAAAAAAAAGGTTTTTCTCTATAGGGTGCATACATACACTCATTGCCTATCTTCCCCTCCAGAAGTGAAGCCCCACAAGAAAGGGCACAATTCCAGGTTCCAGGAAGTTGCATAACTCCAACGGCATCGTTCACAAAGAAGACAACAGAACTGGTGCCCTTTGCAGCTGTATCATCTAATCATCATTCACAAGAACAGGGACTCCTCTGCCTTGTCCACTTCTGTGACTCAGTGCCTAGGTGACGGAGAGAAAGGCACTAAAACCTATTGAATGCGTAGGGGAGACAGGAAGCAAAGCAGCTTTTGAGGATTGTGAGATCAAATCTCAAGACGGAGTTTTGTTGGGGACATGTTGAGTTTGAAGTGTTCAACAGCTTCCTGGTTGACATGTATAGGAGGGGCTTGGAAATAGGAGTCCCAGAGGAGACATATGAACCTACAGAGGAAGCCTTGAGTCTTTAGAAATATCTTGGAGACCCATGGTCTGTTCTTTCAAGTGAGAGTATCAAGCTCATGTCTGGGGATTTGATTGTCTCTTGTCTTACGCAGTTTTTCTTCCCTCGCCTATGCGATGATATTTAATGATAGATTGTGCTTGAAACTTCCCAGTTTGAGAGGTTATAGGTTCTGGTGCTTTTATATATTATTAGAAAAAAGTAAAAGGTAATTAGAGCATTTCACTGTGAGGTCTAGAGAGAGCAGTGACCCAGCTCTTTCATTCATGATCATTTAGTGACATCACCAAAGCAGGCAGGATGGTGTAGATGGAGGCCCAAAGGGAACTTTGTGCTTTTAGGAACTGAAACTCTGTAACACTACCATTTCTGTGTCCTCTGCCTATGCAGACTTCACTAATCAACCTCAGGTTTGCTTATTTTATTTTATTTTTTTTATTTGCTCATTGCAACAGTAAATTATGGAAGCAGCCCAAGTGTTCATTGATAGATGAATGGATAAAGAAGATGTGGTATACACACACACACACACACACACACACACACACACAGGAGTATTACTCAGCCATGAAAAATAATGAAATCTTGCCATTTGCAATGACGTTGGTGGAACTAGAGTATACTATGCAAAGCAAAATAAGTCCATCAGAAAAAGACAAATACCATATGCTTTCACTCATATGTGGAATTTAAGAAACAAAACTGATGAACAAAGGGGAAAAAAGGAGAGAGAGCCATACCAAGAAAGAGTCTTCTAAGTAAAGAGAGCAAACTGATAGTTACCAGAGGGGGAGGCCGGTGGAAGGGTGGGCAAAATCCGTGATGGGGATTAAGGCGGGCACTTGTCATGATGAGCACTGAGCAATGTATAGAATTGTTGAATCACTGTATCGTGCACCTGAAACTAATGTAACACGTAGCAACTATACTGAAATTAAAAAAATTTTTAAAAGAGCTCATAACAACCTAAAATTCTTCAACATGACACTTTTAAACAAGATTATATTTATTCATTTGCCAGAGAGAAAGAGAGAGTAGAAGCATGGGGAGCAGCAGGCAGAGGAACAAGCAGGAGCCCCACTGAGCAGAGAGCCCGATGAGGGGCTCGACCCCAAGACCCCAGGATCATGACCTGAACTGAAGGCAGACACTTAACTGACTGAGCCACCCAGGTGTCCCACAGTGTGGCACTTCTGGAAGACACCAGTAATCTGAACTTGAAACCTGTTTGTTATACTGGCCAGAGGATAAGGCTTTATCCTGGTTTTTACCATGTGAAGCAGAGAAATATTAAGTCCAGAATGAAATTTTCTGCCTAGTGTCTGGTGGGTCTCGAATCACCCAGTATATGTATCAATGAGCATTTAAAGAGGGGGGAGCTCCTCTCCATCAGAAATGGCTTAGGCAGAGTGTGGTCTACAGGCAGGAAAATGGAGTCTTCAGGATCTTTCCTGGTCCTGGGATTTGTTGATACTTTATTAGAGGAATGGGGGGCACTAGGGTGGCAAATGCAGAAGTCATATAAGAAGAGGGTCTGCTGCTCTTACTTAATAAGGATTTACTGAGCGCCTCTATGGGCCAGACATTACGCCAGGCAATGGGGATATAGCGGCAAACAAGACAAGAATGGGGCCACCATGTGCATGAGACTGGATGTTTAGTCTGGCAAAAAAATTCACATAGGTACATTTCTGTGTAGGTATGTATGTATCTGTGTAAGTATATGCCTGTGCTCCTAGTCATTAATGTGCTGCCTAGATAAAAATCCTGGGTTCTTCTTTCAATCATGCTTCTCACTAGCAACAAGCCTGGGGAGGATCTCAATCCTAAAATCTCTCAAATGGGAATCATATCACCCGTCTTGTTTTTCAGGGGTTTCCCAAGGGCAGAGCAACATGACTGGGGAGAAAGCCCTTTGAAAAATCCCAACTTCTGCATATTCAAAGGCATTGGTGTTAATAAAAGTTCTGGAACGAATTACACCCATGTTTCCTAGGATCATCAGCAGAAACCTATGGCTTCTGAAAAGTGAGAAATTCCAAGATTTGGTAGAGCCATCAAATTGGACTCCAGCTTTCCTGCTCCTAGGATCTCAGTGAGAAGCATGAAACTGTAATGGTAAAAAAGCCCGTTACATCAAATGTATAGATATATTTAAAAAGTTTGGGGGGTGTGGGTATAGGCAGAGGAACAAATAGTGTCTTGATGTCGTGCTGGCAGGATATGGTGGCAAAAGTGAAGTTAGGAGACTTTTTAGATGTTTTGACTATTGGAGCAAATAGATTTGGGTTTGTTTTTTGTTTTTTGTTTTCTTTTTTAAACCAATTTGAGGTTCATTTCTCCCACTGGTAACCCAAATAGTCCTCTGTGACGATAGCAAGTCTTTCTCAGTTCTGTTGGGGGCCACCCCTGGGTTCTAACGATACCTTTCATCCCTCATGGACAAGTTTCACATGACTCCCCTCTTCCCCTAGCCTCCCTAAAGAGAGCCTACTCACACCTGGCTTCTGCCAGTGCCTCATCTCGCAACTTCAAAACCAGGAAAGGCAAGAAGTAGTTAACTCGGCAGGATTTGTGGGAAGTCTTCTGCAAGCTTAACTTTATCTATTTCCCCTGGTCTCCGCCCCCATCACTAACCCTTGCCTCTTGAATGTATGTGAATGAGACCCTGCGATGGGCATGGCGTGCCTCCTTCTCTCCGACTGTCCCCCAGGCCCCAGCCAGGACATAGCACTCTCCTTTCTTCCTCCCTGCTGCTTTTATTGGTGATTATTAAAAACAACCAAAACTGTGGTTAAAGGATTAAAATACTACCCATTGCACAGTGCAGATGTGGCCTGTATTAAGAGTTGGTGGATAGCCTTCTAAATCTTTGGCTCGGGACATACACGTGCATATTCACGGACATCACTCCACATCACCAGCCCATTTTTTTAGTCATTTCCTGGTCTTTCTTTCTTTACTTTTCTCCTGTTCTGTCCTGATTCTTCCTTCAGCCCGTATACCTTAGTTCTCCCAAGTGTGCCCATGAAGACAACACTTTTTTCTCACACCAGGTCTACTACTGCGTGACATCATACACACAATTCCCCCGGGGGTCTTGCACACTCAGATCCCTTGTGACTGCCTCTCCTCGGAGTCCCTCTGAAATAACAGACTGCAGTAGCTGTCAGTCTTGCATAAGGTCCTTTGCAGATTTCATTGTACCAAACATTTTATTTTCCCCCTACAGCCCTCGGGGATGGCAGACCAAGAAAAGAAAACGACTTGTTCTCTCACGAGCCAGTGAGCCAAGCTGAAAGCCAATCTCTTCCCAGACTACTTCCCAATGGGGAGGAAGGTAGCCATGGACGTGGAGGGCTTTCCATCTGGAAGGAAGCTGAAGAGACACCACCAGGGCTGGAGGAGCAAAAAGAAGACGTCAGTGATAAAGCCACAGAGCTTCCAGGAATGTGAAAACATAAAAGTGCAGGTAAGAGAGGTGGGTTTATAAAGGACAGGAAGTGGTTTATAAAGGGCAAGTGTATCCACGAAGGACATTTGAGGGCGGTCCAAGACCAGGACTCCTCTTGCTCAGCCCAGGGGGCATCTGACCTTGAGGTGGAAGTTGTTGGTGAAAAAATGCTACGGGTTTGGTGTTTCCATTTTTCTAACTCTCCAAACTCGGTTCCTTCAAGCCAGCCAATGGGAATGCACACCAGTGGGAACCTCTGCCTCTTTGTGCCAACCGTGGAGTGCTTTTGGTTCTCAAGGGCAGGGGATCAGGTTATATTTTGAAATAAAAATTGTAATTGGATTATGCTCAATTGCAGCCGTAATAGGATTGGCTCTTGCTGTGGAATATGAATGAGGTGAACCTAAAGGAAGTAATTCATTCCTCTAATGACAACATCTTGGTCTATGAAATGAAGGCAAGATCAAAGCTCATTCAAAAATCAGTGTATTTAATGGAACAGTAGTTAAAGAAGTCTGGAGAATTCATTTTATTTTCATTGTATAATATCTGTTTTGTATAGAGTTGGCTTGCTCTTCGGGACTTTTTTATTCTTATGGCCAGGCATGGGTTTGATTAGCTTAATTAGAGTTAATGTCTTGGGAGCAGAATGTGGGACTGTGAAAGTTTGGGTTCTCGAAGACTTTGAAAAAAGAGAACTGTTGGCCTCGTTCTCCATAAATTCAGAATCAAAAAAGTCTGATGATGATTATCATCTTAAAATAATTGAAGCGCTGCTAAAAATAAAAACCAGAAGGAGAAAAACTGAACCAGAAGAAAAGGAATGGAGTTATCCCAGATTTGAAGACAATTCTTACAGCCAATTGAGCTGAAGTCTGCAGTCTTAGGTAATTTCAGATGAGTGCCCCCAAATTATTTTTTTTTTTCCCTCTGAGCAGTTAACAAGGGCAGCCGCCCTGGTTTCACAATATTCCCTTCTATTTTCCTCCTGTTATCTGTGGCTGTGCATAAGATTGAGGGGAGCCGTGGAGGGGAAATGCCACTTCAGATTAAAGTCTTGTCAGATCTCATTTATTTAGCTGGCACGGGGTCTCATGTCAGGAGCTAGGAGGTCTCTGAGAAAGCCCATGCTCTAGGGCCCATTCAGAGGCACAGAGAACGGACCAGGCTTCCCTCCCATCACCCCCCCCCCGCCGCTCCATTAAACCCTCCTCCAGCCCTAGGCTGAGTTTGGGGCTCCAGACGGCCTGGGCATCCTCCCATGGTAGGGGAAATGGAGGTTCCACAAGAAGACGACCTCAGAGAGGATCATAGGTATTGTGTTCTTAAAGAAGAGAAGGGTTGAGGGAGAGGGTGGGGGTGGGGAGCATTTTTAAGTTTTTGTTTGAGGACCTGGCCTTTAAATTCTTTGCATTAAGTAAAAACACACTTGACTCAGTTGGCTGTCTGTGAGACAGCAATTCAATCATTCAATAAACATATTTGTTTGTATACTCGCAATGTGGTGGGCCTGTGCTCCCTCTGAGCTTTTCTGTTACATTTCTTCTTTCGTTGCTGGAAGCATTTTCTTGATTGCACAAAAGGATTTAAAAGTGTCCCCAACCATGTGTTTAAAGTCACCCCTCACCCCTAAGCTTTCTCCCCCAGAGTTTATCATCCTTTATCATCCCGTTTCCTTTATTTATTTATTTTTTAAGATTTTATTTATTTATTTGACAGAGAGAGGCCACAAGTAGGCAGAGAGGCAGGCAGAGAGAGAGTGGGGGAAGCAGGCTCCCCGCAGAGCAGAGAGCCCGACGTGGGGCTTGATCCCAGGACCCTGGGATCATGACCTGAGCCAAAGGCAGAGGCTATAACCCATTGAGCCACCCAGGAGCCCCCATCCCATTTCCTTTAGAGAATGTTTTACTCCCCTGAGAGGCCCACTCCAGAGACAAAGTGATGCCAGGGTTCCTTGGGATTCTCGAGGACTCTCCTTGTCCACGACTTCCCACTGGTGGCTCTGACTTGCCCGGAGCTGGAGTCGAATGGTAAAAAGCTTCACTAAAAATAATTGGCAGTCACTGGACTGGCTGAATGCTAATTTTAAATCTGGTCTCAGAAAAGAGTTTGGTAGGCAAGTAGTGTAAATGAGTCGATTCTTTATCTACAGCCTTAGTAAAATCACATGATTCTGAAATTCTGTCATGATTACTAGAGAAGTGACTCTCACGTAAGTACCGGGAATGGCACCCAGCTCCCAGCACTCAGGTCCTTCCTACTCTCTGTCATTACCCTGATTGTTTCTTTCCTGGTGCCGATCAATATTAGAGATTTTTTCCTTGTTTGTTTCGTTGTTCATTTCTGTCACGTGACCATACCTCACACAAACACACACATACACACATACACGTATGTTCACATACAATCACACACACAAATGCACAAGGCACATATATGCAGATACATAAACACACAATCACACAAACACAGATAGACACAGGCACACACAAATATACATGCATACACATATGTACACATACATAGACACACAGATGCACGCACAAACACACACGTTCACATACAAACATACACACATGTAATACATAAGACACACATATGTACACATATGCATACACAAACACACAGAGTGACACCAACACACATATACAAACAAACACACATTTGTACACACATACACACAAAGTCACTTATGCATACACAGACACATGCATACACAGACACATATGTACATACATATGTGCACACATACGCACACACATATACACTGACACTGACATATGTGCATACACCAACACACACACGTATGTACAAACACATGTGTACACACATACACACAGAGAGGCACCCACACCTACACATGCCCACACATATGTACAGAGACATGCATGCACACACATGAACACACCTACATGCAAACACATAGAGAGACACCTACATGCACACACACATGAACACATGTGTGTACACACATAAACACATACACACAGAAAAGCCTATGTGTATGTACACACAAACATATGTATATGCAAAAACACACATGTACACACATGCACTCAAACACAGAGAGACACACAGACAGACACATACACACATAGAAGGTAGGCTACAGCCACTGCATAGAGACTGCTCTGGGTATCTGGATGGAGACCCAGGAGAGTGAGAACACATGGACCTTAACTCTTCCCTGTTGAAGGCGGACATTTGCAGAATTTTATTAGGATCCCGATTGTCTAATTTATTCCAAAGGATAAACTCATACACATTCTTATTGGTGAGTTTCCTCTTTGCAACATAGATTAAGAATCTATATTTGTTATCTACTGACACATAACAAAATGCCCCCCAAACTTAGTGGCTTCAAATGATCCACATTTATAATCTCATAATTTTGCTGGAGTTGTAGCGGGTCGAGACTCTGGGTGCAGCTTAGCTAGACACCTCTGATTCAGGGTCTCTCACAAGGCTGTAACGTAATCAGCTGGGGCTGCTGTCATCCCCAAAGGGGACCCCAAAGGCCACCCACCCAAAGGTGGCCTGGGGGAGGTCCCATGTGAGCAAGCCATGGGTCCTCGCTGGCTGTTGATTGGACACCGGGCTCGGGTCTCTCCATTGAGCTACTTGGAACATGGTGGCTGTTTTCTTCAGGGCGAGGGAGATATATCTGTATCTACAGATGAACACACACATGCACACTCACACACACATACAAATATATACAAGTATGGAGAGAGAAAGTGAGACAGTGGCAGCCAGAATCCATGGGAAGATATACACAGTATCAGGGATCACTGGAAACTAGTTAAGAACTGATGGGTAACTGCCTATTGCTTAAGACTCTGTCAGTTTCAGCAGCCCCTCTTTTTAGGGCAAACACAGCAAAGCCTGCATCCATTTCCACAGTCCAGAAAACTGGTTTGAAATATGTTGAGGATGGAGACCTCAAAAATTTTCCTAAAGAGGGTGTTTAGAAATGCACAGATTAGGGGCACCTGTGGGCTCAGTCGGTTATGGATCTGCCTTCGGCTCAGGTCATGATCTTGGGGTCTTGGGATCGAATCCCACATTGGGCTCCCTGCTCAGCAGGAAGTCTGATTCTCCCTCTCTCTCTGCCTCTCCCCTCTTCGTGTGTGTTCTCTCTCTCTCAAATAAATAAATGAAAATCTTTAAAAAAAAAAATGTACGGACTAAACTCCTGACTGGTGGAGAGCATGGGGATGGAAGGGTGGTCTTTGTCCAGAGGACAATATCAGCCGGCCACTGGTTGCTGAATGGTAGAAACCTTGAGAAAGTTGCAATAATTTGCAAAGAAATGTGTAATGTCAGATACTTCGAGAAGTATCAAAAATTGTTGAATGAAAAATCAATGTATAAAGCCGTATATATTAATTGGTTCTACCTGTGAGGATTTAAATTCTTTTTTTTTTTTACATTCCTTGTTTTGTCAGAAGCACAGTAATGACATTGGTGATGATGATGATGGTGATAGAGAAAGATCACTTTTCCAGGGTTTTATGTCTTCTTGGATAAGTTGCATACCTTTACAGAAGTAACATGGCAGTGTCCATTTTTTGTTTCCTTGTAAATTTTTCACACCAGACTGTGGAAGGCTGTATGGTGCCTTACATACCCTGTTTTTCCAATACCTCCCACTCTCCTGGGCACATAGCATTCAACCATAATTTGCTGAATTGAATGTCAGGGGAATTAATTATTAAATATGTAAAAAGAAGAGGTGACTGTACCAGCCTTATCAGCTTTTTTAAGGATTTATTTATTTATTTGAGAGAGAGAGAGAGAGCACGTGTGTGCACACACATGTGAGTCCACATGTTGGGGGAGGGGCAGTGGAAGAAAATCTTCAAGCTGGCTTTCCAAGGAGCAGGGACCTCAATTCTGGGCTTGATCTCCTTGTTCAGAACTTGGTCTCATGACCCACAAGCTCATGAGCTAGGCTGAAACCAAGAGTTGGTCACTTAACCGACTGAGCCACCCTGGCGACCCCTTTATCAGCGTCTGAACGGTGTTCTCTTTGGATGACATTCACCTCCTGCACATCGCCTCTTTCACCTTTTGAGATCCTGGTGTGACCCTTCACCAGAATTGTCCTGGTCAGCAGAAAGGAGTCTCCACTTCACCAGGATGAAACCTCCCCCAGGAGGGCTTTCCGAGCATCCGTGTGTTTCGTGTTAGGAGAGCAAAACTGCTCTCCTGCCCGCAGTAGGCAGTGCAATGATGAATATTCTTTTAAGAACCCACTTCTCTAGGTTCTGATGTGTAGCTCTCCCCCCCGCCCCCGACTTGAGAATTACTGCTCTGGTTAATCTCTGAACCCTTTTACAACTCAAAATTCTGCGAGCCAGCTCACTGCCAACATTTGGTCAGGAGATGAGTAGGAGACGAGAGGGATTTTAAAAATGTATTGGGCAGCTTTGTTCTTAAGCTGTCATTGGTGCCATGGTGTATCTGGAGAGGTTTTGTGGTCAGATTTTGATTATTTGCTAGTTTTGGCAACTGTCGATATGTTAGATCTCATATTGTTTCTATCATTTTTTACAGTTTCTTGTTTAACTCTTTGCTGCCAGAATGTTCTAGAGACACATCAAGATCAGACATGATATAAAACAGAAACGGCAACCCTGCCTCCTGTTGACTTCAGGCTCACCTGGTAGGACCTGACTTTAGGACCTGATGCTGTACAACATTCCATCTCTATGATGTGTCAGTGGACAGTAGTGGGCTCATCCACACGAAAAGGGCTTCATTGCATCTAAAGAAGATAGAAAATTAAAATGCCTACATGTAGGGCCGATGAACCCAGAATGGATTTATAAATGTATTCTACACTTTTGATACTTTGATACACAACACTTTTGATACTTTTCCTTGAAACACTTGACCCTACACATTTCTCTCCAAATTATTACACATTTCCCAAGTTTTTTTTGTTTTGTTTTCACTGTTCAGCATCTTGTTGTCTGTTGACACTGTCCTCTGGCCAAAGACAGCCCCCTCAAGCCCACATCCCCACCCACTAGGAGTTTACTTTATACATTTGTAAACACTGTCTTAAGCAACTTTTGAGGAAACCCTCACTTCCTTACGCTCCTCTTCCCACAAATATTTCACACCCAGTGGTCGGGACTGTGGAAATGGATGAAGGCTTCTCTGTGTTTGCCCAGAAAAGAGCTGCTGACCTGGCAGAGTCTTGAGCAACAGGCTGTGTTACCCGTCAGCTCTTAACTGTGCGCCAATACTGACATTTTTATAACCGCTTATTACACTATTGGTTTTTCAGTTTAGAGCTTAAAATCATATCGATAAGAATATGACATCCAGGCATAGGAAAATCAATCCCAGGTCCCGAAGTCTCTGCATGACACTGCCCCAAGTCACGTGGCCAAAGTGCTGTGTTAGGCACATTACAGCAGCCGCACAGGTTCTAAGTGGAATTGATTTGTATTTTGTAAGGCATCAAAATCTGTGATGACACAGCCCAGAACTGGGGCCGCCGTGCCACACGGCGCTGGAGCTGTTTGCCTCCGAGATGTGTGGAGGTGAGTGTGGTAGGTGTTGGTCGGCTGCTACACCGGCAAACGTTCTCTGTTCGCCTTCCCATCATCCCTTGAGCAAGTCCAGTCTGTCCTGTTTGCTGTGTCAGCGAAAAAGCAACATCAGGAGGCTTAACAGAATAAAGTACGTTCCTGGCGCAGGTAAAATCCGATTAGAGGTGGAAGTTGGAGAGAAGCTCTGCTCTGGAGTCGTTCAGGGACTGAGCTTGGTCCTTTTGTGATCCCCTCTTTCTCTTGGGCTTTAGAATGCCCTCTGTTGGACCAGTGAGTGGGAGAAGGGAGTACAAAGGATTGCATGGGAAGCTTTTATAGGCCAGGTCTCTAAATAGCTTACATTCATGGACCATAATTCAGTAATAGGGCCCAAAGAACTGGGAAATGGGGTCTAGCTGTATGTATGTCCAGAAAGAAAAGGACCGGGGATGTCCTAAGACCCGGGCACAAAGGGCTCCTCCCCAGATCCCTGGGCCTTAGAGTTCCACATATCACAAACAGAGGCACAGGATATCCTTACTAAGGAACACATGGTTGCCTCTGTCATGGGGATTGGGTGCTTACCCCTGGCAGATCCTGACTTGCAACCCTAACATCGGCTTTGGTGACTAACCCATTCAGGCCCCAGAGAAACACTTTCCCACCTCTTCAGCCTTGTTCCTTCCAAAAGGCTGGGCTGTTTGACATTTGTCAAGGTAGATATGGGGTTGCCCGATCTAGCAAATAAAAATTAAGCTGGAGACTCCTGGGAGGAGCAAACGTTTTATTTAGCAGTTAGCTAAATTTATAAATTGATTATATTATATTATATTGTATTGTGTTATATTACTATATTCAGTTAGCTCGATTGATAATTCTTTAATATTTATGCATATGGTTTGTGGGGCTCCATTTACACTCTTGCCCTGGGGGCCTGCAAATTTAGGGCTGAGCCCAACCCCAGTTTTGTTTGGGATCTCTGGGGTTCGAATGATACCCAGAACTGGACTATGTGATTTATGCTTAACCAACCAGCAACTTGCCAACTTCTTGGTCCAACTTGCCAACTAGACCAGCTTGGTCAGCACAGGACCAAGCTGGTCTAGTCAGAGTGGTTCTATAGATTTCTTCTGGGACTTCAGAGCAAAGGCACTTTTGATTTTTCTGTTGGATTCGGACAAGAAGCCCATGGACCAAGGAGCTACTAAGCAATCAACCAGCTGAAGAGCTACTGACAAATATTGTCTCTTTGGCCAAAGTTTAAAAGGCTCCCCTGAGCCCTCTTTTTAGCCAGGTACCCCCATCTGGTCTTTGGTCTGCCCAGCTCAGTTTTGGCAAGAATCCTGCTGAGTTGTCCCTCCCACCCTGTGTGATATGTGATCAGCCTTGATATCTGACGAAGTTCCTCATTCCCTTGGACTTACCCTTAGAAGGATCCCGTTAGATCAGTTTATGGAAGACCCTCCGCCCACACTATCATCTTGGTGCCTCCTCTTAGTAATTTCTATCCACTGCCTCCTCACCCCACTTCTTGGTTATATCCCCACTAGTCTTTGCTGTTTTTGGAGTTGAGCTCAATCTCTCTCCCATATTGCAATATCCCAATTGCAATAGTCTTCCTTAGTGTTCTAACAAGGGTCAGACTAATTATTTTTGTTGTTTTTTTCTTAACACAACCCTTAAGGTCAAATTGACATCATGGAAGGGAGAGCAGAAAAACTAAAGACAAAAAACTGTTTTGGGACTTAAGATGGAGCTGGTGGATCAAATGGCATGTGAAACCGGCCTCAGATATTGACTTTCCTGTTACAAAGCCAGTAAATAACCTTTATTGACTGAGCAAATTTGAATTATGTATTATGACATTGACCATCAAAATATTCTTGACAATGGGAATGATTCATTAGGGATGCATGTGAGGATCCATATGTACACAGAGTCCTGCAGAAGGCAAAAGGGTTTTAAAAAGAGAGAGAAGGATCCTGAGAATGACTCTCACTAAGGACACTGCTCACAAGACAACAGTAAACAAGGTGGACTACCTGTCCTGAGCAACCTCAGCATAAAGGAGCCACGGGTGAGGAAGGGGGAGCAGTAATTACTCCCCAATGTCTATTGAGAGTTGATTGCACTTAGGCGCTGTTCAAAACGTGTTCCGTACCTTATTGTCCTTATCCTGTCAGTAACCCTGTGTGGTACATATTATTATTCCCATTTAAGAGAGAAGACATCTGAGACACAGAGGGGTTAGGCAGCTTACCCAGAGTCACACAACTAGTCACAATGGAATTGAGCTTTGGACCCAAATCTCAGATGCCAGAAAGTGTGTTTTTAATTATTTTGTTCATTCCATTCCATTCCATTCCATTCCACTGCATTCCATTCTACAAGAGATGAGTCCAGAATGGGTCTTGAAAATAGGACATGGCACATAGAGGAAAAGGTGGAGGACATTTCTTTTGATAAATGAGACATCTTGAAAGGCAAATGAAGGTAATTTCCAGGAATCATATCCATCCTACATCATCCCCCCAATGGGTTGTCTTCCCAACCTCCTTCTGTTTGTAGTAGCTTCTCTCTGTCATGCATGTGGGCAGGATTAATTACTTCTGTATATATGTCTCTCTGTCCCTCAGAGCTGAGATGTTCCAGAGGATGGAGTCTGTCTCCTGCACTTTCCTGACAACACAGAGCCAAGGGGATGTCAGCGTTCTGTCACTATTCAACAGATTGGGAATGGGCTGTGTTGAGTATCTGTTCATCTCTACAGAAAAGGGACTGACAAGCTAGGCACTGTCTCCTGTCGATGGACAAGAACAAGGGTTGGGGCAGGGTGGGTTTAGAGAACTAGGAGCTGATGGACAGCTATTCTCTCATCAATAAAAACTTGGAATACAAAAAGCATTCTTGACTTTTCCCAAGTTTATACTCACATTCATGACACTGTGTTGACTTTGTTGACCGGTGAGATGGGAGTAAATGCAAGATAGTGAGGACAGAGGAATGAAGTTTATAGTTGAGAAGATCTGGGTTCAAGCTCCCTTACTCAGCATGAAGCATTGGTAATTTGGTTCACTCTCTGGCTCTGGGTTTCCTTGTCTATAATATAAAATCAATAACACCAATTGTACAGGCTAATTGTGAAGATTATATGAAAATGCAAATATCAGTGCCTCTCATAATGCTTGGTTCATGCAGCCATCAAATGAAACTTGTTTCCTTGTGGCTTGACCTCAGGTTTTCTGTTTGAGGTACAACTCTTCATATTTTAAATGAGAGACATCCAGTGTTAAAGAGCTTTAAAAAACATAATTCATGCAGTTGAAAAATCTAGGGTTATGTGGCTTCAGGTATGGTTGAATCCAGGAGCTGGCTTTCTCTCTCTCCTCCTCTCTCTCATTCTCAGGTCTATTTTTCTTTGCATCAGCTTTATCCTTTCTTTTGGCTTTAACTGTGGAAGGAAATGTATGGGAATCAATGTCTATATTAAAAAAGAGAAATGGTCTCAGATCAATGACTTTGGTTTTTACCCTAAGACACCAGGAAAAGAAAATCAAATTAATTCTAGTTCTTTGGAAAGATCAATAAAATTGATAAATATTTAGCCTAACTACCCAGGAAAAAGAGAGCCAAGGCACAAATTACCAATATCAAGAATAAGAGCAGTGGCATCACTACTGATTCAACAGATGATAAAACAATAACAAGAAAATACCATAGAAACCTTGATGTCAATATATTTGACAACTTAGCTGAAATGGACAAAGTTCTTGAAACATACAAACTATCGATGCTCAGTCAGTGAGGAATAAATAAGCTGAAAGTCCCATATTTGTTTAAAAATTTAAGTCTTTAGTTAAAATTCTTCCCACAGAGAAAACAACAAGTTAAATAATTATCTCACTGGTGAATTCTACCAAACATTTAAGGAAAAAATAATGCTAGCTCTACACAAACTCTTCTGGACAGTTGAAAAGATAGACTGCCTGCATCTAGAATTAATAAATAACTCTCAAAACTCTAGAATAGAAAAATAAACAACCAAAGGGAAAAAAGGGGGTAAAAGATTTGAGCAGATATTTGAGCTTTAGATAGATAGATAGATAGATAGACACACACAATAGGTGTGATATTATACCACTAGAATGGCAAAAACTTTAAAAATTGATGACTCCAAGTGTTGGTAAGAATGTTGAACAAGGGGCATCTGGCAGGCTCAGTTAGTGGACCATGCAACTCTTGATCTCAGGGTTTTGAGTTCAAGCATTGTGTTAGGTAGAGAGATGACTTAAAAATAAAATCTTTTAAAAAAAAATGTTGAACAACTGAAACTTTCCTGTGATGTGACTGGGTATGTGAAATAGTACAACTACTTTGGAAAACCATTTGTTTTCTTAAAAAACGAAATGTACCCCCATCATATGATCCAGCAACTTTTCGGATATTGGATATATCTGTCATACAAACTCTTTCTCATAAATCTGCATAGTGGCTTTATTTATGATAGGCAAAAATCTGGAAACAACTCAAATGTTATCAATAGGTGAACTAATGAATCATTTGTTGGAGATCTATACAAAGGAACATTGCTTGGTCATTAAAAAACAACAACAGGAAAACCATTGCTATACATGAGAACGTGGGTGCATTTTGAAATACCTATGCTGGATGATAGAAGCCAGACTCAGAAGGGTACATATTCCATTTGTATAAAGTTCTAAGAAATGCAAATTTATCTATGGTGGCAGAATGCAGAAATGTGGCTGCTTGGGACCCAGGGCAGTGGCAAGGGCTAAGAGGATGTGATTACAAGGGATCAGAAGAAACCCTTTTTTAAAGACTTCATTTATTTATTTTAGAGAGGTTGGGGGAGGAGCAGAAGGAGAGAGACAAGCAGACTGTGCTGGGTGCAGAGCCTGACGTAGGGCTCAATCCCAATCATGACCTGAGATGAAACCAAGAGTTGGATGCTTGACTCACTGAGCCACCCAGGCAGCCCAGAAGAGATTTTTTTTTAAGACTTTATTTATTTAGAAAGAGAGCACAAGTAGGGGAGGGACAGAAGGAGAGGGAGAGAAAGAAACTCATGCAGACTCCATATGGTGCCCAACAAGGGCTCGATCCCATAACTCTGAGATCATGACCTGGGCCAAAACCCAAGAGTCAGATGCTAACTCGATTGAGCCACCCAGGCATCTGGATCGAAAGACATTTTGTTGATTATATTGATTCATGGTTTCAGGAGTGTAAACTCATATCGTAACTTACCTGGTTGTGTACTCTGAACATGTGTAATTGATCCTATGTCATTTATATTTTAATGTAGCTGAGGGAACAAAGATCATTCTGGTAGTAGCTTAGAACATGGATGGGCAAGACTCAAACTATCCGAAAAGAAACAAGTCAGGAGGACAGTACAGGATGCAAGAGCTAATGGAAGCTTAGACCTGAACAGAAAGAAATAGACAGATGTGAGAGACCTGTAGAAGGTGGGTAGAATCAACAGAAGAAATTAAAAATGGCCTCAAGAGTCTTGGCCTGCGGGAGTGAGAGGATGGTGAGCCTTCAGGGGAGAGGTGGCAGAGAAGCCATTTGAAGAAGTGGGGAGGTGATGAGTTAGCATTTGGATGGGTTGTGTTGAGGACCACGAACAAGCAGTTTGACACCATCCCGAAATCCTCGAGGTCAGGGCCCACATCTCTGTGTCCTGTCCATGTACTATGCACCGTGAAACAACGTGCCTGCAGGGTGGTCTTTAAAAATTCCCAACAAATGGCTAAGAAGCTAGGAGATGAGGCTCTGATGTTTCCCACTTCCTTATGTATTTCATCCAAGAGTTAGCTTCTTTGGTTTTCTTTGTAGCTGCTCTATTCCGAGTGCCACAGACACAGACTCGCATCCCGTGTTTGCTCCGGTTCCCCTGTTATCTACTTCTTACTACCCACAAAGATGGCTAGTTCAGAGGATAGACCTGGCGGAAACGTAACCTCTTCCCTGGCCAGAAGTAAGACGATTGACACCGTCCGGAAGTAAGACTGTTGAACGCACAAAGCTGGAGGAAGACCACGTAGGGTGCCTTTTCCAGCAGAGTCACCCTGCAGGAGACGTGCCAGAATGAGGACCCACTGATAAGTCAATCTTCAAGAAGATGTCTCATCCAGCCTGGCTCCCCAGTTGATGCATGGAGTCCTTTGCGCCACATTTCAACTAGAAGATCTGCCTTGCTCACTGCTGTGGGGGCACAGACCCTATTCTGTGAGCCAGGGGGGCTCCTAAATGCTTTTGCCTTTGCTTTTTAATTCTTACAGCTCTCCGCCTGGCTTGTGGTAGAGACCATCAGCTCACCTTGCCTCCGCAGAGCTATGAGATGTTATTTTCAAAGTGCATTCTCTAAGAAGAAATGCCCTTCCCTCTACTCGACAGTAGAGAGAGTCCTCAGCCTTGAAGGCTAAGACCCATGACACATACCATTCCTAGAAAACAGACATGTACTAAGATACACACCATGTATTCCGCCATCGCTGATCAGACGAGGGAAAACACGTATTTAATGGGGGAAGCAAGCCAGCAGCCGGTCAAAGCTCTGAGACTTGTATGTTACACTAGCAGAGCCCATGTCTAGGGAAGGGCAGCTTGGCAGAGGTTTGAAACAAGCCAACCCAGAATCTCCATCCTTCATACGTATGTCTACGTTTATGCGATTTCTTTCTCATTCACTGTCTTCAGGCTATCACGATCATGTTACCTGAGAGAAGCCATGACAGAGACTCTTCTCCTACTCAAACATCTTGACTGGACACACTTAAGAGAAATGCTGGTCCCTGAATTTTACAACCATGGCAGGGACTGGGGTCTTGCAGGAAACTGTAGCACCCCTTAGGGATGTGACTAAGTACACGGCCACTGGGATGTAACACCACGGATGCTCGCTATGGATGAGTGAAAGTTCTATGAACGAGACACAGGTGATTCAGAAATGGACAGTGCAAGGACCAATGGAGGACACTGGGGTTAAGCTGAATAACCATGGGGGGAAAATCTCCAGACATTGGCAAAAAGAAGATGACAGGATGGCAAGGATGTGATAGGGAAGGACTAAGGCAGGAAATTAGTTGAAAGGAAAGAGTGTGAATTACTCTGAGTGTGAATGGGGTGGGAATGGCAGTTGGTGGGGAAGGGCAAGGCATGCCCAAGGAAAGCTGAGACCTGGGGCTTCATAAATACGGGCGCGTGGGTGTATGTATAAGAAGGGGTCACTATTGAAACAGAAAATGAGAAAGGTATGATTGCAGAAAGCTTTCCATGTTGAGATAAGCTGTCTGGATTTTTTCCTATAACCAAGGGCGTCCTTGAAGGATTGTGGACAGACTTGTAATCCATGGAAGACACTTTGCTTTCTTACATTGAAGAGTGGTCTGTTGGATTCCAGTCAGAAGAGCCCAGGAAAAGCCCTAAAGGCAGGAATCTAACGTTCTGGACTTGAATTCTAGCTCTGCCACTTATGGACAAGCCACTGCAGGCAACCTGTCTGAACTTGTGTCATCTTTTGTCAAATGGGATCCTAGTATCTCTTGAAGGTCACGTGAAATAACAGTGTGCATAAAAGGACTTAGCAAAGTATCAGGTACTACCCGAACCATAATTTGTACTGTCTTGTTACTTTGCCATCCAGCCGGTCCGCCAAAACCATCACGCTGGTGAAATGCAGATGTGTCCTTGACATGAAAAGGAGTGCCGTTAAAACAATCAGACAGAGGGGAAAGGTCGTGATTTACCCAAGGCCAGGATGCCCCTTGCTGGAAAAAGTTAGCTCAGCGTAGATTTCTATGCTATGGAAAATAGAAGTTTCAATGGTCAGTTTGTTCACTCCCCTCCAATGTGTGTGGCTTGGGAATAAAAAGGTAACTACAACAAGTTACCTGTAATCGAGGAGTCTGGCATCTCCCGGCAGAAGGAGATGGATAGGTAAGCATATAAGTGTCTTAAAATGTTATAGGGTCTGTGAACAGTCTGTAGAGGGAGGCCTCGGGTGCCAGCAAGAAAGCGGTTAGTTCCACCTGGGGGTTTAGAACGGCGGATGCCTACCTGGGCTCCGATCCCTCCTTCACCCAATCTAGAAATATCTTGTACCCAGCCCTGGGGACCAGAAGTAAAGCAGCAGATTAGATAGGCAGAGCCCCTGTCCTCAGGAAGCTTACATTTCAGTAGAAAAACAGAAACCTAGGTGCCAACAAATACATAAATAAGAGAATCTCAGATGGTGGCAAGTGCCAAGGAGAGAGGAACATACGATGATGAATTAGAGAGCAAGACAGAGGGAAACCACATTCATGTAAGCACAAAGATATACAGGGGTGGGATGAGTAATAATAACAGGCTTCAGGGACGCCTGGGGAGCTCAGTTGGTTAAACGTCTGCCTTCTGCTCAGGTCGTGACCCCAGAGTCCCGGGATCGAGTCCCGCATCGGGCTCCCTGTTCACTGGGGAGCCTGCTCCTCCCTCTCCCTCTGCCCTTCTCTCCCACTTGTGCTCTCTCTCTCAAATCAATAAAATCTTTAAATAATAATAAAAGCAATAATAGGCTGCATTTAAGCAAATACATCCAAATATTATCATTTCAACATGTGATCAATACAGAAAATAGCAATGAGACCTCTGAACTTGTTTTTTCATACTCAGTCTTTGACATCCGGTGTGTCTGTTACACTTCGAACTTATCACGGTTAGTGCCACGTTGCAAGTGTCCGTCCACCACAGGTGGTCCGTGGCTGCCAGACCCAAGAGCACAGCTCTCTAGGCTTCTCCTTCTTTTATTGTATGCATGTGTTGATTCTCTTCTTGAACCCCAGAAAAGCGATTTTTAAAAACTTACATGTAATCTGCCAAGGCCGAAATTGCCAGCGCAGGGCTCTCATTCATTCCTGTAAGGACCGTCCCAGCACTGACCTGGGCATGTTGGGAAAGGCTGAGTCATGGTGCTGATAAACCATCCCTCACCAACTGGGCAGTGGGCTGGCCTGGCCCGGATGGGACCAGCCTCTGGCAGAGCGGAGCCAGCTGCAGGGATGGGCTGCCGGTGGTTTCTCGGGGAAGACCTCTCCTGGGCTGAAACGCAAGAGGAGCTCATTTTTGTCCTGCAGTCGTTCTCACCCTGGCAAACAGGGAAAGGAAAATGAACACTTTGAAATGCTAATTATTTAATCTCTGCCAACTGTGGGGCTGCTTCCAGGGGAGCCTGTGTTCATTTGTAAAATGAAACTATTCTAGAAAATGATCCAGGTTGTGAAAGTGTGGCCCGGAAGGAGGGCTAAGGGGGCTCTCCTGGAACCCATCAGCCCTCCACCAGCTTCTAATGTCCTCCCAGCGGAGAGGGTCCACGGTTCCCTCACCACCGCCCATCTCCCACCCAGATCCTTCTAAGCAGCCCTCATAAAGCCTCTTGAGTTCAGAAACTTTTACCAGCAGAATGCCCTGGAGGTTGAGAACACGGATTCCAGCGGCAGAAAGACCCAAACTCAATACATTTTCTGCACCTGCTTCCTGCGGGACCTTGGCAGATCCTCAGCCTTCCCAAGCTGCAGTTTTCATAGCTCTAGAATTTTCTTCCTGGATTTGGTCCTGCGGATTGAGTGATGTCATTCACAAGGTGTGGGTGACCTTGACGGTGTCTAACCCCCTTAGATCTCAGTACGTTTTAGCTATTCTTGGTTGTGCCATTATCTTTGATGCACACTTCTTTCTCTCCACTTCTTCTTCTTTTTTTTTTTTTAAGATTTTATTTATTTATTTAAGATTTATTTAAGAGAGAGACAGTGAGAGAGAGCATGAGCGAGGAGAAGGTCAGAGGGAGAAGCAGACTTCCCATGGAGCTGGGAGCCCGATGTGGGACTCGATCCCGGGACTCCAGGATCATGACCTGAGCTGAAGGCAGTCGTCCAACCAACTAAGCCACCCAGGTGCTCCTCTCCTCTTCTTTTTAAAGTCCCCTATTATTCCCTAAATACAGAAAGGAGGCCCTTTCTCTTCTCTTCCCCCACAGGAGCCTGTAGGAGTCAGCTCAGGCTGCCATAACAAAAGACCACAGAAATTTATTAGCTTACAGCTCTGGAGGCTGGAAGTCCGAGATCAAGGGGCCACAGGCTTGGTTTCTTCTGTGGCCTCTTCCTTGGAACTGTAGAGGACCGTCTTCTTGCTGCGTCCTCACCTGGCCTTTCCTTGTGCATTTCACTGGTGTCTCTACCTCTTCTTATAATGACACCAGTCGTACTGACCTTAGTTAACCTTAATTACATTCTTAAAGACCCTGTCTCCAAATGCAGTCATGCTGGGGGTTGTGGTTTCAACATGGGGGGGGGGCAGTGCTAATGGAGGACTGGAGCACCCTATTGTCCATTTTAATTGTCTTTGGAATAGACATCTAAAAATGTGCCCCAGGGGTGCCCGGGTGGCTCAGTGGGTTAAAGCCTCTGCCTTCAGCTCAGGTCATGATCCCAGGGTCCTGGGATCAAGCCCCGCATCCGGCTCTCTGCTCAGTGGGGAGCTACGTCCCCTTCTCTCTTTCTGCCTGCCTCTCTGCCTATTTGTGATCTTTGTCTGTCAAATAAATAAATAAAATCTTAAAAAATAATAATAAAATAAAATTAAAATGTGCCCCAAATCAAATCACTTACAATAGTGTTTTTCAAACTTCAGTAATTTCTTTACCGTCTTTATGTTTTTACCACATCTGCCTTCTTCCTGTACTGTATTTAGTATCTTTTTTAAAATTTTATTTTATTCTATCTTATTTGATTTAAATTCAATTAAAGTACCTTTCTTGAGGCTGACTCCATATATTACTTTAATAAATATGTTTTGAAAGAAAATCTTCAATCACTACCAAGAAATTTCAAGTGCCTGTTTAGAAATAATTCATAAGGTAAGTCAATGAATAAATTCAAAGGGATGTTATTGAAGTTTTCTGGACCCTGCTTGGTTTAACAGACACCCAGCATTCACCGTATGCCAGCTGCTACCAGCACTTAATGGACATAATCTCCTGTATTCTTCACGACCTAGGAGTGAATAGGTACCTTTATCTTTCTTATTTTGAAGAGGAAGAAATATAGGCCCAGAGAGGCTAAATAAATTGCCAAAGGTCACACCGCTAGGAATGTTGGCAGTCTGATCCTACAACCTTTAATGATTAAACTGCATTTGCTGAAAGGCTAAGTTTCACAGATTTAATGGTGAAAACTCCTGTAGAGTAGTTTCCCCCCTGATCTCAAGATGAGAGTCTCAAAGTCACAGCAAATAAACGAAAATGACTTCTGATTCCAAAAACAAGTCTCAACTTTGGCGAACAGCGACATAGCTTCCCCAGGCTTCAAGAACACGTCTCTACCCAGGCCTTTCTGAGTGGGAAGCCCCACAGACTGCCCAGAGGGCGGCAGCCGGCTTGTGAGAAAAGCATCTACCAGGCCTGACAGAGAGAGGAGGCCAGACTCCTTCACCAGGCCTCCGGGCTCTTCCTGGTGGGCCTCCCGGAGGACCCTTCACCCCTCAGCTGTCTCTTCCCCTCAGGCTGTGGAAGGCAGGAGATGGGGAACCAGGGACAGCTTGAGGTTGGGGGTGGGGAGGCTCCTTCCAGCATTGTCCCCTCTGGCCACACAGCCGAATCTGCTGGTTTTCCAGAAAGCAGGCACAGATCGAGGTTGAAGGGGGCCTCTGGGTCCATGTCCACCTGGTAAAGCCCAGGGAGCTCATATCAGG
The DNA here is from genome assembly GCF_020171115.1 of Neogale vison. Taxonomy (NCBI): domain Eukaryota; kingdom Metazoa; phylum Chordata; class Mammalia; order Carnivora; family Mustelidae; genus Neogale; species Neogale vison. Next base: position 31,482,573 of record NC_058097.1, on the reverse strand, counting down.
ACCACCCCGGGCTGTCGCCCAACGACACAAGTCTCCTGACAGAACTTGGCTTCCAGAACGAATTTAGTACCAGGCAGCTAATAGTGTGGATTAGCAGAGTCATATAGGTAACAGGTACAAATAGATAAATACAGTATATATATATATATATATGGTGTTGTCTTAGCTATGTAAGACATAAATTTATCCTTCCGGAGTGTGGAGATAATTTACACATACACAGACCTACAGACACCCACATACCCACATTTGAAAACAATCCCTTCATTTTGGCACTGGAAAACATTTGATATTCATTTTTGCCAGAGTATCTGAGAGGATACAATGTTGCATGATCCTACAAATAAACTCTGGTTTTGGTGGTCTTCTCCGGAGAAGCTTGAACTTGGTTCCTGGAGAAGCAGGAACACGGGGACTCTACTTCCTTCCTTCTTCCTGCTCAGCTAAGAACCCCTGCCCCGCAGAGGGGTGGGGGTGGGGTGAGGCAGAAAGGACTAGAGGAAGCTGAAGAAGTAAGAGGCCGGCTTCAGCCAGGCCTCAGGCCAGCCCCGCACTTGCCCCAGAACGCGTGGTGAGAAGAGCCGGCCAGGGGGCCTCCGACGGTGATGCCCCCCGCCCAGCCCCTGTCCCGCTGTCAGGCAGCCAAGCTAGCAAGAGATCTCGGGTGTTCGACCCCAGAGCAAAGATGACTCTTTCAAACCCTGTGTTCCACTTTGCCACTTTGTCCCCGAAGGCTGCCTTGGAGGTCTGCCGGGCATTCAGACGGGCCATTTGTACCATCCCAGGCCCAGCCAGCCGCCTGTTGCTGTCAGCGGGGGGACAGGGCCTGGCAGTTTCAGGCCTTAAAAGTAGTTTTGTGCAAATCTGCTCCTCCCAGCCCCCTCCCCCTTTCCTTTTGAGCCCCCGTGGCCCACAGGATTTCCAGGGACCGGAGAAAAGAAGCTCGTTTGATTTAAGCACACAGAGGGGTTGGGAGCTGGGGGTTGGGGGGGGGTGTGTGTTTATATTTTCTCTGCATCCATTAGGACGGGTGGCTGAAGGGTAGGGGGAAAGGGGGAACGGAGGAGGGAGAAACTTCATTTATATGTTAATAGTCGCCGGCACCCGGGCTAAACTGACAGAACTATTTCATGGGAAACTGACAAATTTTGTCAGCCAGGCTGTGCCTCCACATCTCAATGGGGCAATAATCTTGATTAGCAAAACAATTGGGGGCCTCCGGGTTCCTGCTCAGGTTACACTTGGCCAGTGTGAGGAAGGCTGGAGCCTTCAAGCTTGAACACATTTTCAAAAGCCACCGAGTTTAGGCAAATGAAGGGAACCGTTGGGGTGGGGGGAGGGAGGCGAGGGACAAAAGGGGTTAATATGATTGACCGAATCTTCCTAGTCTTAGAACAATCATTTACTTAGCAAGTAATTCCGCCAGAAACCAGTGCCGCCGACAGGAAATTGGAGTGCAGTATCTGTTTGCCCCAGATGTGTGGGAATTTCAGCTGCCTCCTCCTTCCACTTGCCAACCCTGAAAAAAAAAAAAAAAAAATTGCAACCCCCTTGGGGCCCTAATTACCACGTGCAGAATCAGTAGCTACCTAAAAATACACACACACTCAACACCCACGATCCGAGTCACTGCAAGCCGCTGCTGTTACCTCATCTGGACTCCTGTTGGCTTCCATTTTTATTATTAGTTCACTGCATCATTAATTAAAGCGGCAAAATGATGTCCTGCCCCTGCCTCGTTCCCCCTCCCCAGACAGGGCCCCCTCAAGAAAGCTCTAGTCCCCCAGCTTCATTTTCAGCCTGACCAACTGGCCCCATTTCTGTTTGCAAACAGACTTGGGAAGGGCTGGGGTTCCCTTGTCAGCTCTGCCTTCAAGCCAGAAGAACCCATGCGGGGAGGATGTCCCCACTCAGGGCTAAGGGAGGGAGGGAGGGACACGGAGAGATGCCACACCTCTCTGGTTGGCCAGGAGCCTTCCCAAGCTGTCAGACCATCCGGGCTCCCTTCTGTGGCTTGGGCCTTGCGGGGAAAACAATCGTTGGATGCAACTGGGTCACTTACTCTAAGCTTTTTATTTGGAAATCATTATAGACTAGAAAGAAGTTGCAAAAATGCTACCTCGAGGTCCTGCGTGCCTATTACCCAGGTTCTCCTAATGGTGACATCTACTGTGTGTTATCAAAGCCAGGAAGTTCACGGTCACAGTGTGATTGTCCCATAACTCATATTCGGATTTCACTTTTTTTTTTTAACATCACTCATTTTTTTTTTTTTTTTTTGCTTGTCTCTGGGCATCATTCTTTGACTCCTTTTTTTTTAATCTAATAAAGAAACCAACCCCAGACTTCGGATCCAGAAATGCCGAAACATGCCTTCCTTCACTTACTCCCTCCCCAAATTTGCCCCACCCTCCCAGGGATCAGCTCTTGACTCCCTTCAATCCTTGAATTCTCTCTGAAAATAAATCACCTTTAGGAGATCATCAAGCCACTCCCCCTGCACACTTCACATGACAGGAGGCTCAGTACCCATGGAGACAACTTGACCGTTCTTGTTTGAATGGTCACATCAAGAGTCAAAACTTTTCTGCCTCTTGTGACTCCTTGTTGGCCCAAGTTCCACCACCTGTTTCTAGATTGCCTTGGTCCAACCCAGTGGCTGTCAACCTCGGTTGCATCTTCAAGTCATCTGTAGAGTTTCTAGATATCTCAGTGCAGGCTGAATACCAGACCAATTACATAAGAATCTTTTGAGGTAGAACCCAGGGATCAGCATTGTTTTTAAAGCTTCCCAGCTGATTCCCCTATGCAGTTGAGGACTTCTGCATGCCAGTCCTTTTAAGACTTGAAGATATCCTCCACCTCACATAAGTTGGGTTTCCTAACAAAATACAGGGCACCCAGTTAAATTTGAATTCTGATGAAAAAAATGAACGACTTTTTTTTAAATTAAGTATTTCCCAAACATTGTGTGGGATATACTTATACCAAAAAAAAAAAAAAAAATTTTGTTGTTGTTGTTGTTGTTGTTGTTGATCTGAAATTCAAATTCAACTGAATGCCCCATATTTTCATTTGCTAATTCTGGCAACCCTACATGTAGTCCTTTTCCTTTTGAGGCTAAACATCCTTACTTTGGCATTTGATATGTTTCCAAAATTCTTTAGGAGCCTGTCACTCTCTCCAGTAATGCACTGTGGTATCAAATTCCTTCTTGAAAGTGGCTTTAGTGACTTGTCCCTTAATTCTGGACTCCCGTCCTAGGCCTTTGTACTTGGAAACTGGTCTTAGACTTTTTCCTCTGTGCTTTTCTTTCCATGGTCCCAGCTCCTGGTCCTTCTGAGTTCCAAACGTGGGGGAATAGGGGTAGTTTGGACCGCCTCAGATGGGGCTAAGCACATCTGACTCCTTGTTTTTTGGATAACCCTGTACTGTAATTCCTCTGATCCACATCAGGGCACGGGTCCTAGCACACGACTACTCCAAGTGTGGTTCTTGGGTAAGAAGTATTGGCATTAAAAAAAAAAAAAGGGAAAGAAAATAGTTAGCATCACTTGGGAGCTTAGCTTAGCGTAGCAAAGAAACTTTTTTTCTCTACGCTCCTAGGTTTAGTGTAAGAAGATCTGCAAATCAACCTAACAACACAGATTCAGGAAAAAAAAATAAAGAAAGAAAGAAGGAAAGCATTACAAGTCTTATTAACCTGTATGGTGTGTGCACATGGGAGAAGTCAGTGATGAATAACTCAAAGGAATAGTTAGAACATGTGGTGTCTGTATCTAACTTTATACTAGAAAGGGGAAAGTCAGTGGGGAGGGCTCTTAGGGAAAAGCAAATACCATTTTGGAAAGATAAATGTGCCCTTAAGGGAACAGATGGGAGATCTGATAGTTTTCCCCTGTATCTGTTTGGGTGCAGTGCTGATTTTTTATCTCAGAGATTAGAATTTCCCCAGGGGAGAAGATTTATAACAATGGGTTCCTTGGAGAGGCTCAGCTTCGAGGCAGATAAGGAATTTCAGGAACTCCAATGCCTTCCACTCAGAATAATTTTGATCCCAAAGTGACATAATTTGGGGTGGCACATCACGATCCTCTCCGTTAGGCATCCCAGGACCTACCCCAGATCCCGTCAGTCATAATCTGGCTTTTAGTGAGATCTTCAGGCAATTCTTAGACTGACCTAACAGCAGATCCTAACCGGAATAAATCCTATTGTTTAAGAGTCTCCATCTGTCTTAAATACATGCGTGTCAGTGTGGTATCTGACCCTGTGGACAAATGTAGACTTCTTCAAGAAGTGGACCTTCTCAGTGCCACTCATCCCCTGGAGATCCCAGGACAGGAAAGAGGAATCCCACACAAAAACGGGGGGATAGACAGGAGCTGGAGCACAAGCCCACCTATGCCTTTATCTGCTAGGTGTGGACTACTTCGGAGAGCGCTGACAAAGTACTTGATGGGGCTTCTAGGGAAAAGGAGGCAGGACAATCCCTGACACCTGGAAGCTGGTCAGAGGAGTGGCCTGAGGAGACAACTTGCCAAACTGAACAGGCTATGCAACCTTCTATTTACGACTTGTGTTTACTCCTTGTCTTGACGCCATTATAGATTAAGAGAAGGGTCCGAGCCCGCAGTTGGAGGACGGCAATGGTAGACATATTGTTGCTGTTCCCCTGCCCAATGGTAGCAGCCACACTCACCTCGCTCTGTGCCAGCGTGGATGTAACAGTAACACTCAGGGACAGTCACACGGGAGAGGAGGTTCTCAGGGCTGAGTCGCAGTGGCCAGGTGTCAACCAGCATCCCTACAGGGAGATTCTTCCTTCACTACTAACTTGAAAAACCCAAGTTATATCTTGTTAGGGAAGGTGGTGATTCTCATGAATCTCTTGAACACTTTCAAAGTTAACTCCTAGGAAATAGAGATTTGGAGTCACCTTTTGTCTTTCCCCAGAAGCCGAATTCAGTTCTTAGGAATAGGAAGTTCCCCAAAGTATATTTGCATGTAATTTGCATTTATGGTCTCTACTTCCTCTGGCTTTAAGGAAAGGAACTAGCACATCATCTTTTCCAAAATAAATGATTCATCTTTTTTAATTAGCAAAGGCCAAAAAGCTTTACTGTTGAGTGTTCAAGACCAAGTGCTATAAACCGCAAGTTGTCATATACTGGATTAATGTATTAATTCAACTGAAGGTGTTGTTTTGTTTCGCTTTGCTTTTTACTTTATCAGAGTCTACCATGTTGGAAGTGGTCTTAGAAGCGATCAAACTCACGGATGACATAAAGGTTTCATCTTTTGGTCCAACCTCGTAGATCGGGGACTGTGTTACAAGAGATTTGAGGCTGTGTCTCTGCAAAAAAGAATGAAACTCTGTGATTGATTAGTTATGTCTGCTTGGGTCACTAGTGGATACCAGTTGTTGCCCAGTACAGAGGAGGACCCAGCCCGCATTCCACAGATGAAGAACCTAGAGAATGTGAGTGATTTAAGATCGGACAGAAAGGCATTGGCACAGCCAGTATCCTGATATCTTGACTCAACCCAAGTTCTTTCACTGTTCTACAACTGAATTCCTCTAGGATCTGTTGCCATTAATTGAACTTACAGATTGTTAAAATCCTGACTCTCTTGGTACCTTAGAGTCAATCCCTTGTTTTACTCATTCAAAGATAGACAGGGAATAACTTACAACTCAGTCAATCCACTAAGTACACATCCATAAGTGTTCCAAATTTTTGAATAAATTAGGAAAACGATATGGGTACACATATTGATATCATACACTAAAAAACAGTGTTACAGGTTAAATTTCCATTAACCTAGTTATATGAATGCTAATTTTTTAAAGTTATAAATTAATAGTGATTTCCAATTATTGTGTTTAATATGCATAAGGACACTCGGCATCCCAAACAACTGACTTGGAATCACATGGCAGATGAAGAAGTAAAAATAAAACAGTTCAAATCTATCTTCATTTCTAGGAAAACAGCTCAAAGAGCAGGCCTTGAGAAAGGAGGGTAAATAATCTGTTTGTTTCAAAAATTAAATTTTTTAATTAATTTGAAAAAACCACAATCATGCTACTTACATTGACACAGAGCCAGGACTGTGCAGATATGGTGATGTCTTACTTACTTCGTCTTTTTTTTTTTTTTTTTTTTTTAAGATAGAGGGATGGGGAGGGACAGATGGAGTGGGAGAGAATCTTAAGCAGGCTCCATGCCCAGCACGTGAGCCCGATGTGGGTCTCTGTTTCATGACCCTGAGATCATGACCTGAGCTGAAATCAAGCGTCAGTTGCTTAACTGACCGAGCCACCCAGGCACCCCATTAATTTTTTTTTTTTTTTTAAGTTGCCTCTACCCCCAGGGAGAGGCTCAAACTCATGACCCTGAGATCAGGAGTTGCCTGTGTTACTAACTGAACCAGCCAGGTGCCCCTATTTTCTGTTAATTATTATTTAATTATTTAAGATTATTATTTCGTTTTACTTGTGAGTCCTCTGGGAATAAAACTTCTTCTCACAAGGACTAGTTTACCAAAAGTGGATGGCGATTCTTACTGCTTTCACACCGGGTGGAAGCTATGGCAGAAACCAGAATTATCCCCCCAGCGTCCTTTTACCATATGAAAAGTTTTATCTTGGCACAGGTTTGCACCACCAAAAAAGGACATTTCCCAGCTTCTCTTAAAGGTAGGTGTGGCCATGCAAGTGGGTTCTGGTCAATGGGAAGTGAAAGGAAATGATGTTTGTGACTTCCAGATCGTGACCTTCAAAGGAAAGAGTGTTCTCTTTCCTTTCCCCTTCCACTCTTTCTCGGGCTGAATTATAGACCTGGTGGCAGAAGCCATAAGGCAGGTGCACCACCATCATCGAGAAGGAAGCTACGTGTGGGGGCCGACAGGACAGCAAAGAGACAAAAGTATCTGAGCTCCCAGCACCACCGAGGTGCCATATTAGTTCTGGACAATCCAGAGACATAAACCTCTGTCTTGTTTAAGTCAGTGCATTCAGGGAGCTTTTATGGGCAGAAGCCTCACATGTGCCAGTTACTATAGCTAAGGGTATCATGGGCATCGTCTTGGCATCCTGGTATCATGGGCATCTCTACACACACACCCCCTCGCACACATCCAGTAACTTGGAAGCCATATTGGATCACAGTCTGCTTACTTTGAGGTTCCTCTGCCATATGAGCTACAGGTTGAAAATTTCCACTGACCCAGAGAATTGAGAGGCAGCCTTTCCCTTGTCATTAATCAGATCGCTTTTCCCCCTGGTTGAAGCCTGCTAGTGATTTCTCATTGCACTTCGTCTAAAGTCCAAATTCCTTACATGATCTTCAAGGTCCCACGGTTTTGGCCCTGTGTACCTTTCTCCATCACCTCCCACCATCTCCCTCCTACCCACTGTCTCTGCTTCAATGCTTCAGCCGTTTTCATTTCACGAATGGGGCCTGGCAGTTTCTTCTATGTGGTCTTCTGTTCTGTAGATCTTTTCGTGGCTAGTTCTTTCTTCTCATCAATGGCTGAATTTGCATGTCAACTTTGCAGATAGCAAACCTATCTGAAGAGCTATCTAAAATTTATCTGAGGGGCACTGGGGTGGCTCAGTGGGTAAAGCCTCTGCCTTTGGCTCAAGTCATGATCTCAGGGTCCTGGGATCAAGCCCCGCATCAGGCTCTCTGCTCAGCAGGAAGCCTGCTTCCCTCTCTCTCTGCCTGTCTCTCTGCCTACTTGTGATCCCTCTCTCTGTCAAATAAATAAATATAATCTTAAAATAAAATAAAATAAAATAAAATTTATCTCATCCTCCCTTTACTTATCTTCCCATGGTTTGTTTAATTTTTACCATAAAGTTACCATCCAGGATTATTTTACTGATTCATTCGATTATTGTCTCTGTCTCCCACAGAACATTAGCTCCATGGTGGTATGGATCTAGTATCCTAGTGTCTATGAAAGGTCCTGGCATATAGTAGGTACTCAATAAATATTCACTGGCTGATTACAGAATGAATGCTCATGAGGGCCATATCATTGTTGTCTAAGTTGGACAGAGGATGAAATGGAGAGGCAGGTGCACAGAGCTCCCAAGAGGTGACACACTGTTCTCTGACATGAGAGTACTTACCCACTGTCCTGTCCTGTTCATAGACACTCAGCTTTTGTCCTCTAGGAACTAATCTTCCAGATTCCCCCAAGTTGTATGTCCATAGCTTATCTCTATTACAGTGGCCATAAATATTCATTATTGTATAATGTGAATCCACTAAAGGGGCAGCTAGACATCATAATATCTTTATGTATTCAAAAATAAAGTCAGGAAGCTGTGCCCAATAATTTTAGATTTTTTGGCTTTTTTGCATCTGAGTGTGGGAAAAAAAATATTTTTGAACTCTGCTCACACTTGATTACTGTTGATGAATGACAAAGCAGTTCTGATCTTATCTGGAGAATTTTTCCATGAAATACAAAGGGAGAAAGAAGCCAGAATAAAGGTTTGAAATAAATATATTGACAGAACTCAGAGAAAAGATAATACATTTGGTCATGTTCCTGGCATCATCACTAGGGGGCAAGGGGGGTGGGGAGTTGCCCAGCCAGAGTTGTGTTTGGTTATAGATTAATAATCCAAGGTACAAATGGTTCGGGACAAATCAGAGAAAACATAAGCTACAATATTCAACAAACTGGGGTTCAAAGGTTTCTGGAATTTGCTAAGTGTTCTTGCTCATACATTTTTTAAAAGTGATGACACAATACGAAGTTTTTGAACTTTGTCACACAAATAGCAAGTAGAGTTTTGCTTGAATCGCATTAAAAAATTGTGTAACTATTATGAAGAAAATGGGAGCGGGGAACCAAATGGAAAAGTTAGAAAGTACCAAATGTCCAGTAGTTAATAGAAGAATAATCTAATAATTCTCCTGTAAAAAAATATACTCTTAGGGGATGTTCCATGTCACAGGGTGTTTCAGTGCATGATTTTGAGCTCACTCTATGAATCCCCATTTGGCTCGGACACTGGCTCTGTGTTGTGGGGCAAAGGATTGAGTTCAGTTTATAGAAATATTGCTTAAGCCCCACGTACTACACCAGGCACATTTCACTTCTACCCAAATTCACTCTTATCCCTTCAGTACATCCTCTGTATTGGAGACAATTGTAGAGTGGAGTGTTATCTTTTTAATATAAATAAGGCCATGACACACCCCTTCTTGAAAACCCTAAATGTCTTTGCATGAAGATAAAGAGCAAAATTCTTAATGTGGTCCACAGACTAAGTGTATTCTTGTTCTGCCTGCCTCCCTGTCTATTCACTTGACTTTCTCCTGTGGTCTTTGCTCTTTGAAGGAACATTCCCTGTTCCTTCAGTCTGCCATATTTGCCCAATCTTCCATATTTGCCCCCATCTTGGCATTGGCTCTTCCCTCTACCTAGAATTCTCTTTCCTCTTCTTCTTTCTTAAGTCATCTTTTTGAAATCCGTTTAATTGGCCATCTTCAGGAATGTCTTTTAAACTTCCAGACGGTTCTGTGATTCTTTTTCCCCCAAGATTTATTTATTTATGTATTTGAGAGAGAGAAAGTGAGCACAGGGCAGAGGGGCAGAAGGAGAGAAGGTCTTTTTTTTTTTTTTTAAAGATTTTATTTATTTATTTGACAGAGATCACAAGTAGGCAGAGAGGCAGGCAGAGAGAGAGGGGGAAGCAGGCTCCCAGCTGAGCAGAGAGACCGATGCAGGGCTCGATCCCAGGACCCCGGGATCATGACCTGAGCTGAAGGCAAAGGCTTTAACCCATTGAGCCACCCAGGCACCCCGAGGGAGAGAAGGTCTTAAGCAGATTCTGCACTGAGCATGTAGTTGGATGTAGGGCTCGATCTCACAACCCTGAGACCAGGGCCTGAGCTGCAACCAAAAATCAGACGCATAACCTACTGAGCCACCCAGGTGCCCCTGTACCGCTTCTTCGCTGCATGTAGCTGGGTGGGTTCTGACAGTGAAGTGTTTAATTGGTGGTTACTGTATGCTCTCAGACTGGACTGGGGTCCCCTGAACACAGAGGTGGCATCTGACTTGGTCAGTGCACCCCCAGCACTTAGCTCAGGGCCTTGCACACACCCAACACTCAGTAATCACTCAGAGTAAATACAATGAAGGCATCAGGGTCTCAGCTAGTCCAAGTCCTCCCCTGTGAACACTAATAACACCACCTTCTTTACAGGTTCACTATGAAGATTAAAAGAGAGAAAAAAAAAAACAAAACAAAACCTGTGAGTGTTTTGTCAGCAGGGAAGGACGATACATAAATAGGATGTGAATAAAATGTTTAGATATCCTTCCATTGCATTTCAACTGCAAATGACTGGAAACTTAACTCAAGTTGGCTTACACTAACATAAAAGAAAAGAAAAGAAAGGAATAGAAAAGAAGAGAAAAGACAAATAATAAAGTTGGCTTACACTAACATAAAAGAAAATAAATGAAAAGAAAAGAAAGAAAAGGAAAGAAAAGAAAAGAAAAAAAAAGAAAAATAGTAATAAAGGAATTTGTTTGGGGTATGTAACTGAAAAGATATGGCAATAACAATGCTGAAAAGGCCATCAGAATTCTCTCTCTCTTGCTCCCCTTTCTGTTTCTCCTCCTTCTGTTTTGCTGTATTCTGTCCTCAGCTAGGCCCTCTCAATGGGATGGTCAGCAGAAGAAGATGCAGGTTCTATTATGTCATACCCAGTCTAATTTCCCAGGTCAGAAAGGGCATGTCTTTCCTGTGGTTCCAGGAAAGATCCATGGAAAATTCTCTTTATTTCGTCTTAATAATATGACCTCAGTTATGCATTGAATGGTCTTTCCAGAATGTATGTTGAAACCCTACCCCATGTGATGGTATAAGAAGTGGAGACTTAGGGAGGTAATTAGGATCAGAGGACATCATGAGGGTGGAGCCCTCATGAATGGGATTAGCACCCTTTTAGGAGTCATGGGAAAGCTTCCCCTCTCTGTTCTCAGCCACGTGAAGATATGGAAAGTCGGCAGACTACAACCCCAGAAGAGAACTCTCATGGGAACTCCACCACACTGGCACACTGATCTTGGCCTTCCAGACTCCAGAAATGTGAGGAACAAGTATCTGTTGTCTATACGCCGCCCAGTCTATGGTATTCCGTTAGGGGAGCCTGAATGGACTAAGTCATTCTCCGAGCCAGTCTCTTTGGAGAGAAGACTATGCACTCACTGATTGACCGGCCAAGTCTAGGTCTCATGACACCTTTGGAGCTTGGAGTTGGGATTATTCTCACTGCATTGCAAAGATTGGGAAGGGGGTAGTATGATTATACAAAACAGATGTGGGGCATTACTAGCAAAAGCCAAAATCAATGCAGATTGGAAAGAGCACTGAGCATTCTCTATGGAGATTAACCAGGTCAAGTGAAATGATTTTCGGTATCCATACCCTCACTCCAAGTCCTGTTGTGTGGGTGGGTGAGCTCAGTCTTCTCTCCCATATAATGGGCAGTCAATGCCAGCCATATTCCATAGCCATCTTTGTGTTCAAATGACACGGGGTGGGAGAGTCTTGCTCAAGGGAAATAGGAGGGAGGGGAGGTGTGTGTAGGAGAAAGTTTGTGGTGGTAGCTCAGTCTTCTATGTAAAAGGAGGAAAGATCAGTTGTAGTCTTCTCAAACATCTGAACACTCACAAAAGATAAAGTAAACCCAGTAAAAGAGAAGTGCCCAGGGTTCCAAGCTTGGGATTCCCAGTTAAGAAGCATATGTCAGCATTCATAAACACTTGAATGGGGACTGTCACTCACTAGTGGTGTGATACGGGGCAGGTGTGGCAGATATAGTTGAACAATGGAACCACTCCCTATCTCCCCTTCCCCAAATGATGGCTTTCCAATGATGGTCCTTGGCGTCCTTAGGGGAGGAGGAAGTTCTGACAAATGAGATGTAAGAAGAAGTCTGTGGGTGGGGCTTTTAGACCTTCTGGGGGTGCAGCGGCTATCTTGTGATCCTAAAGAAGAAAAACACCCACAAAGCCCTTCTCTTAAAATCAGAGGATTTTTGTTTGTTGTTTTAAGTATTTCCAATCCAGCTTAATTAGCTTTCAAGCTAAAGCACGTAGATAATGGCCACCAGTGTGACATATAATAAAACTGATTCACAAACCACCTTCAGGCTCCTTTCCATTTTCTCAAATTGGTAGGAGCCTTTTTTTTTTTTAAGAGTACAGAGTAATCATCTAAAAATATACATATATCTTTGCCCCAACTAAGTTTTCTAATTCTGTAATTCATTTAAGAACTCATCATTACTGCCATTTGGATTCTCTAACTTCTAAAAATGCTTTATCGTAATTTGAGGAAACTTTTCTGTGGAATTTTGCTAACTTTCTTGGAAGTGTTTGATAGGGCCTCACATGTCTATGAGACAAATGGAGGTGATGGAAAAGGACAAGATATTGGTCTTCCGGGTTTAGTTTGTGAAATAGTAAGACTTTACTTCACTGAGAAGCCATTTTGAAGTAGAGGTATTTCTTATTTTGAATTAGCTCATATATTCATATATTAGTTTCTGAAATAGAATTATAGAACACTGATAGGAGACACATCATTCTAGAAAAAAAAAAAAAAGAATATTGATGATGAGGAAAAATATGAAGACTATTTGGTCCAATGTCCTCATTTTATAGCAATGGCCCTAAAGCCCAGAACGGGAAATGGCCAGTCCAAGGTCACACCACTATTTAGTGACAGAGCCAGGAGTAACCCCTTTGGGTCTCTCTGAGATTTGCTGTTATTTAATCCCATCTGAATGGCTGTGATCAAAGGACATAGTTTCTCTCACACATAAAGAAATAACTTGCCTTAAAAAAAAGTTGGTTAGGTGACTAGTGAACTATGTCTGCCACGAAGTGGGTATCCTTAGTCAACCGCTAAGGTCTGTTCATGAGCATGCTTTTATTTCTGCGTGACAAGTCCTCATTTGAATGCACAAGTGAGTACACATACCCTGTGGAAAGATCATTAACTGAGCTGTGGTGGGGCCCATAGGTAGTAAACCGCACGTCTTGTGTATACTGCTGGAAATTATGCTGGTGATTATGAATGTGTTCACTGCCCCGCTTAGGGTAATGGGTTCCAAATACACAAGTTCCCCCTCTTAGTGGGCCCTGCCATGACCATTCAAAAACAAACCTATACCATGGCTCCATCAGTCCATGTCTATTGATCTATCTATTGCTCTAATCTCTCCTCTGTTTCCCACCGATAAATGCGTTTGTGTGCGAGTGTATGTATCGCAAAAGGTTTAGAGATATATCTCCTTATGGGGGGGGGAGGGTATTTATCAGAAACCGTACAAAAACAGACAGGCACAGAGTTTTATTTTTCCCCAGTTATGACCTTCTGCATCAGATTTGGGTTTTGCAGGGTCTGGCAAAGCAGGTTGCAGGCTACTGCTCATTCTGGCGTGAACATATGAGTGAAATTAAATTAAAATGAACATAATGAACAACTTTAAAGAGGACAAGAAGCCGTTAAGAGAAAGTCTGGTGGACAATGTGGAAAAAGAACAAGAAATGATCTTATCTGAGTACTTGAGCCTCAGAGTGTGTTGACTTTTGATTTGTTCCTGTCTCGTGTGAATTCCCCTCCACCTGCTCCTTTTAGAATCACACAGAAAGCCCTTACACGTGTGGGTCCAACCAACCCAACACCCTTTGGATTCATGGTGCCCAGAAGGCACCTTTGGCTGCTGCCTGTAGAGAAGTTGGGTCTAAGCCACATAATTTTAGGACCTGCTTTAAAATCAAAGCCCAGGCTTAAAATTTCTCTCTCAGTGCCAAAAGTTAAGAAGTGAACTTGTTTGTTAAAAACAACAACATCAACAAACAACCCAAAGCCAATGTCTTCTCTTTGACCTAATTTCATACCAATATCAAACTCTTAACCTTCTGAATGTACAAAGAGGTTTTATTATTTTAAATCCAAGGAACAAATGACCTCTTCAAATTCATAATGAGGTATGCATTGAATGGAACACAGCCCAAGGTGAGTCATTCATTAATCATAAACAAAACAGCCCCTGATCAAGGACACATCAGAACACACTGTAAAAAAGAGGCGAGGTTGCCCAATGCCTTTATTTAATATTAACTACATTATGTTTTTCATGTGAGTTCTGAGAAGGTGATTTTCTCACTTTCTTTGTAGCCAGCTCAGTGTGAATGGATAATTACTTCCCTTAATGCTGTTTCCCCTGAAGGTTAACCCTGTTCAACAAGACGGGACCCAATCTCTCCTCTCTAAAGGGGGTGGTGTGGGGGGAGGTGGGTGCGTCCGTCCCCCAAGACTCTCAGCCAGAATCCTTCAAGCATAAAAACATCCGCCAGCAGGAATATTTCAAATGACATGAATAATATTTGTGATTAATAACAGCTAACCAGAGAAGCACAATCCAAGAAATACATTATTAGCCTCTTCCAGATATCTGATATGCTAATTATCTTCAAAAATTTCATTGCTGATGACTGTTTTGGCAGAAATTTGAGCAGGGGAAGAGGAAATTTAAACTTTTATATAAGTTGGCAACAAAGCATTGGGGCGATTGGACCCGAGAAGACCTGGTGACGGGATTTGGTGTTTAATTCTGACTGATGAGAAGGAAATTAAATAATGAGAATAGAAATCAGTGTGAGGATTGAAATTCGAGTCCAGGGGAACTTGGCGGTCCTCCTCAGGAGCTCTTCCTTACCTTCTGGGACAAAAGGCTCCTGGTGCTCAAGTGGGCGGGATACACAATGTGGTTTGGCTGGATTCACTGGGGGGCCTTTCAGGTGTGTGTGTGTGTGTGTGTGTGTATGTGTGTGTGTGTCCCTGCCTTCCTCTGACCTAAGGGTGTGCTCCTGCATCTCAGCTCTCCCAGGGGACAGGGAGCTGCCAGCTCTTTCCCTATGAGGCTCTGGCCTCACCCACGTCCCAGCCCAATTCAACCCCAGGTGTCACATGGGTAAAACCCTCTTAGGCAGGTCGTTGAAGTATCTCAGAACACACAAAGGTATGAGATCCAGAAGGTCACATATCTCTTTAGTGGAGGAGGCTGGTGTTCGCCCTCTTGTTTCACTGATGGGGAAGCTGAGTTCCAGAAAGCGTCAGTATATTACCTATGATCCCAAAAGGATGATAGAATTCTGGCAAGAGAAAGTCAGCTGTCTGCTGTGGGAACAGTGAATTCACATCGCTCTGGACTGTTGGCTTAACCACAAACGTTCTCAGTGTCACCTTCCAGAAGTTTACAATCAGGAGAGGCGTTTTCATGTTGATGGCAGAAAAAATAGGTTGAAAGCATTGCTCAGTTAGGCTGTAAATTAGGAGAGGTGGATACTCTAGCACAGAGATACTCCATCCCCAGCCTACCCTTCTGTCCTCTTAAGTGCTGGGATGATACTTCCCTCTGTTTCTCTCTGTATTATCTCCTAGGCTATCTTTGCACTCCAGATTCTGGAAGAAAATAAATCAGGCCAGTGCTGTGAGGAAGGCACCCTTACAGACCCCAGGCACTGGACGTAGGGAGTCTGAGGTTCATGACGTCACTTCCTGGAAACCCAGAGAATACATTTTAAGCCATAAGTTAAACTAAACTTATGTTAAACCATAAGTTATGGCTTTAACTTATGTTAACTTTAAGTTAACTTTATGTTAAACTTTAAGTTTAACTTATGTTAAGCCATAAGAGTCCTTAAGTTAAGCCATAAGTTAAACCAAATACAGCAAACCAAATACAAAAGCAGAGACCTCTACCTAGCACCTTAAGCCCCATGAGGACTGAGACCTTGACCACCTTATGCTCTGTGGAATCCTCAGGGTCTACAACTGGTCTGTTCCCACTTAGACCAGAACTGCCGATTTGAACATTTTTGAACCCCTATCCTGTGTCAGACTTGTAGGCCACTAGAAAGGAGGGAAAAACCTGTTGCCTTCAGTGAGTTCTTGGTCTGATAGAGACAGAAGACGAGATGTACCCCGTGAATTCGTGTATAGGAGAGTGGCCTCTAGGGTCAGGGTGCCTGGGTTACTTTCTTGGCCCACCATTTACTGGCTGTGGGAACTTTAACAAGCTCCTTGACATCTCTAGGCTCCATTTTCTCAACTGAAGAGGGGAGAGAACAATAATTCTTACACACATGGAGGGTTGAATGAATGCTGTGAAATCAGATTTAGCACAGCCAGACTCATAGTAAGTGCTGGATATAGTTAGCTATTATTATTATTAATTATTATTATTATTAGTACTACTCCCATTGTCTCCCCCCATGTTCCCTTTAGCATTTCTGGGTAAGCATTCTGAGTGATATCTGGTACATAACAAAAAATACTGTCTTTGTATCTCTACCTGACTACATAGTATGGGATCGTGATTATATTATAGGGCACACTAATCAACTCTCTCCAAAGAGTAGGGGAAAACAAGAAAAAACAAAAAAAAGAAAAAAAAAGCGCTATTGTTCTTTCTTTTTTTTTCTCCTTTCAAGTGTGCGGCTTCCTCCAGCTCTAACCCTGCACATAGTAGGTATGTTCCAGAAATTTCAGGAACCCCAGATGCATGCAGGAAACTTAGGGGCAGTGACAAAGGTTTCTATCAGTGGTCACTCTGAGCAAAGATATTGAGGCCAACCTTGAAGTGCCCTCTGCTTCAAGAGGGGCAGCGAGTCACGCTGGATAGTCCCTCCCATCACTACTCTAGCTGGCGCCCAAAATGCAGTCTTTGTTGCCTGCACCAGCCCATGTGTTGTAGGCAGCTTTGATTGAAAAGTTAATCAGCAGGCTTGAGTTTCTATCAATAAAGAGGAACGAGATTGATTTAAATACTTGATGAAAAAAAATTTTTTTCTAAAGCCCTAAACCCCAAATACCTTAAAATGTAGAGTTATCGAATTAAGAGACAGTGAAAGATGGGTGGTGGCAGGTTTTCAACAGAACAATAAAGTTTTCAAGAAGAAAGTGGTCTTGGGAGCGGGGATGCAGGCTTGACGGGGAACTTGAGCAGGAAGATGGGTGAGGGAGGGACGAGGGGTTGCAGACTGGTGGGGTGTTTGTGGGTCCAGGGTGGACCCGGGCACGGCCAGAGGCTTCCTCACACCCCACGCTTACCTCCACCTCCACCCCCAAGACAACCTGAGGGGCCGTTGGATGGAGACCAGCTGCCTCGTCTCCCACTGCCTCACAAAAGAGTAAACAGCCCAAGGTGAACAACAGTTGGGCTACCAGTGGAAGGGATGGGCTGGAAGAGGGTCATCTGAGCACGACATCAAAAAAAAAGGGCATTTTGGAGCTCAAGTTCCATTCAGTCCATTAGGCCATCATCACCCTTTGGCTGATGATTTGGGAAAAGAATGAACATGCCAGGTGGTAGAAGGCAAACCCTGAAATGGAGTGGTTTTCCTCAGTCTCAGGATGCTTAGAGAGGCCTTCAGTGAGCCAGGGCTAGAGTCCTAATCATCATCAGTATTTATGAAGTACTTAGCATAACCAGACCCCGTCCTAGTTACTTCTCGGTTAGTTTTTCATTTCCTCTTCCGGGCCGCCTTGTGAGGACACTGATTCAACTGCATTTCATTTTCTAGATGAGAAAACTGAGCTTCTGGAGAAGAGGGTACCCCGCCTAGGGTCACAGAGCTAGCCAAGTGTGCCGCTGGCGTGGAAAGCTCAGGCATTCACGCAAGGCACGGCATGAAAAATATATCAGTATATTATAAATCTCCTCTGCTCAGAGGCAGAGCAGCAAAACAGAAGTCTCTAGCAGATAACAGGGCTGATTTACCTAGTGATGTAAATTCATGTCAAAGTCCCCAACACATCCTAACAGAGATATGTTTTTATTAATAAAGTGGCTACTGTAGAGTCTAGAAAAAATGGGTATTCAATCAATGGCGGCAGTTATTCTAATAACTGATACTATCAATGCAGGAGTGTTATCCCCTCGTTGCCTTCTTCTGGACGATCAATAGCCTCGCCACCCTCCTCGATTTCCCTCCCATCCCTCATGCCCAGTGTACCTTTGGCATTCCGTGCCTGTGATCCCAGCTGCCTTAGCCAGGGATGCCATGTCTTCCCTTTTTGCCCGTTGAAAAAACCTCTTATTCTGCGATGTTCAGCTCAGGAATGGCTCCTACACAGTGTTGTCCTGACCCCTATTTTACTTCCTCACTTGCCCCTGTAATCAGAATAGCCTCATCCTCAGGGAAGGCTCCAGACTTTGACCACACCTCAGCCAGCCTTTACGAATTGTTCCTGCATCATTCTGAGATAGAAATAGGGTTTTGTCCCCCAACTCGATTCAGAGCTCTCTAAAGTCCAGATGGTACTTGCTAATATTTATACCCACTCTTTCATCCCTGTTCACCATGCTCAATCTCTAGGTCTGTTCTTGGCATCCAGGAGGCCCTCAGCCTGAATTGTGGATGGGTTTTTTTTTTTTTTGGCGGGGGGCTGGGGGGATCCCATTTTACAGTCTGCATGTTTTCTGTAGCGAGGTTGCTCAATCAACTGTTGTTGGGTATTGAGTCTTTACGAGGAGGATGCTGATCAGAGAACTTGGTCTGCTTTTTGGAATACAGAACCTTGGTGGCACAGGGTAGGGGTATGTCTTGCACAGGAATGATTGGCAGAAAGAGAAGGACAAGGGAAAGGCGTGCAGGTGGGGGACTAAAAGCGATGCTGTGGGTATCAAGACAGGATTGTTGGGGTATTGGTTCCCCAGCAACCATCACCATAGAAAATAGAGTCTACCCAGCTTGCTGGATGGTTTTCCTGGGTAGGTTGGGGTCAGGGCACCTGTTTGGCATCCCCTGGGAACATCCCAAGGTAGATGCATCAAATCCCACTCCCCACCTCCCCAGGGAGCTGTCAGTGTCACACATTCCATCAGGCACTTCAGCAACCCCCAAATCACTGCATCACAAAAGCATCTTTTGATTGATTCATCAACTACCAAACAGGAAAGGCTGTCACAGCTCCTGGAGTAGCAATTAGCAATGGGAGGAAACTCAGAGGTTGGGAGTTTTGAAAGGAAGGATAAAGCCTAAAAAGAGCTCTTCATCCAAACACCCCAAACATCCTGGCCCACAACCTGGCTCACAGTTAAGAAGGAGAGAGAGTGTGAGAACAATCTATTAGAATAGGAAAATTAATACTGTAATTAACAGATACTTACTGAGCATTAGGTGTTGTGCCTATACCTAGAGTCCAGTTTAATTGGATTTGATTTGATCTTTTAAACTGCCCATGAAGGAGAAATATTATTTCCATCTTCAGAAGAGGAAATGGAGTGTTGGCCAAGGTAAGCATCTTGCTCAACGCCCAAAAGCAAGGAAGAGGAGAAGCAGGGTTTTGAAAACAGGTCTTTCTGACCCCAGTGTGTGAGCCTCTGAACACTGAGATTTGCTCTGTGGGCAGAGCCACAGTCCGGAATCCGTGAAGATAGATAAAAATTGACCTAGTGAGTCCTTGCTTTCAAAATATAATCTCTTCCTTTTTTCCCTTCATAGACCCAGTACCTGCTTCCCTTCCCTATAGTTAAGCACGGAAATGACCATCTGTATAACATTCTGTTTCAAACTGTTAGGCGCTAGGTAATTATAGTTTACCCACTGGCCATATTTAATGTTTCCAATGTGTTTTTATTTATTTCTCCCTTTCTGGGACCTTTCTGGGAGTATTTTTTTCCAAAATAGGAAAATTCTTAGTCATTAATCTAGCACTGAAGTATTTAATTATTATTATAAAAATTATTTTTTACCCAGAAAGAAGTTTTAGCAGCATCAAAGATTTCGGATAAAATGTGAACAGGCCACTTACTCAACCACTCTAATACAAATCTATTCTATTCATTTCTTGCATTTTATCTTGGACAGTTTGACCAAAGAGCTTGATTATTCATTCAGGCATTATGTATGTAAATACTTCTTTTGGTATCTTCCACAGATTTATGTAATTCTAATTTTTTAATGTCAAAAAGGAATATCATCACATTGACTTTTCCAATTTTCCAAATGACTCCTCATTTCTTTGGATGTTTAGGTTGGGTCTACTTTTCAGATATTGGAACTAACGCAGTGATAAACATCGTTCACAAAACTCCTCCTTCAAATTCCTAAAGCCGTCGTTTATTTTGCCAGATTACTTTGATGTATCCTTCCCACCTAATTTTATTTTATTTTATGTGTTTATTTTTTAAAGTAATCTCTACACTCAGTGGGGAGCTTGAACTCACAACCCCGAGATCAAGAGTCCTGTACTCTACCAACTGAGCCAGCCATGAGCCCCCACCCCACCTAATTTCAAAGAGTTGGCAAAGCGCACATTAATTAACTGACAAACTATTTACACCCATTCTTTGTTTCTTTTTACTAAGCCAGTTATCACTGGGTGCCACGATGGCATGAATCTCAAGATACCATTCCTTGGGGTGCCTGGGTGGCTCCGTGGGTTAATGCCTCTGCCTTTGACTCGGGTTGTGATCCCAGGGTCCTGGGATCGAGCCCCACATCGGGCTCTCTGCTCAGGGGGGAGCCTGCTTCTCCCTCTCTCTCTCTCTGCCTGCCTCTCTGCCTACTTGTGTTCTCTGTCAAATAAATAAATAAAATCTTAAAAAAAAAAAAAAAGACACCATTCCTCTATCAAGTGGTAACAAGGAAGTACAAAAGCCAGGACTCCCTGATTGGAACCCAGCTTGACATAAGAGGGTCAGCACTGTGGCTGGTGCCAAGTTCTCCATGCTCGGCACCGTGTCAAGTGGCTCACATGATATTAGTGTTTAGTACAGGGTTCCACACACAGTAGGCCACGACCAATATTTATTGAAAGGTTGTGTGGTCTCCTTTCTTTTTCAGAAGACCTTCCCGGTTTGTCCCAATGATTCGTCCCATTTGAAAATCTTTTTTTAAAAGTTTTTTTTAATTGATTTGAGGTAGTGGGAGGAGAGAGAGAGAGTAGCCGGAGGAGCAGAGAGGAAAGGACAAGCAGACCCCATGCTGAGTGTGGAGCCCGAGGCGGGACTCGATCCCAGGACCCTGGGATCATGACTTGAGCCAAAATCAAGAGTCAGATGCTCAACTGACTGAGCCGCCCAGGTGCCCCAGTCCCATTTTAAAGATGAAAACACTAAGACTTGGAACAGTTGGATAACTTACGAAAGTCACCTGGATAAGAAGTAATGCTACTCTGTGTCCAGTTCTGCCTGACTCCAGAGTCCATCATTTTCCACCTTTTCTTACAAAATCGAAGTACAAAAGCCAGCCGTCTCCACCACGCTGCGGGGCTGCTCATGGGTGGGAGTTCATCAGTATATTTTCTTCTCTTCTATCTCATCTCATTTCTGGGAATCCTTACGAGGTTCCAAACTCATGGTTTTTTCTATTTTTGTCTAAGTCTTTAAAAGGGACAGAAGAACCAGAGGACAGGTATAGCACGTTGCCTGGTAAATCTCACTGATATCTATAAGGTAAACCTGGCATAACTCTACTCACAGAACAAATAACTATAGAAATGGAATCTGCACCAGGCGTGGGGCTAGGTATCAGGAGAACCTCTCCTCCCCAGACCTCCAAGGAAGGCAGAGCAGAATCAAACAAACCATAAGTGAACAATAATTACTGAGCACAAACGGTATTCCAAAGAAAAGAGAGGGTGGTAAGATGTGAGGGACAGGATGGGGTGGGAAGGGTCCTAACCTTGGTAGGCTGATCAGTTACTACTTGCAGGGGTGAAATCCCCATAGGAAACTTACTCCAATTTTGACATGGTTGAAGGGGGCAATTCTCTTTTGCTTTTCTAGTTTTTATTTTTTTTATTTATTTTTTTAAAAGATTTTATTTATTTATTTGACAGAGAGAAATCACAAGTAGATGGAGAGGCAGGCAGAGAGAGAGAGGGAAGCAGGCTCCCTGCTGAGCAGAGAGCCCGATGCGGGACTTGATTCCAGGACCCTGAGATCATGACCTGAGCCGAAGGCAGCGGCTTAACCCACTGAGCCACCCAGGCGCCCTTGCTTTTCTAGTTTAAAAGCAAAAGTGACAAGTAACCCCCCCCAAGTGCTTAGAGAACCCCAAATGCTGTCTTTAACACCTGACAATTCAGTTTTTTGATGTCCGTACTTCTAGATCAGTTTTTTAATCTTAGCACTATTGAGATTTTTTTTGCATCAGATGATGCTTGTCAGGAAGGGGTCTTCTGTCTGCTCTAGGGTGTTTAGCAACATCTGGTCTCTACACACTGTATGCCAGTAATCCCCTTCCCACAAACAGGACAATCCAAACTCTCTCCCCACATTGCCAAGTCTCCCCTCAGGGTAGGGGCGAAATTGTCTCTGACTGTGAACTGCTACTTTGGACTCATGGATCCTTGTAATGCCTACATTGAGCCTCTCTTCCTGTAGCTCAAGGTCATTATCTCCATCTTTGCCTCTTGTAGAAAGAGGAAACCACCACTTATCCTTCTCAGAGTGCGGGCCTCAGATCCAACCCCTCCCTGTCTTCTTTGGCCTCCTCTCAGAAAATCCCTCTCAAGTCCTGCAAGGCATCGTTCCATAATGATGCTCCCTTCCCACCCACTCCCCACCTCCATGAACAATTGTCTACGTAATGCATATGCCATGTGATACAGTTATCAGAAAGTGGTGTTAGCGGAACATACACATACAAAACAATACGGGAAGATACTTCTTCTAAAAGAGCCGATAACCTTAAACATTCATAAGTGGGAAATCTGTGAAATCAAAGCATTTTTTTCTTTTTTATATAATAGCCTTTCATTCTTCTTATGATTTTGTCTTTGAAAGCTCTTTCTACAGATGACAGAGGATATTGTTCTTCTATCCTGCTTCAGACAGAATTAAGGGAGGAAGGGGGGAACAAAACTATTGTGGAGCCTCTCTGCTCTGCGGCACGATTTTTATAATTAATATATACAACCGAGCAGAGAAAGGTACGTTATAATGAAATGCAATTAAGAGGTGTTTGTTCTTTTCCCACACATGATGACTATAATTTCCTTGGCTGTTTAGAAGTCAACCATTATCATTACATTTTGCACATATCTTTTCTATTTTTTTTTTTTGCTCCCGAATTTGTTTATTTTCAATAAAAAAAAAACAAACATAGATTAAGAACATTTGATATTCAGATAACATCATCTTTTAATTATAGTCCTCGGTGATCATTAAATCCAACACCTTTTATGGTATTTCTTGCATTGGCCTGCCTTCCAATCTTTAATTAATGGACCTTTAAAAATAGCTCCAAATAAAACTGTAATTTCAATTTACAAAAAAGCTCGGGTTGGACGACAACATTATGTTTTCCTTCCATGTGGAAAGCAACCAATCTGATTTTATAGTTATCTGTCATCTTGGACTTTAATTATAACTCTCCTGTACAACCTGACATTTAACTATGCACGCTGGACTGCCCTCTCTTCGTTGTTCCCCATTTTCATTCGCTTTTGTCCCAGTCCTCCCCAAATGGAATGGAAAAATAAGGATTGGGAGGAGGCCATGGTCGGTTATTGGGGGCGCCAGTGCGCAATGGGCTGCAAACAGGCGCTCATTGGGATCTAGCTTTGGATTCTCCCCGGCCATTCCATCGCTGCAAGTTGGTTGGTAAGTCAGCACCCGCCTGAAGCACAGAACCCTTTTGGAATTGCTGAGCCGGCTGCTGAGAAGCCCACCTTGGACTGGAGGACCCGGCAACAGCCAGAGCAGAGAATGACCCTCTCACAGAATAGATGCTTGATAAAAACATGTGGCCTCCACGAAGCCCGTTAGCTTTCCTGGGAAGAACAGAAATAAAGGCAATTACAGAGCAGGGCCTCTGACCCGACATGTTAGGGCATAATTTTTACTCGACATCTTCTAAGTGTCCCAGGATCTAAAATTAAAGGAGGTGGTGCCATTTGGTCCTGCGGACCTTGTTTCCTTTTGGGGGGTTGTTTAAGTCGTGCATGTGGGAGGATAGACATTGTCTCTCAAGAGCCACGTTTCCTATTTCAGAAGCTGCCTGCTCCTGGGGAAATGGTGTTGCTGGTTAGTTCATGAATATGGTGTTTTCCTTTTTTCTTTTTTTTTTTTTTTCTCCAGGCATGGATAATCAGGAGACATGGAAAGAGTATACAATGAGCAAATGTTTCTTTTTTATTCTATATCCGTACAATGTTTTATTAAAGTGACAGTAACAGTCACTTTAAAATCTCAAACAACTCTTTTCAGCCTACAAGAAGTCAAAATATATAGAGAGCAGGATTTTTTTTTTAAAAAAGCAGGAAATCGTTGGATCCTCAATAATCCCCTTCTCCCATGACCCAACCATTTCCGGTTCGACTTTCGAAGTCTTCTACGTGGCAGGTGAGGCACAGAAGGATACCAAGATGAGTATAACAGTAACGCCTGCCTTCGAGAAAGTTCTTTGACGGAAATATCCAAGGCAGATGGAAGTTCAGCGAAACGGTGGGGAGGATTTCACACACCTGCCAAGACCCTGAGCCCACAGGCACGTTTTCTTCTGTCAGACCTGCCCGATGGAGGCTCCTTCTAGCTCCTATGTTAATTCTGAGTTGGTTCCCACTTGGTTCTCATTCATTATTGATAAAACAGTTCCTTTCAAATCTTAAAAAAAAAAAAAAAAAAAAGGTCAGGGGCACCTGGGTGGCTCAGTGGGTTAAGCGTCTGCCTTCAGCCCCAGTCATGATCCCAGAGTCCTGGGATCAGGCCCTGCATCGGGTTCCCAGATCAGTAGGAAGCCTGCTTCTCCCTCTCCCTCTCCCACTCCCCCTGCTTGTGTTCCTGCTCTCGCTATCTCTCTCTCTCTGTCAAATAAATAAATAATTTTTTTTTTTTTTGAGAGAAGGAAAGTCAAACTCTTACAAACAGAAAGTCAAAAAGTGGCTACAAGGGAGTGGGAGAATTAAGGTACACACTTCCAGTTACAAGATGAACTGTTTTGAGGAACTAATGTATAACCTGATGAGTGTGACTGATACGCTGTACTGTCTAACTGAAAATTGCTAACAGAGGAGAACTTCGGTGTTCTCACCAAAATAGTTTTCTTTAGAAGATTTTATTTATTTATTGGAGAGACAGAGGGAGCACACATGAGAAGGGGGAGAGGCAGAGGGAGAAGCAGACTCCACACTGAGTGTGGAACCCTACACAGGACACGGGGCTCCATCCCAGGACCCTGGGATCATGACCGGAGCCGAAGTCAGACCCTTAACTGACTGAGCCACCCAGATGCCCCTCACTGAAACAGTTTTTAAAAAGGTAAGTATGTGAGGGGATGAATGGGATATTTTCACAGTTGTCCCACACCTTAAATACCTTCTAACTGTATTTGTCAACCAGACTATAAGAAAGCGGAATAAACCAAAACGGTTCTGAATCTCAGACTCTTTTCCCTTCTATTCCTTGTTCCCTGATCTTTCCAATCGACCTTGAAAATGAAAAGACGGAAAACTGAGTCGCACCGTGTTCCCCGGCTTAGGCTTCCAACCCAGCGTAATTTCCTTCCCACAAGAAGCAAAGTTTTCTCTGCGACTCAGTTATGACTTAATTAAACTTTCCCTCTATGCTTTTCTGCTTTTTATGAAAAGTTAGTTTGAAATTACTTCTCTGCTCCGCTCTGAACTTTTACAGTCTGCCTGGCTGGGGTCCCTACCCCCCAGCACAACCCCTCCCCGCCCCTGAATTCTGGCTATTGCAAAACAAAGTTTGAACCTAAAGGATTTTACAGGTATTTGTACGGTGGTCTCTTTTCCCCTAGGCTTTGCAATTTGTTTCTCTTGGTCTCTCTGCCTAGCTCCCATCCTACCCTGCCAAGAGGGTGTGGGTCCTGTGACACAGGGAGGTCCCTGCCAGCTCTAGGTCCTCCTGGTAGCTGTAGGAATATTCTAGAGTGTTTGGTGGCCACACCCTTTTATCTCCTCTTTGTTCAGTGACAGAGCCCAGAGCTCAGATACTGACTGGCCCACTAATTTCCCAGGTGACTTACAGAGTGATTCTCGGCCCCTGATTGTCACCTGACGTCAGGAGAGGAAAGTGGGCCCACACTTGTCATAGGAGGGAGTGTGGCCCAGGCGTGAAGCACCCAGATCCAAACTCACTAGCTGCTCGATCTTTGAGCCACACATTTCATCCCATGAGGACTCAGCCCTCTCATCTTTAAAATACAGATAATACTGCTTCCTACTTTTTAGCGTTGTTAGGAAGATCAAGATTTCAGTACCGAATCTATGATCTAGTTCCTTCCTATGTCAGTAGTTAGTAAAGGTGGGCAAGTCTTAGGTTTGTTCTGCGTGTGTGCACTCGTGTGTGTGTGTGTGTGCGTGCGTGCGCACGTGCATGCGCATGTGAAATCTGAAGCTGTATTAGGATCAGGGGATTTCTGTATTAAATGCCATGCCATGTATTAAATATTGAAACTCAGGAGGCAACATATGCATTTTGAAGCATAACCATCGGGCTCACAGACCCCAATTCAGAGCCTCAACGAATTTTTTTTTTTTTCCTCTTCTTGATCAACATGTTTTTATTTAAAAGTCCATTTGGACTTTTCCTTACCGGTTTTTCCAGCAACAGCTGGAGTCTCTGGGGTTTGGATTAGGTCGTGCATTTCCTGAAGTTCCCGATGTCAGGGACCATGGGGCAGGGGTCGTCAGCACCTGCTCTTAGAAGGGCCTTGTCCTTAACTGACTGCCCCGCTAGTGCCCTCCCGAAATTCACAACCATTTCTGAACGAGGGCTCCCATGTTTTCACGTGGCCCTGGGCCCTGCCCATGACAGAGCTGGTTCCGATTCTGGTTCGGGTAAACTGGGCTTCGACTTTGCATGGCTGCGGGGCCCTTGAGGGAGACCTCCCTGTGGGGTGCTCTGTCTCTTCCTTGAGGCTTCTTAAAGCCCGCCCCTGGAGTACGTTGTTTCCTTTCCCCTCAAGTTAAGTTTAGAAAATTGACCATCGGTGATCTCCTTTCTGGACCTTGTGGGCAAGTGTTTTGCTGTTTTTCTCCTGGGAAAAAGGCTCACCATCTATTTAAACCAGCATCCCATCTACCCTTCACCATAGCTGCCTGCCCCTCCGCTGTCCGCTGCCTGGACCCACAGGTGGCAGGGATGATCGTAACATTGTTGGAGGGAATTAGATCCATGTTGCTTCTCATGGACACGTGAGCTGTAAGGACCTAATGCCCTCTCAGACATCTGGGATCACTTGCCCTACAGTTAGAAAGTCAGCCCTTGAGATCGTTCTCCCTGAGCATCCAGAAAGCATCACCCGTAGGTCCCCTTTGTTGATGTGCCCCATAGAGAGATGGTCTCTTGCAGACTCAGACCTCCCTTCTCCCAGCTCCTTTGCACGAGCAGAACATTTGCCTCTTGCCAGTTGCACATATCTGTCCAGCATCATTGTGGTTTCTCCTTTTAATGTCAGGCTATGCCCAGTGATTGACAATTATAATTATTCCTCAGAGAGCCTCATATTAATAACAGCCATTGATCTAACTCAGAGGATTCCAAGCATCTTTATTTCCTAACTTCAAATGTGAGACATTAGCTCCTCCAAGCTTGAATTCTACAGCTTGCAAGAGAGAACCAAGACCAGGTTTCAAAATAATAGGTAACCTTCCTCTCCATATCAGTCCAAACCCAGAGCCCCCTCTCCTCAATAGGTTTTCTTTTTCCCTCTTCTTGATCAACATATTATTATTTTAAAAAATCCATTTTGACTTTCCCTTGCCAGAAAAGGCACAGCAGGAAGCTCTTTTCGACTCACTCAGATTGGTGGGTGGAGGAGACCACAATTATACCCCATTTCAATGACATGTCTGGGGTTGCAGTGACTCCAGACAAAGGAGCTGAAATGTATGAAAGTTTCTGTGTCTTCAAGACAGAACCTAAAAATACCTGCCTGAGATGCAGGTTGGGAGCTATTTCCAACAACAGGGCTCCAAGGTTTTCCCGCTGGGAGCTCGAGAGTGTCTGAATTCTTTTCAGCAGGCTGTCTAAGATACCTGGTGATCAGGGGTGATGCACAAAGACCAGTGTTGAGGGGTAGAAGGCTCCCCAAGGGGCACCTTAGCCTCCTGTTCCCACCCTGCTGGGCTAGGTGACAGGCTTTGATGGGTCTGCTCCAAGCTCTTCCAAATAGGCAAGGACACAGCCCATCAGAGAGCAGGCTTTTTGGGGACCGGAGTTTTTCATCTTTGGTTTTATTTCAAGGAGACTGTTCTCTGTTCTTGGGATTTGGAAGAAGAGAGAAATGTGCCTGCGCAGAAGGGAATCTGAACATTTTCCAGTTACTCCTCCTGTTGCTTCCATTATTTCCAAAATAGTGTCTCACCCAATGTTTGAATGGCTTCTTTCTCCCTAATTCATTTGATAGGGCCCTCACTTCCTACAGTGGTATCACCCCATTCCATCTTTGGCCTCTTCTCTTTAAAAATACTCATCCTTGCTCTTGACTCAAAATTGACCTCTCTAATGTCTAGAGGGCCACAGAGAATTCATCTAGCTCATATTCTACATTTTGGTATCGTAGATACTCAGAAACAGTGTTCATGAGTTCCACTAAGCTCATCTTCTTTAGGTCAAAGCATCTGTTTGTTTCCTTTGACCTCTCCTTTGGTGACCTTGAGGCTAACCCAGCTGGTCTTCCTCCTCTGGGAAATCTGTCTCAGGAGTTTCTCAACTGTGGCAAGGAGGCCATTCCTTCCTATGTAAGCATCTAAGAGGACGTTCTGGGAACATTTTCACAGTGTGGAGTTTTCGCATGGAAGTCAGTGATCCAACCTTTCAGCTTGAATTCTTTGAGCCACCCAGACACTGGCTGAGCTAACTCAATCTGCTTTTGAAATGTTGCATTCAAAATCTGTGCCTGGACCATGGTCAGGAGCATTTCTTAACTTGTAACGTGCAAGGTCAACCTCTTGCTTCCAGAAACAGTCTGGCAGAGCTCTTCAGAAAGGTAAGGGAGAGAGTCTTTGAATTCATTGAGCTCATTGAGAGAAGAGAAACATTTATCAGGGGAGAGCAGAGCCAGTCCTTTGGATCCTTTTTTATTTCATAAAAAAGAAATACTTGCATGAACCACAGGGTAAAGAAAGAGAGATAATTGTATCAGAAAACCCCGGGCTAAGGAAAACCATACTGTTTCTGCACATGGATGGTTTTGTCAATTTTTTTTTCTTTCTTTTTGGTGCACTTCTTTTATTGTTTTACTTTTTAAAAATTTGTTGATTTTTAAAGATCTTATTTACTTGAGAGAGAGAGAGAGAGAACACAAGCAGAGGGAAGGGCAAAGGGAGAAGCAGGCTCCCCACTAAGCAAGGAGCCTGATGTGGGACTTGATCCCACAACCCTGGGATCATGACCTGAGCTGAAGGCAGATGCTTAACCGATGGAGCCACCCAGGCGTCCTGAACTTCTTTTTAATCAAAAAATATTTTTTTTAATTCAAAAGTTTATGAATTTCCAAGAAAATTGAAAATACAGTAGAAATGAATGACCGTATATCTTCATCTAGATTCAACTGTTACCGTCTTGCCACATTCATGGCCTCTCTTTCTTTCCCTCTCTGCACACACACACACACACACACACCAAAAGAGTTTGCAGACATCATGATACATCTCCTCTTGTCACATTACTTTGTCTGGCATCACCCTAGAATAAGGACATTCTCTCCTCCAACCAGAATACCATTATCACAGCTAAGAAAATTATTAATTCAGTAACAATTACCCAACATGCAGTCCACACTCAAGTTTTCTGAATATTGAAAAAAAAAAAAGTTCATTCGAGTTAAAAAAAAATTCATCTAGAATTCAAATTCCTTCCATTTCATTGGCTCTTCTGTGTTTTTATCTTTCCAAATTCAGACAATCCCACTACTTCCCTCTGTTCTTCGTGTCACTGTCCTTTGAAGAGTCCCAGATAGGAAGGATTCTGCAGAATGGCCCACATTCTGGATTCATCTGACCGTTTTCTTATAATCATATTCAGGTTTCTTACAAAACACCGTTCCCTCCCATAGCCTCACATCGGGATTGATTTTGGTTTTGTTTCTTAGACCTCTCTTAATGCCTACTCTCTGTCCCCCCAGAAAAACAGTAACAGTGACCATGACTGCCACAGCGCAGCACTCACTTAGAATGAGAGGATGAGAGAACTTGGCTAATCATGGACAATTGCAATGGAATTAAGAGGATTTAGGAAAGAGAGTATATGAAGGGATTTTTTTTAAAAAGATTTTATTTATTTATTTGACAGACAGAGAGCACAAGTAGGCAGAGAGGCAGGCAGAGAGAGAGAGAGAGGAGGAAGCAGGCTCTCGGCTGAGCAGAGAGCCCGATGTGGGGCTTGATCCCAGGACCCTGAGATCATGACCTGAGCCGAAGGCAGAGGCTTAACCCACTGAGCCACCCAGGTGCCCCATATGAAGTGATTTTAAAGGGGTTGCACAAAGGGGCGCTGGGTGGCTCAGTCATTAAGATTCTGCCTGTGTTCAGGTCATGATCCCAGGGTCCTGGGATCGAGCCCCACATTGGGGTCCCCGCTTAGCAGGAAGCCTGCTTCTGCCTCTCCCACTCCCCCTGCCTGTGTTCCCTCTCTTGCTGTGTCTCTCTCTATCAAATAAATAAGTAAAATCTCTCTCTCTCTCTCTCTCTCTTTTTTTTTTTTTTTAAAGGAAGAAGGGTTTCCACATGTATTTACAGAGTAACTCCAAATTATCTGGTCTGATTTTAGTCATGCTCAAGGGTTAAAAGAAGAAGATTGAATTGAGATATTTTACATGTGAAATCAAAGTGTCTTCTAAGAATCTAATAAGTCTGAGAGATTGCAAGCAAAACTAAAACGTCCTTGTGATTAAGCAACGCTGCTCATATAACTTTGACAACTGGTTGTCATTGGGCTAATTCAGCTTTCTTCCGTCTCTCCCCAGCTCTTCTGGGGAGCCTCAGGGTCAGCTGCATTGACCACATGCTCCAGAATTAGTCACTCACGGGCTTCCCCTCTGACCTCCTTGTCAAGCCTTGGCCACAGCTGCCCGCGAGGACACTGCTCTCCTGTGCTCCCTCCTGTCAGCCCTGTGCTCTGTCACCTGTACTCAGAGTCACCAAGCCCATGTCTGGACCTCACGGAGTTGCTCAGGAAGACCGCTTCTGGTTTTCAGCCTCTCTACCTCGGGGTTCAAATCCAACGCTTTGGGGCATGTAGGGAGCAGTGGAGCTGGCGGTGGTCACCCCAGATGCCTTGCCATTGTTCTTTCACTTTCCTCCAAGGGTCTCCTCTTTAGGCCAGCACATGATTTTCTCCCCAGCCAAAGCCTCCCACAATCATCAGATCATGCACGTAGCTGCTTGGAGAGCAGAGTCTCACTCACCTGTGACTCGAATCAATTCAATCAAGTCCAGCATTTTATCATGTATATTTCATTAAAGATGACTTTTCAGGGGGACAGCTATCTCTCTACAAATACAGACCTAGTTAAGATAAAGAGGTATCCTCAAATATATATTTAACATATAAATATGTGAGAATATATATATATCTGTGTGTGTATATATATATATATATATGTATATATATATATAAATATATATATATACATATATATATATATATATAAAATTTAACACATAAATATATGTTTTAAAATTCTATGGCCAAACATGTTTGGAAAGCATGCATCAAATGCAGTTGAATGAATTTTTGTTGTTATGGATCCTTTAACATAATAACGTGAATCTCCAAGAAAAGATTATTGTTGTAACAATTCCTCACTTACTGAAACAAGCCCACTGATGTCTTGGAGGAGTTTGGGAAATCACTTTTCCCAAGTGGGAAGGCCCACTTGGATTTGTAGAGGACCCCACTAATGAGCCCTAACCGGAGTTATGTTTTAGTGTCTCGTGCCAACCGACCGGTGTATTTCTAAAGCTGACAGAAGAATTAGCAAGAGAGTGAATTGCCCTGTATTTAGAGCTCCAGGAGACCTCCAACAGTGTTTATCCAATAGGTTCTGCTCTGCTTCCAAGTCGTTAGTAAAGAAAACTGTTTGTACTTCATAAGTATGTTTTTATTTTGGGATCTTTCATCAAAATGCCAAGGGAGATATCACAGATATCAAGGATATGACAAAATCCCACTCTGTCTTGTTCCTGGATTCACCATGGCTCCATGGGCATCAACTGTGTAAGGGTTATGAAGTCAAGTTCTATGGAGGCCACAAAGGGACCCAAAGCTTGTGCTTTTCCTGCAAGAGCAGAGGTTTAAGTTTCAACGTTATAACGGAAGCGTAAATAGAAGCATCATTTGAGAATCACTCCTTGTCCCTTCTCATCAGTCAATATTCTTTAAGCGTGCCACCAGGATAATTTCGAAAGTGCTAAGTCCTTCCCCTCGAGTCTCTCCCTGGCTGATATCTGGAAGGATTTTAGGGAGGACAGTAATACCCGAGCTGTGTGCAGAATTCCATCTCCAGGAAAACATGGAGACGGTGGCGGGGTATCGGTTGCACACAGTCTAAACATTCCCTACAGTCTTAATTAACCACATTTGCTTTCCTCTTGGCTTCAGGCTGAGTCAGACCAGCCATGACCGAGTGTGGTCATGTGATCTGTGACTACATCTCGGGCTCTGATAAACGATCATGTATCCTGACCCACAAGAGTTTGTGGCATTTCTTTCTTTTCTTTTCTTTTTTTTTTTTTAAAGTCCATATTGAGTCATTACTATTGCATCAAACCAAAATAAATGAGTGTCTATGCTATTGTTATAATAAGAGAGAGAGAGAGAGGAAGATAGGAAGGAGGGAAGGAAAGAAGGGAGGGAGGGAAGGAGGAAGGAAGAAAGGAAGGGAGAGAGAGAGAGAGGTCGTCTGCATCCTGTAAACTTTCCAACCTTCCAGGCAGGACAGACGGATGTGTGCTCTCACAGTGATCTCCGTAGACCTCTGGGTGTTTGCCATGTTACATCCGTCACTCTAGTAAGCAGCAGAGAGCATGTCTGGGTTTAAATCATGATTCAGCTCTAATCACTTGTGTGAATCTGGGCAAGCTGTTTAAATGTCGTAAGGCTCCTTTGGCTGACTCC
This sequence comes from Neogale vison, assembly GCF_020171115.1. NCBI lineage: Eukaryota > Metazoa > Chordata > Mammalia > Carnivora > Mustelidae > Neogale > Neogale vison. The sequence goes on along the minus strand of NC_058097.1, from coordinate 31,449,421 downwards.
TTACTTTGTGCAGGCCCGGCCCTAGTCACTCTCTACACACGTTAACTCATTGAGACTTTTCCAACATTTTAGAGGTAGGCCTTCATTAAGCCCATTTTCCAACCAAAACCAGGTAACTAACTTAGGTTAATATGCACATCTCCTTGTGAGGGTGGGATGAGGCCATGAGCATAGAGCACTGTACTTGGTCCATAGTAAGCACACCAAAGTTTCATTTTCATTTGTTATTTTTTAAGGTCAAGTTTATGTACTATTACTATGGGGCACACATTATTCTGATTGCTTTGTACATATACTGACTCAATCAATGCTGTGATATTGGTATAGTTTTCATGCCCATTTAATAGACAAGGAAAGTGAGGCCCAGAGAAACTATGATCTGCCCTCTGTCACGGGCTATTTAGTGGTGACACCTGGATTTGAATCCAGACTGGCTCAGAGAGACCATAATCTTGATCATTATACCAAACTGTCACTTGTCTTGTTGTGTGCTTAAGCGTCTCCTGGCACCCATTTGCCTATGAGTTTCTCAAGGACAGGGACTAGTTCATATATTGCTGGGGGTCTCCCCCTTCCCCACCATCACTACAACCACTTTCCAGAACTGGGAGGTTCTGGGCGAATTTGTTCTTGAATAAATGTACGTGCTAACCGGTCATGTACAATTTGACGAAGAAGTCGTTAAAAAAAGACGTTGCAGGGGTGAAAGGTGGCTGCACTTGAGATGTGAAAGCAAGTCAAGGAAGAACCATTAAGCACAATTTTAGTGAAATGGAAATATTTCTAGCTCTACTTCGAAGATGCCCTGCATATAGGAGTTCTTGGTCAAGAAAGTCGCATTCTTCTGGTGAATCTTGGATAGAATGTTTACCTCCAAAGAGTAGGAAGAGCTACTGGGTAGTTTGGCTCCTTTATTACTTGACCTGTTTATGTACGCCAACAAACACTTATGGAGCTCTTACCATTAGCTGGTTACTAAGCCCCTTAGAAGTATTATCTAATTGATACTTTTTACCAACCACAGGAAGGAGGTTCTACCAGTAGTTCCACTTTACAGATGTGCAAACTGAGTCTTGGGCCAATAGGCTCAAGGTCACATGGTAGTGAGGATTTGAATCCATACCTATAGAACTAGAGCTCATTTTGGGAGAAATGCCCCCGTTTCCAAGGGAGTCCTCCAGAGCATCAGTGAAGTAAGGTCTGATTTGTGATGGCTTTGGAGGGCCCTCAAGCTACTGCCTGCCCCTGTCCCTTGGCATTTCTTACATGTTATAGAAGTCTAAGTTTTTGGTCCAAAGAGTGCAGCCAAGAAAAGGAATATAGGAATGGAAGGTGAAGAGATAGTCTGTTGGCCAGGTATTATTTCTTCCTTACAGTTGTTTCTATATACTTGTTGGTATATTATATACTATAATACCTGCTGAATGCACAAAACAACCTTAATGTAAGTACTGACATTGGCCAAGAAAGTTGAATACTTACTCTATATTTCCAGCACCCATATCCACTGCCTGACTTTCTTCTAAAATCCTGCATACTATAGTCGTTTTTGGTTTCTCCTTACTTTTTAATGCCGAAATATTTACCGTCATGTTGAGATACTGGTGTAGACTGTGTCATAAAAATTGTCTTTGATGCCAACAGCACACGAATATTACTGGTTTTTGTTTTTTGTTTTTATTGGAGAGGGAAGGAAAATTGGCAACGGCTTGGAAATCACTGTATGTTCAGTATCGATGATTGAAGTTTCCTCTGGTTGGCTACTTCACAAATCCCCAGGCTCCATGAAACAGCATCCGAGACAATAAAAGAAGAAAAAAAAAAAAGCACAGAACAATAAAAAGGCATCCAGAAAGATTTTCATAATGCAACAGTCCTTAAAAAAAAAAATGAAATAAAATAAAAAAAGAAAGCAATTTCGTGTCTACTCCAGGTAGACACATAAAGTCTTATGAACAAGTTCAAAGTCTCATTCATGAGGCATGCATGAAGATTCTTTTAAAAATTGTAAAAGAAAGGAATCAGAGGGGAGGAAAGGGAGAGAAAAGGAGTATTTGGGCCTCGTGAGTTTGGCAGTCAGGAGAGGGAATCCTTGTGCCTTCCCTTGCTGGAAGTGTCATGAAACTGCAAACCCCAGTGTTAGTGGAGTCTAGCCTTGTCACAAGGCTCATTAGTATTCATCATTAATTCATATTTTCAAAGCAACAAAGGAGAAAACAGCAGTAGGAAGAATAAGGAAATGTCAGATCCTGGGAGTAACATTTCAGCGCAGTGTTGGGACTAAGGTTAGTGGAGGTTGTGCTGTTTCAAAAGCCAATCCAAACAGTGAAGAAGAGGAAAGCACACTCTCCTCTTGCCACCGAACGTCAGATTCCCTCTGCCACAACCCAGCCTATCTCTTCGTGTCTGGAAAGTTCCTTTCACCGGGGCCCTATCAACCCAGCCTCTAAAGTCCCCTTTGAGATGCGTCCTTTGAGAGTAACACAGTGTGTATGTTATGCTGTGTTTAGAAAACTACTGAGGATGAATTCATTTTACTTCAGGACACCCTCAGGAGGCCATGCCCACATTATCGGTATTCTACAGATGACCTAACTGAAGACAAAAAGGTTCAGTGACTTGCCCAGGGCTTCCAGGCTCATCAACTTTGTGTCTGGGATGCAAACCCAGAGCCTGGGCTTTAAGATACCATAAACAGGACCGCAGAGCCCCGCTGGGCCCTGCCCTTTATAAGCCTCTCTCACACCCACGTTCTCCCCTGGCTTGATAGGGGGTGGTTTGGATTTCTGGCAATCCAAGTATCGATCAATAACAAAACAAAACAAAACCCCAAAACAAAACAACAACACGCATACATTTAACATCAGGTTTCACTGAGCCTCCTGTCATCACTGTGGGGGGTGAAAAAGAAATAAGCCCAGGGTGGGTATTTCCCCTATACAAACCATTATCCTGTGCTTCCCATTGATGAATGACCCTATGTAAGGCTCATGTATTCGGAACTATATTTTTAGCAGGCCAATATAAGTATGAAGGGGATACATGTGTTCTCTGTGTTGCAACCCTTCTAAGCCTTTCCTCTTTTTCTCTCCTTCTCCATTCTCTTATTCTTCATGTAACCAGACACTCAGCAAACCTCGGCTAGGTGCCTACAGCATGTCAGGCTCGGGAGTCCAAAGATGTGCAGAGAAAGGTCCCAGTACTCTGTGGGTGGGGGTGGTGGGGGAGGGAGGGTGTTCCCAGACTTGGAAATAGAATATTCTGACAGAAAATAAAAACTAGGGGTGCCTGGGTGGCTCAGTGGGTTGGGGCCTCTGCCTTCGGCTCGGGTCATGATCCCAGGGTCCTGAGATCGAGCCCCGCATCGGGCTCTCTGCTCAGCGGGGAGCCTGCTTCCCCCTCTCTCTCTCTGCCTGCCTCTCTGCCTACTTGTGATCTCTGTCAAATAAATAAATAAAATCTTAAAGAAAAGAAAAGCTAACATTTATCTACCACTCTAAGCACATTGCCCATGTTTGCCCACTTAATCTTCTGTTAGTTGTTATTATTCCCATTTTACAGATGGGGAAACCAAGGCATAGAGAGGTTGAATGACTCGCCTGTAGACTCACAGCTAGCAAGTGCACAGCGAGGTTTGCCAGCTCAGGAGTCTTGCCAGGGCCTGGGCTCACACCCACTCTGCTTCCCAGCTCAAGCATACCAGCTCTATTTAGGGAGGAGAACAACGGACTCAGGCACAGATGAGGCTAATGTTCAAACTGGGGCTTGAGGGGTAAGTGGAGGTTAGAACACAGCATACGCCGGGCATGGAATATAGTCTAGGCAAGGACACAGGGCCTGAGAAAAAGAGGACAGGTCAGTAATTTACAGAGGTTGAATAATAGGGTAGAAGAGGGTGTGGACGCACAAGGCAGCATGAGACCAAGATTGACAAAGCATCTTGTCTTTCTCTTAACAGAGAAATTCCTGGGTACCTATTTTTGTGGATAATAGGGAGCTATTGAAGTTCTTACGCAGGGTTGTGCCCTCACAGAACACTGATTAGAGCATCCGCTCTACTGTCCAAAATGCTAATACATTTCAGGGCTATGAATCCTCTCAGATAATTCTTTTGGTTTTAGTGTTTAATTCTCCCAGTGTACTCTTCCTGAAATGTCCAAGTCTACCGAGAGAGGTACAGTGGAGAGAAACAAATCTGGTTTAGGTTGTCGGTTGTCTGTCTAAACGTTTGGCACTGTCCAGGCCTGGGGTGAGGTGAGTACGGATAGAGTAGAGGTTAATTGTGATCTCATCCCAGGAAACAGCCTAGAAGGTTATAGGTCCTGATAGTTCCTCCACATGTCCCGCTTTTCTCCCCATGTATCTCCTTCTCCCACAGAGAGAGAGCAGCCAAAAGAAAAACAATCCTGCCCAGTCGAAGGGGCTGGTCAGTTAGGATGCACTTAATTGAGGCCACACTGGACAAAGTGAGAGGGAGGCCTTGATTTAATCCCCATGTGGATCTGTTAGTTTCAGCTAACAGGTTTCATGTGTTGAGCCAACTCTGAATGATGTGTAGCGTGGGTATTGAGAAGACTACTGAAGCTGCGATCCGGGTCCAGGAGGACAGCTTCTGTAATCCACTAGTAATGCCTGCCAACGGCACAGGCAGGGCTATAGTTGCACATTTGCTAAGTGGCTTCCAAGTTCCTGATCAAGAGGAACTCTGATGCAAGATAATGGATACTGGATTGACGAATTTAACGGTATGTCTCAAACTAGGGCTAGGGGAGAGGGAAAAGGATTTGAGGTCCCATGGTTGGTTCCCCAGCCCTGACCTGGTACAGGAGGGAACCAAACTGAAGTCCACGCTCAACCCCTAATTGCACACTAGAGCCACACTCAGATAATTGCACAACAGATATCAGTGTTGTGAGTTAATACATATAAATGACACAAATCTCTGTGTATCAATGCAGAGGGACGTGCCTAAAACAATTCTGGCTGCTAAGTGAGGTTTGCTGAACTAGCTTTTTTTTTTCTTTTTTCCCCCCTTAATCTAATTTTAAACAGACCTGTGATACATTCTGTTTGTTCTATGTGGCTTAAAGTTCTTAAAATTTGTTTGCACTTAATGCCAGTGAAGTTGCTACAGGAAATTTCCTAATGTCTGTTACACACCCAGGATCCTACTATTTAGAGTTAGCATGGCTGGTTTCTGCATAGCGGAGTTGAAATTAAGCATGGCATTACTATTATTATTGCATACTTAATAATGATGAAGGCAGACACTCAGACTACACTTGGGTGTCATGGGGAAAATGGATTTTTTTTCTTCCTGGTTCGTTTTGTTAATTCCTGAGGTCATTTGAAGCTTTAGGTCTAAGTGAATGGAGGACAAATTCTCCAAACATCCCATTTGCATGAGTGCTTGCTGGGGTTATTATGATGATTTTTTTCCAGCTAGACGTTTTCCTCCTGAGAAGTTGTAATTTACACCTCTGCCTGAAGTGTATCTCACACGATCACTACTATCTCTTTTTCTTAGGAGTTCCTTTTGGGGGTGATGATAAGGAAATCAAACCTACAGACAGACAGAATTCCCTTTGCCTTCTGAGACATTTCAGGCAAGGACAGTGGAGAGGAGAGATTGGGGAAATGAACTTCGCAAAATACATTTTAACATTGAACACTCCAATAGGTACATGTATCAATTAATACTCACTTGGAGCTTCATTAATGTGTATTTGCGAAATCCCTGCCTGTGGCCAAATAAGAAAGAAAGAGACAAAGAGGCAGAGAGGCAGAGAGAGAGAAAGAAAAAGAAGATAGTAAGTTTAAATGGGAGACATCAGGTTGAAAGACAAGATGCTGTCGATATGTAACTGATTTTGATATACAAAGGAGAGAGTTCTTCGTGGTTCAGCCCCAGAGCTCGAGTGCCCGCGACACGGAGATTCAGGGCACGTGCAGGGATCCATCAGTTTCAACTGGCACCAGGTCCAAACTCTGTGTGACATCCACACTTCCATAATGGAGTAAAGATTCTTGTCCGGAGCCCCTTTGAAAGCTGCTCCACCTCCCCAAGGGGCATCCTGGTGTCTGTGACCTCGAGAGCCAGAAAAACAAAAATCCCAGGCTGAGAAGTAGCTGTTTAAACATCCTTTGATTTTCCCTCGTCACTTAGTAAATGCATTAAATGAAGCTGCAGATGTTTTGCTGTCAACACAACGCTGTATTATGGTGTGTTATTTTCCTGATAGAAACATTTTCTATACTGTAAATAAACACAGTTCTGTTAATTAGTTAATGAATTATTTTTTAATGCTCCATTAAGCTTTAGAAAAAAACAGAGCACAAGCTATTGAAAGTTCTCATTTTTAATAAACAGACCTTGTAGTAATGCCTACAGAATGCCTAGTATCTGCCGAAATGGCAGTTCTTGCAGGAGGCATTATGGCTCTAGCCCTCCGTTTTGAGTTTTTAATGTGCTGCTCGGAGGATTTTAGGCTTGGAGATGAAGGTTTGCTAGAAATGTCCTGGATTTGGGATGGAATATGGGAACATAACGTCTCAGAGGAAGGGATGGGTACTGGGACCTGCTCACTTATTTCCCATTTTATCTTTTCCTGCAGGAGGGAGGTCCTTTAAACAAGTCGCAAAGACGCAGAAAGAATTCTGCGCCTGGGGTCCAAGTTGACCTCAGAGAAGCCAGAACTTGAGCAACGAAACAAACCCATAAGCCTCCTCCTTCATTCTTGAGTCACGCCGTTTTCCCCCTAAACAAGGACGGAGGCCCTTTGCTTGTGGAGTGTCTCAGTCCAGCAGTAGATTGGAAAAATGTCCAAGCAGGGGACGCGAGTTCTCTCCCGGCTGAGTTCATTTCAATAGTGACTGTGTTTCATCGGATGCAGCTGGTTACATTTTTAATAGGCAGATGGCTAATTTTACAGTTCCAAGCCAATCTCTCATTGGACAGCATCCAGAAAGCCCGTGGTGGGGTAATGCCCGGCAGAAAGTTCAACAGGACACTTGGGGGGAACATATGCTAATGTCAGCCCTTTTACTTAAACGTCTTTAAAAAGAATATTCAGTGCTAAACTCAGAGATTTTCACGGGCTCCAGCCTAACACCAGATGGGTGGTCAGCTACGAAGCCTTTAGGGCCTAAGCAAATGCTCTTAATCAGGCTTGGATGGTCAGAGAATCAAATAGTATCAAACCAGTAATCACTGAGTGATTTTTTTTTTTTTTTTAAATGACAAAGGTGCACGCATTTGCAGAAATGACCTGGCTAACTACAGATGCGATTTTCTCTGAACTGAAGCCCCTGGCGTTATTGGGTTATATTAAAGCTCTGTCTTGCTGTGATTACCTCTGCATCCCGGCCTCCCTGTTGGACACGCCTCCCTATCTGACTCTTCTAGAGTTAACTAGCCTCCGTGTACCTCCCCCCACCAGGTGACAGCCGCCTACCCACCACGGTCCCCCCCACCCCACACCCCGGGTCGGGGAGAGGTCGGAGTATCTGTTGCAGTTCTAAATGTTGCCTTATTTTTGAACTGTTTGGAAATCTCTCTCTCCAAAGCAATGGCTATTTAGACATCTTAATTAAAAGGGAATTTGGGAATATCTCCCATTTTGCAGTGCATGTAATCAAGCATTTCTTATTCTCCTAAGAAGGACTTTGGTGTCATCACAAAAGGCTTTGAAATGTCCTAAAACAATCCCCCCCACAGCTCAGGGTGGAGGTAGGGGTGGGAGGGAGTGGAAAAAAAAAAAAAAAAAAGAAAAGAAAAGAAAAGAAAACCCAAAGCAAAAAACAACAAACATTTTCTAGGAGGTGATAAAAGTCTTGGATGCAAAGTATCCTTATTTTATCCCTTGTGATGAATTGCCATAGGGTGACTGAAAAACTATTTAAGAACCACAATGGCAAATGCCTTTGTTTAAATGAGGCAAATGTTGTTTACCTCTAAGCAAAATAAAAGATGAGGATCAGAAGAAAGAGGGGATCAAAAGAGCTTTCTCCAAACAGATTTATAAAAGAGAGTGATTTTTAAGTGATTTCAACTCCTACTTTATAAGAATATTTTATAAGGCACTTTTCCGAAAATAATATGGTTCTGAAGAGTTTTCCTCCCCAAATGCTTCCTGAAAATGGTGACATTACTTTTATCCAGTGCAAACTGGACTTTATTTAAAACAATGCAGAGAAATCCAACAAAGCCAGTAACTCTGCACAAGGAAACCGGGCTTTATTTTTTTTTCTTTTTCTTTTTCTTTTTCTTTTTTTTTTTTTTCCTTCTTTTGGCCGGGAAAATAACCTTCAAACCTCAAATTGAATCTATAAATGCTTCTATCAAATTTTTCTTTCAAGAACCTGGAAAGCCGTTCGTTTTGTTTTACAGAACAGGTTTGAAAAGAGTTTTCTTGCAGAGTTTTTGTTTTATAATCAAAATAATTCAAGGGAAGTGACATGACTTCTCTTTTGAGATTTTTTTTTTTTTTTCTGGACAAAGTCTAGTAGAGGGAGAGAGAAGCGAGAAGGGGGCGGGGGGGGGGCGGCGGGGGTAGAAACTCTAACCAATTCCAAGACTGGCAGACAAAAGTTACACACAAAGGGAAAACCCTCAAAGATAGTTATAAATTATTCTGTCAGTAAATTAAAGTATTGGTAGAAGAAAAGTCTTCAAAATGTAAAATGAGTACTCCTTGAATACCTTGGCAGTTAATGGCTTTATGGAAACTTCTCTCTGGTGTGAATAACCCCCTCTCCACTGCCACCAGTACATTTTCGCCCCCTTTTTTTTTTTTTAAATGTAGTTTAAAGAAACTTTATGCCATTTACCAAATAAATAAATAAATAAATAAATAACTTTGAAAGGGGAAAAAAAAGAAAAGCCAAAGGAAAAGCAGAAATTAGGGCAGTTTTTAAACTACAAGCCAACTGTTTGCTCTACTGGGTTTTATTTATTAGTTCTTAAGGTATTTAAAACTTGAGCATTAGAACTGCAGAATAATTTGCAAATGAATGCCGTTGGAGTTGTGAAATATAACTCAGAGCTGAATGTGGGTTATTCAGACAAATGGCCGCTTTGTTCGAGGAGGGGAAGTAAAGTTCTGTGTTAATTTATTACAAACTGCAGCATTTCATCCCTGATGTCCAGGCAACAATGTTTTTTATTTCGAGTAATTTATAAGCACTTCCCAGAGCACTTAGCAGTGATGTCCTGAGCTATTTTGCTCCCAGAAACAGAGTGTATATGTATTTACTGTGGGAATTTGTTTTTAATAAAACTGTTGTGAAGCATTTTTATTCCTTTGCTTTGTTACATTAAAAACATTCTCTGCATAAGTAATGTATTTTATTCCAAGTTGAAAGGCAGCAGATCACAGCCGGCAACTGTATGGGGGGGGTGGTGGATAATGAGGGGGGGGGCGGATGCTGAGAGAGAACCCAGCTATTTTTCCTGAAGCTCTAGGTGTCTCCTCTGCTAGGTGTCTTAACCAGGCAGCTGGTGGATCATGACCAAGGGCCCCCCGCGTATCTGGGAGATCCCAGGACGCAAGCACCCCGGACTACAAATCACACGGAGAACCAAATGGAAGAAGGGAGGATAATGTGTACTGAACGTGTGTGTGTCAACTGGCTGTGTGTGCGTGTGTGTGCACATACACACATGTGGACAAAGCCACAGATACTGAAATTTGCATGTAGTTCTCTATTATCTCCTAGAATCTGTTCACAATCCCAGAAATTCCAAAATTGGCCTTTATTTTGCTTTCTAAGGAAAACACACAGGGAATCTGGTTTCTACATACACAATTAAAACAAAAACAAAAACAATCAGAATGACTGGGATGCCCTTTGCTGGGTTAAAATTGGGACAAGGAACCTCAGAACCATATTCGGGTCCTGGTTTTCAGCTTCGGGGAGAGAACTGTGGAGAATTCTAGAAGTCACCAAAGTCTTGCCCCAAAGGTTAGAAGTAGCTGTCTTGCTGATGGCAAGAGCCTTTCTGGAGATTCTGGTCTCCCTGTGCATCTTTGCTTGGTGGCTTGGGCTTCTGCCTTCAACTCAGGTCATGATCCTAGGGTCCTGATCAAGTCCCGCATTGAGGGGCAGTGTGGGGAAGGGGTGTTCCGGCTTAGTGGGGAGCCAGCTTCTCCCTCTCCTGCTGCCTGCTGCTCCCCCTGCTTGTGCTCTCTTGCTTTCTCTCAAATAAATAAATAAAATCTTTTAAAAAAAATCATTTCACTTTCTCAAGAAGGGATGAGTTAGTTGAAGTCACAGCTTGCCCATCTGTCTGTCTGTCTAGGTATCCCTCTATGTGTCTATGTATCTATCATCTACCCATTATGCAGTATTGTCCTTGGTACCTTGACTTCGGCAAAATACTTTGTGATAGTCCTGCCAGCTGCTATGATAGGAAGGTGATAGATAATTTCCATAGGTACATACTCATGACCACAAAATTGCTGTCTATTTAACATGCATGCATCACGTGGTACTTTACACGCGAACACAGTCAATGCAAACTTGGGCTTCAAAGGCAAGGATTACACCAGGCCTTGCAGCCTACAGAGGTAGAGGAGCTAGATAAAATGCAGCCTCATAATTATCTAGACACATTTGAGAAGTTCTTTATAATTTGAAAATTGCTTTGACTTTTAAAAAAGAAATTTGATGAGCAATTACTCTATAATAATAGATTTTAAAACTTATTATTAAAAAAAAATAATGAGGGAAGTGTTTGAACAAATTACTTTTAAGAGAATCTAGGGTGTGTGTGTGTGTGTGTGTGTGTATGTGTTTCTCCCTCTGGTCACTCACTTTTCCAAAACTGAGGAGTAAATGAAAATACGGATTGTTGTGTTAATTAGCCATAACAGTCATATTCATTCTTGGTAAAGGAGCCATGGAAATAAGCACTGGCCTGTAGGCCAGGTGACTGAAAGGCACTAGGAGACGGGTCTAAGAAGAAGCAGACCTAGGTGCTTAGTGCAAACAGATTTCTCTTTGTATCCAGTCACTAGCTCTACCGGAGAAGAATTGAGCAATGCGTTCTCCTGTTCCTTCTGTTGCTTGATTAAAAATTAACTTAATTTTTTAAAGACCAGCTCCAGGAAGCTTTCCTGATCTTAGTCTGCGATTCATCTATTCCACCTTCTGGCTCCGAGTCCCCCGAGGCCGGGGCGTGTAAAGGGTATACACACATATACATTGTCAGAACGTCACAGAACCTCCTTCCCTCTGGGTCTCCAGGGTCTCACCCAGACCCAGGCCGGCTGGGGGTGGGGTGGAGGAAGAACGGGTGCTGGAAGTTCCCTCAGAACATGGGTGTCCAGCAGAGCCTGGTTCAGGGGCTGGAAGCAGATGGTCACCTCCTCAAGTTCTTGTCCCCAGACTCCTTCCTCTGGGGTTTCTAACACCTTGGGTCCTTTGGAGGTAAAAAGGGTGCTGTGTAATTTTTTTTTTTTTTCCCCTTCGTGAAGACATCAACGTAAGAGCTGGTCATATGAAAAGCATGTTCGGGGTTTTTTAAAGAAGTGAGAGAGAAAGAAAGAAAACAGCGAAAGGTAACAACACATCAATTTGTGATGCGGCGACGACAGCTGAGTGTATTTAGCTGACGTTGGAAACAATTATCTATCAATCAAATGATCCTCGATTTAAAATATGTCCAAACAAATATTTACCGTATATGATGAATCTCAGTGTTTCAGGAGGGAATATGAGTCTCCTACGTGAACGGATCTCAAATATTACTTTATGCTGAGATGATTTTTTTAACCCCATTTTAAGCATGTCCTCCACCAGCCAACAACCATGATAGCTACTCAGCATACCAGAGATTCCTTGAGAAGGGATATTCTAGTCCCCAGGAGCTGAGGAGACCAGTGCACTGCCTCCCGGATGAGTGGCCAGTTCCCAGCACTGGGATGTCCACTGGGAGTCCCAGTGGGATGTCCACTGGGAGCACTGGGAGTACCAGTCAGCTGGGAAAAAAAAAAAAATCACGTAACACAATTAAGGAGCTTTCTCTCCCGGGACCAAAGCCCTGACTCTCAACCGTGTGGGTCCTCTGCAGAGGGTGTGGAGTCTTCCTGTGCAGAGGGGCAGATTCTGGGGGCCCAGCACCTTCGCTTTGTCCCCAGACCTGCCCCCCACCAGTCCTGTGAGCGTGGGCTGCTAGCTTTAATGATGGTGTGCCTTAGTTCGCTCATTTGTAAAACAGAGAAGCAAATAATAGTACCTACTTCGAAGAGATGTGGTGAGGATTATATTATATTATATTATATATGTATCTTATATTATGTAGTATTTTCTGTGTGTCAACGGAGCATGGAGTATAGGAAATGCCTTAGCATTGCGGTTATGTTACGGCAGTGTCCAAGTTCATTATAGATCTCTGAAATTGACCAGCAACCATATTGAAACTTGACTCGTAGTTTTGCTCAGTAATAGCACATTTCCCTGCCCACTTTCAGCCTTTTGTGATGTGTTTTCTTCACCAAGCAAGGCAGGCCAGCTCTTTCTTCCTTTCTGTGCCTCCCTGGGTCTCTGGCTTTTTCACCTTGTCCCTGAGTTTCCCTCTTCCTGAGCCTGTCTCTGTCTCCTTGAGTTATCTCTAGACGTCTTTCTGACAGCTGACTCTGCCTTATTGATATTCATTAATTAGTATCCATTCTGCATGTCCCTCCCTTAACAAGTCTTGGAATGCAGACTACAGGGGGCTAGAGAGGTCTTGAGGGCAGGAGCTGGGTGGGAGGTCTTGGACAGAGGTGTTCAGTCTTCTTCTAGTCATTCTGGAGGACATACAGACTTTCAAGATCAGGGCATAAAAGCAGGCCCTGTTGGCTTCTCAAGTTCAGGGAACTCAGCACTGCCCTAAGGGAAGGAAGAAAAGCTTTTATTTAAGGGTTCCATGCTTCTCTTCCTCCATCCAACTGTGTGCGGTAACCTGTGTTGGGGTGGAGGGTAAGTATGGACCAGAATCACATCCTTGGGCACCTGAATCTCTGAGGTTTGCTCTTTTTGGGTCTCTGCTCTTAGTTTCTCTGGGTCATATTACAGTTTTCTCTCTTCTCCACCATTATCTCGACTTGTCAAATTCATACTTGTCAACTCTGATGAAAAGAGCTAATCCAATTTAATGCAATATCTCCTTGCAGGATTTGGGTTTTAACAAGGTGTAAAAGACTCTTTCTAGATTGTAAGACGGAGTGACAAACTGGTGGAACACAGGTCATATCTGGCCCTTAGATGTCTTGGTTCCATAGTGTAACATCAAAAATAAACAGATGTTAACAATTAATAGAATTTCCATAAATGTCTGGGGGGCCATCTGGCCTCCCTTCAAGGATCTAGGCTTGCCTTCCTCCATCTTCTCTCTCACTGAATGTCTAGAAACTCATAGATCCTTTTCAACAAGTGTTCATTCTCAAATATCTGTTATCAAAGCCCCAAGTCCCTAAGGCCCTCCACCATCCTAGATACTGGGGATTTTTTTAAGAAGAGATGATCTGGCCCACAATGACCCACAGGCTAGGGTAAAAATATGCTTGGAATTTTTACTTTCTATTTCTTGTTTATTAGGAAATGCGTATTTGCGTCTACTGTTTAACGTAAATATGTACACGGAAACACATCTATATCAAGACGCATGTTCAAACATTTTTGACTGATGGTGTACATGATCCAACAGGAAGACCCTTGTTGCTACACTCTGGTGTACTTGGGAACAGTTGTCAAAAGGCAAATGCATGCAAAACACATGTTAATTCATGAATAACAAATAAGCCAGATGGAGCTGTGCAAGGATGCCGGGAGATAGATGGCTCAAGGAAACAGGGACAAGCACCAGGAGAGGGAGAGCAAGGAGAAAGAAGAAAAAAAAAAAAAAAATGGGTGCTGGTGGATATGAGCCTTCGACACCCCCTCCATAACCTCCTATGTTTTATAATGGATTCTGTTTACTATGGCAGAGGTCCCACATGGGAGATTGGAAACTCCCTTCTTGTGTCAAGAACTCTTGATACGTGGGCAGGGGGCTTGGAGGAAGCTTAGACATCTATTCTTAGAGGTCACTATACCCAGCGGGGAAGTCAGTCCTCGATCACTTAAGCAATTGGCCCAGACTTATCTGCAAGGTTTCGTTGCAGATGCACCTGGTCATTTCAGGTTTCCGGGAAGTGACCACTTATCCCTGCATCTAGAAAAAGTTCTTTTTTTTTTTTAAATTTTATTTATTTATTAGAGAGAGAATGAAAGAGAGAGAGAGAGAGAGAGAGAGAGAGCATGAGGAGGGCAGAGGAAGAACGAGAAGATTTCATTGAGCGTGGAGCCCACTGTGGGGCTCGATCTCATGACCCTGAGATCACGACCTGAGTCGAAACCAAGAGTCGGACGCTTAGCCGACCGAGGCACCCAGGCGCCCCAAAAGTACAGTTCTTAAGGACCACCAATTAGAAATGCATCTTTTAGGGGCGCCTGGGTGGCTCAGTGGGTTAAGCCGCTGCCTTCGGCTTGGGTCATGATCTCAGGGTCCTGGGATCAAGTCCCACATCGGGCTCTCTGCTCAGCAGGGAGCCTGCTTCCCCCCCTCTCTCTGCCTGCCTCTCTGCCTACTTGTGATCTCTGTCTGTCAAATAAATAAATAAAATCTTTATAAAAAAAAAAAAGAAGAAATGCATCTTTTATTAGGAATCTATTCATACCATTTCTAGAAATACACAATGGAGTTCCTTACTCTTTTACACAGTGAATCTGGGCCACCTGTCGTCTTGTCCACTGCCTTCAGCAAAAGACATACCGAACATGGTGAAACTCAAAGAAGGGCTTGTGACACAGTGGGCAAGGACAGGGCTTTGGGGTCAAATCTCAGGGTGTGAACTCAGTTTAAGTGGTCAGCATTCCTACCTGTAAAATGGACCTAAGTACAGAACCTACCCCTACAGGGTCTTGGCAAGACTAAATGAGGTGCTCTAGGTGACATACATAGCACAGAGTCTAGCATAGAAAAAGGGCCCGGGGAACTGGTAGATATTATCTGATGCAAAATTCATCTCATAATGTCAGCGCTCAGCTGCTCGCGTGCAGCTCACAAGCTGGGAGTCGGTGGCAGTAGGATCGTCCCCCAGGGTGGTGCCTCCTTCAGTTTTTCGTACTTTAGAGTCGCTCGTCTTCATTGCCAGGAGCAATTTCCTGGGGGCACCCCAAGTCTTCTGCACATGAGCAAAATGACAGTTTGACCAGACTGATAGTCGAGGCCCAGGAGGAGTCCCGTCCCCTCCAAACCAGACCAATGAGCTGGAATTAACCGAGAAGGACACTGCCCAGGGAAGTACCTACGCTGAACAGAGAGTCTGTAGACCTTGAACTATCTGTGAGTTTCATCAAGAAGGAAGTTTTGCTTTCTTTTGCGATGTTTTATGGGACAGGGTATGCTCTTGGCTCTGGCTGGAGCTGCTGGCCTTTGGTTTAGGAGAACTTTGGAGAAGGGGTGGGTGGGTTGACCAGGAATTTGCTTGGATTTGGGTGTAGAAAAACCTCTTGCATTCCTTTTTTTCTCTTCTGTCTCCACCCCCCCCCCCACCATGTCCCTTCCCTCAGTCCCCCTAGGCGGTTGGCTGGGACAGGCCAAAGACTCTGGTGAGCCCAACAAAAAGATTGGCCAGAACCCCACCTTCAGCTCTGGAAACTCCTTCCTCTGTGGCTCTTCCTTTGGGGGCCAACACGGGCCTGTAAGGGGCAGATCCAGCAGCGCTCCCCTGACTCGCCACTACAACCATTTTGACCAACAGTGGCAGTTTCCCTCCCTCTAGGTCAAATCTGGAGACTCCAAAGTTGCCTTCTCTGCCCTTTCCATGAAGAGTCACCCCTGGGATTTTGCTGGGCCCCTGAGTCTTGGCTTTCTGTATCCTTGCGCTTTGCAAAGGCACCAGCCCGAATGCCAGTGGGGAGAGAGGTCTGCTGGGGGAGGGCACTTTATCTCCCAGATAAAATATCCAGGCAGAGAAGGTGTCAGTATTGGGGTCCTGACGGGCTGGAGGGGCATCCAGCTCAAAAAGGCAACACTAGGCTTGGCGCACCCCTGCAGATTGGTGCAACCCTGTGCTTTCCCAGACACCGGGCATCCCTCCCGATGCCGTTCCGGGAAGGGTGCTGGCTCCTTTTCCTCAGCGTGGCTCCCTTTATCAGTCTGGAATAGGAACTTCTAAAACCCCATTAACTAGTAATCACTCAGGGCTAGTGAGGGCGCCTCTACCACCCCAGGGATATCCAATTAGCAAATCATGATCCGGCCCTCCAGTGAAAGAAGTCAGACCCATTATCTGTGATGTCCCCAATTAGAGTGTTTATTCATGAAAGACTGCACTGAGCTGGCCAGCCCAGCGGCTCCTTCCTCCCCAAAACCAGGCCAGATTCAACATCTCTTCCCACCCCCACCCCAGCCCCCGTCACCCCTGCAGGCCCCCTCCACAGTCTGCCCAAATCACGAGGAGTTCGGCTAGCAGCGGGATGGAAGAGTCAAATTCTTCAGTTTTGGTCATGCCTGACTTGAGTTCCCTGTTTTGTGTTTCTTGGGGGGCGGGGGGTGATGGGATGGGATGGGGGGGTGGGAAATAAATGAGCAGAGGCCTGAACGCGGCTGTGATTTCGTTACTATTTAATCCATCCCACTGTGGCATTAGACCCTGGCATTTTTCAGACACGGAGAAGGCCCCAGAGCTGGGGTCTCCCTCCTTCCTCTTCCTGCTTCTGTTTTAACTGCCTAGAAAACGTGGATTAAAACTTCGTCTGCTTTTAGAGCAAACACGGTCCTTCGGCTGGGTCCAGCCCCCCTTTCACTCCATTTTATAAACGAGGAAACATGGTATTATTAGCTTTGGTTGGTGTAGAAAACCTCTCCCTCTGAGAGAGCCAAGAATAGTACCCCACTTTTAGAATGTCCAAGTAAATATAGTGACGACAAAGTAAAAATTTAAAAAAAAAAAAAGTATTTGCTGGAAAGATGATCCTACTAAAGGATCTTCGTTCTGGAAAAACTGAATAAAGGGAAAAAAAAAAAAAGATCCGGAAGCATGTTACAAGAACAGTGATTTGCATTCTGCTTGCTGGTTAGCTGAGAGATAAACCCAGCTAGGAGAGCCTTTCAAGGCAGGCCATTTTAGCATCTGACATAGGATGAATTTCCTTGCAATATCAGGTCTCCGAAGTCCAATCCTTTCCTCACTAGAAGGGAAATTATATTTCTTCCTAGCTTTCCTGCTCAGACAAGTTGCTTGGGGGAATTAGGGAGCATTGCTCCCAACCAAAACTCATGTCAGGCCGCTGTGAAAACACAATCTGTCTGTTTATGTTTCTAGAGCCAAACACGGTGTTTTCTATAATTCTGATTAGCATCTACTTGGCCCCTTCCTTGAAGTATCCTCTGTGGAAATGTTCCAGATAGGAATCTGTGAGCTCCTTCTGTCCCTCATGTGCCCGAGCGCGCCCCTACCGGCCTGAGAGCTGAGGGTCAACACTGTGGGGATTTTGCAACCTGGTTTTTAAATGCAACTGCTACAAAAAATGCAATGATCATGAACTTACAATTAAAGGCATCACGCGAAAAGCAAAGGGGATGATGCTCAAAAATGAGCGCTTCTTCATTATTTTCCTCCTTTTCATTGGTTATATACCAAGTTCTACCTTTAAGTAAATTGTATATTGTATCTGTATGTATACTGTAGTTTGGTGTGCTAGTAAGTATCTTTTCCCAGCTCCTTGCCTTGCAGGCAGCCTGTTAGGGGGGATAATTTCACCATGGAAATTAGAAACTACAAATCAGGGTGTCCCCTTCCTGTCTATCCCCAGAGCTAGTTGTTAAACATTTACAGTCCATCACTGGATAAAATACCATCTATTTAGTTGGGACTGTGACCTTGAGGAGAGCCCCAAGTGTGAAGTTCACACAGTAACCCCTCACTCCCCTGGCATTGTTGGGCAAATGTCTGGTCTAGGTAAGTAAATTTTATTCGCCACTGAACGCAGTCATTCAGTATCAAACCCTTTACTATTATACTTCGCCTATTTTTCTAAATGGACATCACGTAATCTGCTGTCTTTGAAACAGAAATTCTGACATTCTTTCAATATTCCCTTGAGAGAGGAGTGTGTGTACAGTCATCGAGTTGTGCTCCATTGTAATGATTTCATGGGTCGGGGGGTGGGGGGGACAGGAAGGTGTATGTCCGTCTCCCCTGCACCGAATGATTTAGACACCTATGAGGTTTTAGTTGCTCTTTCTGCTTTGATTGCTTCTCTACGTCTTCTGGATTAGTGAAAAGATGTCAACTGTCACTCGTGTTTTTAATTACACAAATAGTACGTGAATACATGTTCATCGTAAATAATTCCAACGCTACCTTGGTTAAAAAAGAAAGTCCCCCTCAAACCATTTTTTTCTCTCTGTCCATTACGTTTTGATGTTTCCCTCCATCTTTTAGTATAGATCAACACTTATGTAAATATTATTCTATATAATAATATGTTATACATACATGGCTTTTACATAAATGGGAATCACAATTACGTATGATTCCACAGGATTTTTTTACTTGTATCTTAAAATGTTTCCATATTAATATATGTAAATCTTTATCATTCTTTGCAACACCTGCAGGATCGTAAAGCCCTTCTCTATGAGTGGCCATGCAGGCTCATTCCATTTTTTTTGTTACGAAGGAAGCAACATTTTATCTCTGTTCATGTATCTTTGTACCTGTGCCTATGTGTTTACATAGGAAAATTTCCAAGAAATAGAATTTCTTTTTTTAGTTTAGTTTTTGTTTTAATGCCAGTTAGGTAATCCACAGTATTGTATCAGTTTCAGGTGTGAAATACAGGGTCAACGCTTCCATCACGACAAGCGCCCTCCTTCATCCACATTGCCTATTTCACTCATCCCCCCCCACCCAAGAAGCAGAATTTCCATCCTGGGATAGCTGTCTTTTCTCGCTCCTTTTATTTCTCCTGGTACTCTCCTACGTTGATGAAATGGATTAGTATCGTGCCTAGGAGAAAAGAGGCTCCAGGTAAAGATTCCTCATAATATGGTGTAAGGACTTCTTCAGATAATTGAGGCTGCTCACGGTCTTTGTTCCCACCCTCAGGATCTTCCTCTTCCAGCATGTTCCAGCTGTCTTCCAAGTATCCTCTGTTCTTCTGGCCTGGGGGCTTTTTCCAATACCTCGGAGGGCCATTTGATCATGGAGGTGGTCCCAAAGTGCTGGGGAATGAACAGCTCCCAGAAGCAGCTCTGAAGCAGTGAGTGGGTTGGGTGGGTAATACCCCACCTCCCTCACTTTGAAGGTGGGATCTTTCCAACATGTGTGCTTTATGCCATTTCTTGGAGTCTCTCATGGAGCTGCACTCCATTTGCTTAAAATGAGGGCAGGCTCCCTGAGATACGCTCCGACAGCCACCTTCCCTTTCCGGGTCCCCTTCCCCACTCCTCCACTAGGAATTTGCAGCTCCTTGATAAATTACCAGCAACTGATCGTTTGCGTCTGATGTTGTTCCTGAGGGGACCCCAAACTAAGAGAGCTTGTCTTCTTAGGTTGGTGGTCATGACATCCCTCACCCCAGAAATATGATGTGGTGAAGCAAAGATAATGCTTCACATCACTCATCGCGAGGAACGAGTACCCTGTTTATGAATGAATCAAGTTATATTTGGCTGCTTTTGTATGGAGCTTGGGGACTCATGACTTGAGCAGCAGAATGTGCTGATTGGGTTAAAACTGTGTTGTATATTAATAGACATTATCCCATCGAGAAAATAGGAACAGCTCCACAATGTGCTTCTGCTTGGTGAACTTGACAGAGAAAGCCCACACACGCTCGAGAGCCCCAGGCCTTCGTCTGGACCTGGAGGCTTGTATGAAACAGAATCAGCTCCACAGAAGAACGTGACGTCTTGGGGCCTCATTGACCAGGAAGCCAAAATCCAGGGAGCGTGGGCTTCCTCATAAGGCAATGTTCCCCTGTCTGAGGCTGAGGCCTGGCACAGAGAAGCCCATCACATCATCCCTGGGCCAACGTCAAAATACCCCAGAGCTGGCTGTTCAAGGGAGAGCTTGGGAGTTGTTTTGGGATCATCAGAGAAGCTTGAAGCCTCTTTGAGCCAAGAAAGTCTTTGGTTAAAGCTGTCCCTTTTTTCCTCCTGAGCTGGGGTCAGCTGGTGATGACCCCAACCTCAGACCAGGAACTCTTTTTCTCATGAACACCCACTTACTTCTCTTGCTATGAAGAGCTCTAAGAGGTCCCTGAAAAATGGACCCCAACTTAATAATAACAATAATAGTCAACCGTTACTGAACGTAGCACCATGCATCACACTTGGTGATTCATGGGTCCTCGAAACAGTGCTCAGAGAAGAAGGACTGGAGGATAATTCTCCCCACCCAGGTAAGGAAACCAAAGCCCAGGAAGGCTTAGTCACTGGCCGGAGGCCACAGGATGGACACATGGGATAGCTGGAATTTTTGTCCTAGCATGTCTAGCTTCAGAGTCCATGTTCTTAACCTAAGTGCATGACCTTGGGGATCAGACTATTCTTGTTTTA
Organism: Neogale vison; assembly: GCF_020171115.1. Classification (NCBI taxonomy): domain Eukaryota; kingdom Metazoa; phylum Chordata; class Mammalia; order Carnivora; family Mustelidae; genus Neogale; species Neogale vison. The sequence continues at coordinate 31,428,825 of NC_058097.1, read as the reverse complement.
AAGACTTCTTTAGCCCTGACCTCAAGCAAGTCATTTAAACTTGACTTGACCTTGAGCTTGAATTTCTCCAGTGAAGGGGATGAAACTTACATCATGAGAGTTGTAAGGCTGGTGGAGTCAGTATATGCACAGCAGTGGCAGCCAGCTGAGCAGGTGCCCTACACAATGGAGTGACTATTATTATTGTCCTTGTTGTTGTTGTTGTTGTCTGATATTCAGTCTACTCCCATGCACGTTATACTCCATTTATGTCCAACTTCTTGCTCCTCCCTGAGCACACAGGCTGTTTCTCAGTCTTCCATCTGTCTGCAATGTTCTTTTCTTTCCTCTCTTTCTGGTGATCTCCTGCTGATCCTTTGAGGCCCAGCACGAATGCCATGTTCTCTAGGGAAATGCTGCAAATTCCCCTTGAGTCCTTTTCCATTAGGGATTCCATTTGGCCAGGGGTGGAGGGTGGGGTGATAGCTTGCTGGGTAAGAGCATAAGGTATGGAGACTGTCCAGCTTCAAGGAGTGGCCCCCACCTCTTCCCAGATAGGGCATGTGGCATAAGTTCCACCATGGGTAAAATGAGAGAAGTTCTAGTACCTATCTCATAGGACCGTGGTGGGGCTTAACATGAGAGTAAGCTTAGCATGAGGCTACAGAAATAGGAAGGGTCCAGCAAATCTTATTTATATTATTTGAGCATTATGAACATAACCGTCATAGCATTTAATGCTTGGCATTATTATTAGCATGTTCGTGATAGAGTAGGGTCTTTACCTGCATTGGACTGCAAACCGCTCTGAGACAAGAACAGAGCCTATTCCATCTTGTGGGTTTTGTACTGATGCTAATGTCTGGTATATAGTAGGTAATTTGATGTTATATGGAAAGATGGGTGAGTGGGTAGATAGGTGGATGGTTACGTGGAGGGATGTATAATTGTTTCCTGACCAGGTGGAAGGATCAAGAGCCTGGGTCATCTCTGCTAACAGTCTACATTGATGATCTCATCAGGGGTAGAAGAACAGGAAGGGTCAAGCAGCAGGCTTCCAGATTCTAATTTATTTTATTTTTTTAAAAGTTTTTATTTATTTATTTGGCAGAGAGAGAGAGAGATCACAAGTAGGCAGAGCAGCACACAGAGAGAGGGGGAGGGGAAGCAGGCTCCCGCTGAGCAGAGAGCCCTATGTGGGGCTCGATCCCAGGACCCGGAGATCATGACCTGAGCTGAAGGCAGATGCTTAACCCACTGAGCCACCCAGGAGCCCCCAGATTCTAATTTAAACGAGGGATGACAAAGGAGAAGACAAAACAGCACAAAACCGATAACCAAGAAGGCTAGTAATTCCATTTTTATCCACATTGGGTGAAGAGTTGACTTATTTACCTTCAAGACCTCCTTTACTTCCAAACATTTGTATTTACCTTTCCCCCACCCCAATACATAAAAATACCCAAGTGTCATTCAGAGAGCCACTCACCCATCCCGAGCAACCTGATTTGTCATCTGCACATCAAGAATGTTACAGGCAGGTCTGGCTATCCTAGGACCTGCGTGTAGGTAAGGGAAGGGTCTAGGCTTGGGACCCTCTTGCTGATTCTTCTTAGTGGGGAGGCTCCAGGTTAAGGATCCAATGCTTTTATATACAAGGCAAAGTCTTAATGTGGTGTGAAATCATTGGATCAGCAGGTTCTTAGTCTTGATCTTTCTCCTTGAGGGCTGTTTCTAAGTCATCAAAGTCTGCTCACCAGGCTATGTCTAAGCTCTCAGTGGAGCCTGGATCCCTGGACTCAGAGTCAGTGGGGCAAACTCTTCAGAATTCACTCAGTTGAGAATCACTTCCAACTGGACCTCATGTGTACGCTGTGCCATCAATAATCCTCTCGCCCTTTGCCAGCTGTTAAGAACCCCCACTTACAAATGGTCCCCATCCTATAAGTTGCCAGCCCCCAAAGGCACTATCTTCCCTAACTTTTACTAGAGTGACCACAGTGACCATCAACTGTAGAAACTTGGCCGCTGATCAATGAACCAAGCATGTATTCCATTCTCACTGGTCTTACTGGTTGGGCCTTGGCTCTTTGGTGAGATGATTTTAAGAAGTGGGGCAAGACTTTGTGCTGACCCAAACTAGGCCCTCAGTTAACCCTTACAGAGAAAAGAGGGAAGAAGGAGGAGGAGGAAATTGCAAGGACAAGGAGGAGGAAAGAAGATTCTCATCCTTCGAGATCTTACTCTCTGACCTGGTTGGCAAGACCAATGGTCACGGAATGAGCAAAGAACTGAAGAAAGTAATGCTCTTGCTCTATCGGGGGACTCAGAGGAGACTGCCCAAGTTCTTGAAAAGGAGATACCAGGATTGGCTAAAAGATGGGAGAGGCTCCTTGGGAAGGAGAATGTCTTGCTTCCCAAGTCTTGCTTCCAAGTCTTGGACTTCAGCCTGTTGAGGGAGAGCAGTGACTAGAGCCCCCTGGGCACCTACACTCAGGGCAAGGCACCTTTCACAAGCCACTCATTGGCTTCCTCCCTTCCTCCCTTCCCTTCTACATTCCTTCCTTCTTCCCTTCCATTAGTTCTTCAACAAATATTCCAGTTAACAGAGCTACCATGTCCTTTCTGTACGAACCAACCCTCTGTAAGGCATCAGTGAGATGTTGGTAGTGCTTGGTGGTTAAGAGGTCTGGCTTTGGAGACCATGGGCTTCATTTCAAATCCTTGTTCTACCAGCAATGCACTGTGTGTCCTGACTTCGTTATCAGGCCCTGTTACTCTGAAGGATCCTCCTGCATACAATGGGACCATCCAAGTACTCACCTTGGAAGATTTGGTGAAAACCAAAATGAGGGAATTAATATCAAGCACATAAAATAAACTAATGTTCTATAAGCTCTCAGTAAATATTCACTGCTATTTTTTGCTTTTTCATCGCAAAATACCCAACAAAAACAAAACAGGCCATGCACATATTGGCCTTTGCTACTTCAGAGTGTGCAGGAGGATCAGCCTCACAAACTGCACTTATCTCTGGTTTTAAGAAGTTCGGCGGGGAGGGCGCCTGGGTGGCTCAGTGGTTAAAGCCTCTGCCTTTGGCTCCAGTCATGATCTCAGGGTCCTGGGATCGAGCCCCGCATCGGGCTCTCCGCTCAGTGGGGAGCCTGCTTCCCTCTCTCTCTCTGCCTGCCTCTCAGCCTACTTGTGATTTCTCTCTCTCTGTCAAATGAATAAATAAAATCTTAAAAAAAAAAAGAAAAGAAAGAAAGAAAGAAAGAAGAAGTTCAGAGGGACCAGGAGATCAAAATTTCTTTCAGACAAAGTGAAAGGAAAAACACCCCACTCAATACCAAGCTTTTCCTTTGTACAGAAGCCTGAGTAGAAGGGAATAAAGGAACATCAAACGTGGGGATGTGTCCAGGCTCCAGTGCCTGGGTGAGGCCAGGCTGATTCCACGATCTGGGTGATGGCGGACCCCTAGGGCTCCGGGATGCTGAGATCTCAAGCGGTGATACTTGAAGGGGAAGCCCCTGTCAGAATGCTGAGAGGAGGCTTGTCCACAGGCAGCTCTCCGGACCCATTCCCTAGCATCCCTGAATGCCTAGCAACCTTCCATGCTCTAGAAAGTCCTTCTACATCAATATATACAGTGAGGAGCACGTACTCACTTTGGTGCTCAGACCTTGTCCTTTTCTGCCCTGACAACCTGTGGTCTCATTTTCAAACGAAGACAGGAGAATCTGGCACTTGCCTCACGGTCTGGAACCATCTTTCCTCTCTTAAATCCCCCCCCCCCCCAACAGGGCTGATCTCGCCTCGCACACTGGGAAAGACCAAGCTTCTTTCTTTGTTTCTTCCATAGGCCATACAGCATCCGGCCATCCCCCTGTGCCCTCCCTGTGGTCCCTGAGGACTCAGAGTTAGATGTCCTGTACCCTTGGCCTTCGGGAACAAAAGACACACTTTACTGAAACGTAATATGTCAGCCTGAGTCCTTCCATTCTCTTAAACCCCTTACTTTTTTTTTTTTTTCCTCTCTCTCTCTTTTAAACATTATGAAGAAAAAGGCAAGAAAAAAATTGAGGAGAACAGTCCACAAAAAAAAAAAAAAAGAAAAAAAGAAAAAGGAAAAAGAAAAGAAAAAAAAAAAAAAGAAAAAGAAAAGAAAAAAGAAAAAAACCCAGCAAACCCAAGCCCACTTTGGGGAGTCGAAACACCTGCACTTTCTCAGCAGTTTGAAAGGAAACAAAAAATTGCCAAGTGGTATAAAATTTGAAGAAAAATTACCCAAAGGAGGAATGGACGTTAACCACGCTTCAATTCCCCACTATGGGTTGACATTTGAAGTACTTTCTTCTCTCCTCATTCTTTCTGATTCACAGTGTGTCTGAAGAGGTGAATTGGGCACACAAAACCCAACCTCCTCTTGCCAGGGTGGCTATGAAATATGAAGGCCAGACAATTGTCTGGGCTCAGTGCATTGGAATAACATTGGTTAAATTATGGATAGTTTTTGAATAGTGTCACTTTTTTTTTCTCTGCAGATGGTTGTTCACACAGGGAGCCGGGTCTGCATAATTGTATCACTAATCAGCAGTAAGGCAATTAGTTGTGTAAGTGTGCTATAATCATTCTAACAGAAGAGATGACGAAAAGACAAAAAAAAAGGGGGGGGCCCCAAAATGTCTTTTCTGAATCCATCAACTGACAGCCATAATTAGATATATATAATTGAAAATTCCACAGTAGGGGGGCCAGCTTATACAAATGAATTTTCTCGCTGCCCTTACACATTTTTGTCTTGGCTGAACATCCCCCCTAGGAAAAGGCAGAAAACTCGTCATTCCAAGAGTGCATACTGTACTGGGTATTCTTCCAGACCAATGATGTCAGAATAACAATTTTGGGGGGGTGTGGGGGGTACGGGCCGGGGGACTGGAGGTTAGCGTGCTGGAAAGACAAGCGCCGAGCGCGGGCTCATAGGAATTGCGGGGCCGAGAATTATGTCGTTGTCACTGTTAGCTTGAACCCGTTTCTCGCTGGTACCCCAATGTCCCTCTTTTGGTTCATACTGGGAAATTCTGGGAAGAGCTGACTGTGCCAGGAGGCACGGGGTGGAGGGTCCGCCACACTTTTAGGGACCCAGGAGAATGTTTTGAGTCTAACTGCTTTTTAAATGAAACGAAAATAAAACATTATAATAAGAGCATGTAAAAATGAACCCAGCCTGGATTATTACCATCTTCCAAGCAACGCAGTGGCAAAATGTAATTTCTACGAGCTTTTTATGGAGGAAGAGGCACACGAAGGCACAGGGCCCTCCGAAGTCAAGATGTGACACAGATCTTGGGCTTAGTGGACTTTCGTACGGAAGTGAGAAAAAGTGGGGTTTGAGGGATCTTCCTCCCTCACGACAGAATATCCCATCCTCATCTTTTATAAGAAAGAAGGGACTTTATTTAACGAAAGCCTGATTATCAAAACCTATAATTACATTTGGGTTAAAAATTCGTAAGTGCCTATGAGTTTGTGGAAACTGTGCGGGAAAGCTTAGCATGGAATTAATCAGACTCCTGGTCTCCCATCAGACTAAAAATCTTTTCAAATTGGAAGCGCATCCCCCCACCCCCCACCTCCACCAATCTCTCTCTCTCTCTTTGAATTCACCAACTCTCCTATCATTTAATTGGACAAATCTTAACTGTGATTTTTTTCCCCTCCCAAAGAGGGGGCACATTGTGGCCAAAGCTTGTTAATTAAGTTCTTTAAATGCCCCCAGCTGTGCAATAAGTTTTCAAAGCAACACAACTGAAATTTTTTTTTTTTTTAACATTTAGTGGCTAGTTTTCAATCATGCATTATTCCCCCCTCCTTGTTTTGAGGATGGGAAAAACAGGAATAATCTCTGGGAGAATTCCCATGCATTGTGGAATCTTGGACAGACAGTCAAATTAGAGGTGCCATTAAGGGGAGTCTAATTGGAGCCTGTTTCGGGAGGGGAGTCACAAGGGACGGTTCTTCAGCCTCACGGGGAGCTTGGGCATGCACATGGTGGTGTAGAAACGACTAAGGAAAGTACCCAGGGAAGTAAACCTCCCCAGTAGGGGTGGAGGGTGGGGTTCTTCCTCTCCCGCAGATGGGGTTTTAAGGGAAGTGGACTGAGCCAGGCAGGCAGAGAGGGTCTATGGGCAGGATAGATGGTCACCGAGTGTGTTTCTGGTTTCTCCTTCTCCCCTAAGTGTAGCAGCCAATCTCCCCTTCTTGACCATCTCCACTAGCAGAGGTGGGGTTGGGAATGGAAGGAAAAATGGGGAAGCGAGTTCGCAGCGAGGTGCGCCATAAAGCATCCATGCTTTAAGTAACATTGATTTTGAAACAAATGATGTTCAACTTAGTAGGGTGAGGACCTTTGATCAACAGAACTTTGTTCATTCATATTCTAGTTCTTCCATAGTTTAATTCTCTTAGGGGGCATGTCATCCCCCAAGCCCCTCCCACAATGGGTGTGGCCATAGGACTTGCTTTGGCCAATGGCGTGTAGGTGTGCGTGGAAATGATGCAGGTCAAGTGGCAGCTTTAAGAGCCAAGTGTGATGGGCTTCCCTTTGTCCCCCCTGCAGGAGTGTTGACATGGGGACTCCTCTGCCATGGGTCCCTGGATTTCCAAGATGGACGGAGACCTCCAGGGGCATCAACCCCCCACACCACCCCACCAACCCATGTTAGACACGTAGCCTGAAGAAGAAATAAAGTTCTCCATGGCAGACCAAGGAGATTTGAGTGTTGTTGGCTCCTGCACGATATTGTAGCCCGACAGACACAATGTCTTAGAGTCTGTAGTGAAATGGTGGCCTGGGGACCAGATCGGGTCTGCAGAAATGTTTTGTGTGGCCATGGTTTTTTTACTTTTATTATTTTTTGAAAAGATTTTACTTATTTATTTAAGAGAGAGAGAGAGCATAAGCAAGGGGTAGGGGTAGAGGGAGAAGCCGACTCCCCACCGAGCAGGGAGCCTGATCAGGACTGGATCCCAGGACCCTGGGATCATGACCTGAGCTAAAGACAGAGGATTAACTGACTGGGCCATCCAGGCACCTTTGCCATGTTTTCTAAAAAAAAAAAAAAAAAAAAAAAACTAGTTGCCACCATTAAATATCAAGAGGGCACACATACACATCTGGCAACACTAGACTTAGATGCTTCCTGTGTAGCTGCCTGGGGTAGCAGCCCTCAGCACTCCCCAGGGCCTGGCACCAGGGGAACGTTTATATCATTTGCTATCCCCCCATGGGCCAAGATCTTCCTATGCCTGGAGGATGGGAAGAGAGTGTCTTGGGGTTTTCCCTCCTCTTTGCTTTTATCTGTATGCCACCAAAAGGGTAATGAGCAGGCTTGTTCTGGCTTTGCTCCCTAGAAGGGCAATTCGGGGGTCAGTGGAGCACTCGTTGTGGGTCTAAGTGAGTAGGGGCTGCAGATCTGTGATCTGGGTTTCTTGCACACTGTGTGTACATCTATGGTCCCGTGTGTACATCTTTGGTAGACCCAGTGGGTGGGACACATCTTGGAGGGGCTCAGGTAGGCTCAGTGGAATGATTCCTTTCCAACTTCACAACTATCACACTGGGGGCCAGGCAAAGAAGAGGAGATACCATTGGCTCTCATAAGTGTGGGGCACATCTGATCCCCCTCCCCATTTCTTCCCTACCCACCTCCTTCAGCTCCGTCCACCTTTGCCTTACTTTTTGCCCATGCAAATAAAATGGCTGGCAGCCATTTGCCCTTAAAGCACACCTTCTCCTACAGCTCTTAGATCCTTGGCATCTTTTCCCCTTGACTCAAGATCTATTTGTTGCTTTTCTCTCACCGTCATGGCTTCACAGAAAGGCACCTTCCTTGCTATTTCTAAAAACCTCTGATGGGGTGTCAAATACAAGCCTGGACCTCCTTCCTTGCCCCACTGCAGTGTTCCAAAGCCTGCCTTCCTTTGTTCTTTCCTTCTCCCCACCCTGCCGTTGGCAGAGTTTGCTCAGTCTGGTGCTTCGCTGTAGACAAATTGTGCCTGCACGTTACCTCTCCCACGGCTGTCGGCCTTTTCAATCCTCCTGGAAGGTTCCATCCTTATTAAAAGTTATCCATCACAGTACAAGACACAGACTTCTTTGCGTGGCAGAGCTCCTTCTAGGAGAGGGGAAATGATGCCCAGTCAGTGGAGACTGGTCTCATCTTTGGAGAGCTGAGGCTTCCTTTTCTGGGACGCAAGCTGACTTCTATCTGGGACACCTCCTCCACTCAAGCACACCCGCTCCTGGGCTGTTGAACTCACTGCGGTGTTGGTTCTGATTCTCTGCATCTTCCACTTGGCCCTGTCCTTCTGAGCCACCTTGCCAATGCTCCCACTTAGAAATTCCAGGACTGTCCCCATAAGAGGGACTGCCTGGAGGAGTGATGAACAGCGCAAGCTCTGAGACCACTGTGCAGGATTTTATCCTGGCCCTCCGGCTTACTAGCTGTGTGACCTTGGGAAAGTGACTTCAGTCCCAACTGCCTCTGCTTTTTTAGCTGTAAAATGGGGGTAATAACAGACTTAGCCTCAGAAGGGAGTTATGTTGTCCGAAATGTGTTAGTGCATGTAAAACACTTCAAAGTTACCTGGCGTAACAGGAGAGTTCAATAAAAGTTAGCTCTTTATCTAAACCCATTAAGATTGCATTAACCCATTAATTGCATTAAGATCAAAGGGGTAAACTCAGTCCAAAGGAATAATCCCAACCCAAAGGGGTAAACTCAACGCAGAGTTTCTACTGCCTTTACCCCTTTCCTCAAGAGCTAAGTTCTTAGACTTCTCACAGAATCTTCCTCTGACTGCATCCTGTTGAACCTGGCGTCACCTCTCTGACTTGGGTTTGCCCAGAGCCACTGTCACCGTGCATTGCTTCTCACCATCCTTCTCACCCCCTGAGGGTAGAAATCTCTTCTCTTCATCTCTTCTTCCTCAACATGTCTTGCACATGACTCCGCAGAGGGTAACTACTCAAGAAGATTGTCCCTTTCTGCTTATTAATGGTGGCTCTGACCCTTTCCTAGAACAATGGGAGCTTCTTAACCCCTTTTATGCCCAAGATTCTATTAGTACTGGCTCCTGCCTTCTCCTATTTATTTGGATTTTTTTCATGTGGTCTCCCAACCAAATGGAAACAATGGGTGAGCCATGGTCTATCACCTTGCAAGGCCAGGCCAAATTTACTTTGGTTTGGAGAATGACCAGAATGAAGCCTGCTTCAACCTTCGGAGGTGGGGGGCCAACATCTCCAAATTTTGAAATGTGTGTTGGTTCCTTCCCCAATCTCCAGGCTTTTCTAAGTCTTGCTGGCTATTTGGCAAAGTCAACCTTGTGCTTCTTTGGATTATTTTTAAAGCTTTCGTTAAGCCACACGCATTCCCATTTCTGTAATCATCCAAGAACTATATGAGCGAGCCTGAGAAACACCACTGATGTGCTGTTTGGTACTTATTAGCTTTATAACTGATGACCAGGCCTCAGGATAATGACAGTGTGGCTGTTCCACGGTCCCTCTTTAATAGAACTGATTTCTCAAGAAGCAAGTGTGTCTGCTGGCTTGGTCTATATAAGTCAGGGTTATGGAGGCAAACATGGGCTGAACAGTAGGGTCAAAAGAACCCGATGAGTTTTGAACACCCCATCCTGGGCCTCTTTGGCCAAGGTCAAAATTTCGATCCCAGCAGGCAGAATTTGGCCTGCACGATGTTTTTAGAAGAAACTAAATTTTAGCACTTCTTTAGCAACTCAGATGTTGTGCTCTTTGCCATTAATTTGTACCATTCCCTTTTGTTTGGCATCTGGCTCACTTCCTTCTCTGTGCTCATGGACTTGGTCCCAGAAGACGACTAAAACAACTGAGAGCTTCCTCTGTAAATATGACAACGACTCCTAAGGACACAGAACCGTACAACCGAGAGCTGGAAGGAATTCAGTCCCTTTTTAGCTATCATCCCACATTTCCAAGGGGAGAGATCGGAACCCATCCCTGGCCCACATGTCACCAGTAACCAAGTCTTAGATGTTCAAGATCACAGAATGAGACACTTTCTCTGGAACCCTTTCGAGAAGAATAAAAGCTACAGAACTGGAATCAAGGTCGTGGTCGCATCACTTACTGGTTAAAGAGGTCAGATCCTGAAACACAGAGCCCATACGTGAGGCGTCATCTGTCATGGCCTCTGCTCCATTCCTTGCTGGACCTGAAGACCTCACTCGTCTGGAAAAGCCCACTCCCACCAGAGCATCAGTGAGCCTCTCATAGTTTACCGAAGAACTTGAGATGGAGGCAGCAGGAGGGGTTTATGTCACTGTGTACCCAGTGTTTCTCTGAGAAGCCTTCCCAGGCACCTGGTTCCCTCCACCCTACTCCTCAGCTCATGGCGGGCCCGGGTTTCTCTCCCACGCCCCTAAGTGATGGTGAGCCTCTGAAACCTCTGACCCCAGGCACTCTCCTGAGCTTATCCATCCTCTTTCCTTATGCTGAATGGCACACAGCTCTCCTGCAGTTTCTATCTCCTTCTGTCACTTACTGCTATTTTCAAGGGAGGCTAGAAATTGTGTTTGAGACCAGCAAACAAAAGATCTCTTCAGTCCCCATCACCTGCCTCCATACATGACAGGAGGATTATAAATAACATTGATAAAATATTTTTGTTTCTCTAAACACATACGGTCTCTACTCCCACTACAACTCCACAGTGGGATAGGTATTATTCACAAACCTCTCCCCACCCCTGCAAAAAAAAAAAAAAAAAAGCAGAGATCAGAGAGGTCAAGTCATTTGCCCTAGGACACACAGTTTGCAAGTGATGCAGACAGCATTCACTCAGTCCTTGCTTAAACTCCTTCTTCTTTACCATTTGGGGACATTGGATGGCAGGTAGTAGGACTGAGATAATTGATCTTGCTGGCATCAATTCTAGATGAATCTCCCTTTTAATCCTTACTGGGATCTAATAGCTCAGAGATGACAATTTTGGTTAAACACCCTCTTTTTTTTTTTTTTTAAACACTCTCATTTTAAATAGAATTTATCTGTAGGATGCTTCTCCATACTTAGAAAGAAATCCCTAATGATGATACCTCCCCAACTTTTCTTTCTCTTCCTCTTCTGAGCCTTATTGTAATTCAAGCCTATACATTGCAACTGACAGTGGTCTCCTTTCTTTACTTCTTTAATTAGTACTGTCATTTTTAATCCACTGGAAAGACGAGAGGGAGATGGAATGTCCCAACAACAGACATTTATTTTGAGTCTCCAATTGTCACAAATTCACAAACTCATAAAAAAGATTTTTTTTTTCCCTCTGCTAACCCATTAGCTCAGAGCAGAGAGAGTTAGGAGTCTTTCCCTCTTTGGGGGGCTAATTCAGAGCCATTTTTGGTTATTATGCACAAGATGTTTTTCAACTGAGTTGTCAGGTTGTTAAATGTCTTCACCATGGAGTGTTCTAGTAATTCAATCCCTCTGGATTGCCCGGAGTGTCTTAAATGTTTTGATTGCAAATACAAGAGGAAAACTGCTGTCCTGAACAGTCTGCCCTTAAATCTTCTTATGGATTAATTTGCTGTGTGGCCTGAAATAGGTCAAAAGGTTTTGGCTCAGGAGTAGAATTCTAGAAATAATCACCGTATAGACACTCTAAATCAATCATAATTAATGCACTTGCCTAGTCCTGTCAGCTGATTGCTGCTAGAGGGTGAAATAAAGAGACCCTCTCTAATACAATTTGAAAAGAGATCAAATCTGTCATTTCATCTAATAATTGAGCCAAATGAGAAAAGAGAGAGGTCAAAGTTCACTGGGTGACCTTATGTAAACCCAATAATGCATAATTCATGTCCTTTTTATGGAATTTATAAGCCGCTATAAATGGACAGGACAGAATCATCTACCCTCCGTGGCTTCTACCAAACTGTTCTTGCTTATCCTGAAATGCCTGCAGAGCTGTCCAAACTTTTCAGTAGCCTCTTCTGGCTGAATAATCCCCAAGCCTTCAATACGGGGCCGGCTTTTAATTCATTCTCCCAAGCGTGTGAAGTTAATAACTGAATAAATCACTGGCAGCTCTCTCTGAATGATATAAAACCTGTAATTTATTTATTGAGTGTTGCAAATACAGTTAAAACATGTTTTCACGCAAAAATGCTTTCCCTCTTTTTAATATTATCGAAAGGCGCATATGGGTTTCGAGTTCTGGAAATGGAGGCTGGAAGACGGTGTGTCTGTGACTTGTCCATAACCTCCTGGTGTAGCAGTGCTGGGAAATGGGACCTCTTCCTAGCGTGACACCCTTTGGGATGAGGAGGAGTGGGGACAAGGGGAAGCAAGGGGAAGGTGTGTCTAGAAAACCCACCAGCCATGGCTCAGGGCTTCCCCAGCCCGTGTGCTTGTGCTCACCATGCTTCCAGACTGTGCTGGAACAAAATGTTTGTTCTAAATGCACACAGATTGTTCAGAGTTTTTGTCTCAAGCCTCTTTGGTAGCAGAAAACCAGGTACCTCCTCCTCCTCCTCCTCCTCCTCCTCCTTCTCCTCCTTCTTCTTCTTTTGGTCCATCTCATCAGATGGCACAAAGTAGCTGTTCATTTCATTTCTGTGGGTGACCCTGGCAGGGCTCCTGTTCTCCTGTATAGGTGAGGTTAGCCTGAGACGTCTTCAGACCTTCTCGGAGCTCTCATGTGTCGCTTTGGCAGTTGCTCCATTTGAGAGTAGCCCTCTGGTCTGGATCAAGAGATGCTCTTTGGGGCGCCTGGGGGGCTCAGTTGGCCAAGCATCTGACTTCAGCTCAGGTCGTGATTGATCTTGGGATGGAGTCCTGCTACAGGCTCTGCACTCAGTGGGGAGTCTTCTTGGGATTCTCTCTTACCCTCTCCCTCCGTCCATCCCCACACTTATGTGTGCACACACACGCTCTCTCAAATAAATAAATAAAATTTAACCAAAAAAGAGAGATGCTTTCAGATCCAGATACTCAACAAGCATGTTATTTGGTTCTGACTATATCCACAAAATGTTGCATGTTTGTTATCAGAGGCACACACCTTCCAGAACACCATCTGACAGTACCAGGCACCAGTGAGTATATGGAGGAACAGGAACACTTAAACACCACCCATGGGAATTGTTGCACATTATGTAGCACGTTGGCAATAGTCACTGAAGATGAGGATGAGTACATACTACAAGCCAGCAGTTCCACGAGTTGGCATGTATCTTAAGGAGATTCGTACATATGCACAAGGACACAATTTGAATATTCACAGCCAAAGAAAGTAAAAGATGGAGAACAATTTAAATGCTTAACATCAACAGTGTCCTAGATATCTAGCTATTGTGTTTATACCATGGAAGCACAGGCTCTGATTCAAATTCAGACTCTGCTATTTACTAAAAGTACAACCAAGGAGGAGGACTTTGGGGCTCTATGCCTTGCTTTTCTCCTCTGTAAAATGGGAACAACAAATGTATAGGGTATATCTTAATAAGGATCAGCGGGTTAAGTATAGAAAGGATGTAAATAGTGTTACATATGATTTACTATTACCATTATAGCATAATCGAAATAAAAATAAAAACCAGAGATCCTCATGCATTAACATGGTTATATATAAAAAATTTAGTGTAAGAGCAAAAAGCAATTTGTAAAATGATACATTGCATGATTCAGTAGGAAAGCATCTATGCCATCTTTGGAAAAGCACATGAAACAGTATTATTTGTTGTTATGGTAATATTTATAAAATAAATGTATCAGAATACACATGGATAATCTCAGTGTTGTGCTCAGTTCTGAAGGGAAATGGGCTAAATCTGCTTTAATTTTAACTGTATTTTTTTTTAAGATTTTATTTATTTATTTGACAGATAGAGATCACAAGTAGGCAGACAGGCAGGCAGAGAAAGAGGAGGAAGCAGGCTCCCCGCTGAGCAGAGAGCCCGATGCGGGGCTCGATCCCAGAACCCTGAGATCATGACCTGAGCTGAAGGTAGAGGCCCAACCCGCTGAGCCACCCAGGTGCCCCAACTGTATTGTTTTATTTCCTTTGAAAATAAGAGAGATCTGAAGCAAAAAAAAAAAAAAAAAAAAAAATTATTAAGAATTATAAAATTGGGGTAGCAAATACACTGGAGTCTGTCATTTTCTTTTCCAAAAATTTTTAAAGTTTTTTTGTTGTTGTTGTTTTGTTTTGCTTTGAAATGATTATGGACTCATATGCAGTTGTAAGTAGGGCAGGGAAGCTCTGCTCTCCTTCCCACAAACCTTGCCCTGTGTGTCTCTTCCATTTGGATGTCCATCTGTATCCTTTATCATATCCTTATATGATAAACTAGTAAATGGAAGTGAACTGTTTTCCTGAGTCCTCTGAGCTGCTCTAGCAAGTTACTCAAACCTGAGGAGAGAGTTGTGGGAACCTCTGATTTGTAACCTTGGTCAGAAGCATGAGTAACAATCTGGACTTCCAGTTGGCATCAGAAGTGGGGACTTGATTTTCTTATTTCTTTGACACTATTTTAAAACATTTGTTTCAAATGTGTTCATAATTGTTTGTTAAAACATTTTTATCTCATCTGCTTTAAAATCTTTGTCAGGTTGGGGTGCCTGGGTGGCTCAGTCAGCTAAGCGTCAGATTCCTGGTTTTGGCTTAGGACATGATCTCGGGGTTGTGGGGTCAAGCTCTGAGTCAGGCTCTGCATTCAGTCAGGTGTCTGCTTGGGATTCTCTCTCCCTCTCCCTCTGCTCCTCCTCCCACTTGCTCATACTCTCTCTTTCTCTAAAAGAAAGGAATAAATTAAAAAAAAAAAACAGAAAAAAAACTTTGTCAGGTTATCTTGGTGTTGTTCTATCTCTTGATGGGCCTTTTTCATTTAGTTTGAGATCTTACTGCTCTTTGGTATGATGAGTCATTTTTTATTGAAACCTAGACATCTGGGGCATTATATTAGAAGACTTTGGATGATACTGAAATCTTCTGTTTTAGCCAGTGCCCTCCGGCACTGCTCTGGCAGAAGGCAGGATTCTGGCTTGTTATTGGCAGGTGGGAGTAGAAGAGCAGGTTTTCCACCTGGCCTCCAGGGACCTCCGAGTGCATGTGTGGAAGGGGACTCCTCCTTTTTGTTGAGTGGGAGTGGGAATTACAGACCACCAGATCCACACCAGGCTTCACAGATACCTCTATGCCTGGAAGGATAGGAGTGTCTTGTTACTGTGTCCTACACACTTCCCCCTGACATCATAGTAGAACAAGTTGGCTTTGTTATGGCTGTGCAGAGGCGACTCCTTGGATCGTATCCCAGAGGGGAGCAGGAAGAATACCTTATCACTACTAAATAAGGATATGAGTGCAGGTTCTCTGTATGGTCCACTGATGTTGCTGTGGGGCCTGGGGTGGCCTGCTTTTTGCCATCTGGCAAAGGTGAAAGTTCTAGCTCCCTACCTGATTACTCTGGTGTCATCCTTGCAAGAGTGTTGGGGTGCTTCATTCTCATTACCTAAGATCCCCAACTGACCTTGCTTGGTGTGGGTGGGTTGGGACCACTGTGTCTTCTGTGGTGTTTCATTGGAGCAGAGCAGTTACTGTCTCAAAGTTTTTTCTGTCTTATAGGCTACCCCTTTCCTGGTCCCTTGGCTAGAGAGAGCAAGTTTGTTTCATCTGTACCCATCGATATTCCAGTTTGCCAATTTCTTCAGCTTCAAGCCTGGGATTTATGAGGCAACAAGAAAGCCCCACGGAACTCACCGCCATGTTGTTTCTTGGGTCTCAAAGGAAAACATTTCCAAATGCCACAAAAATATGTTTCAAATTATAGAATGAAAATAAGCACTTAAAAAAATGAACAGGAATTTAGGGGAGTGAGGGCTACCGAGTTTGATGGAGTGAGGGCCAGGAGTTTGATGGAGGCAGAGAGGAAGGCCCAGGAAGAGAGCCAGCGACAGGAAACCACATGGCAGAGAGAACTGGGGAGACGTTTTTCAGTAATGGAAGCTGACAAGGTAAGAACCCTTACAAGCACAGTTGACTTTTGAGCACTTTGAGAACATAGGAAGAATTTTCTTTTACTGATCACCTCCATAAGAGAAACACGGCGTCCCGTTGCCCTTCGGGGTCTACTTTAACCTCT
Organism: Neogale vison; assembly: GCF_020171115.1. NCBI lineage: Eukaryota > Metazoa > Chordata > Mammalia > Carnivora > Mustelidae > Neogale > Neogale vison. Next base: position 31,412,664 of record NC_058097.1, on the reverse strand, counting down.
CCTATCACCCTTTTGGAGTAACAAAAAATGACAGTAATAGTTGAATTCATCGTATTATTGCAGAGTGACCCCATGACCCAGAGGTCAGGCCCTTGCTTGCCTGTCTGATTAGGACATTCCATAATTTTTGAAGGAACTTATCTCCGGGTCCTTTCCATTAAGTAGTCCAGCACTAGCAGGTCCTTGAAGAGGAAAAACCAGTGCAGAGGGGCTCTCAAATCCCTCTTTGGAGATTAGGAAGTAAGATAAGGAAGGGAAGCTTTTAACAACATGATGGTCACCCCATGAGCCCCAGAGAGGCAGCTATCTGCAATCTGAGAAGAGCCAAGCCACATGAGAAAAGCAAACAAACGCTGTGACCCTCGGGTTTTATAAAGCACTAATATCTGGTGTTTAATCTGCCTGGCCGGGCCAGAGAGGACAGTGCTAAATTGCCTTCTCTTCTTGGGCCAACTTAACCTGTCATTGTTAAGCCTGCCTGCATGGGGGCCTTTGAAATCAGATATGGATGTACCACAAGGGTGTCCTGGCCCAGGCTTGGTCCAGCGCAAGTGGTCTGAGGTTCTGGAGATGGACCCCAAGCTGGGTGAGTTCTAGAGAACCCACGGGCTGCCACAGGATGGAACAGTGAGAAGATTACTCAAAATTTGTGGAGGGCAAGTAGGTGACCTGTCTCAGACCTGAGCCCCTTCTGCTTTCCATAGATTCGAGGGGATGGCATGGGACAAAAGTGAAGCACATGACTCCGGACGCCCTCAGCTTACGCCCTTGATTGGCTGGGTGGCAATGGGGAGTGACTTCACCCCTCCAACTTCAAGTTCCTTGGTCCATACAACAGAAATAATAGTGGAAACTGTACCAGGTTTGTGGTAACGATGAAATGCAAGCACATTACAGGGGAAGTGTTCAGTGAACAATATTTGCATTATTTTTAGCACAATGGTCTAATGGAATATTCATAGAGAGAGCCGGAAAGAATCTTTTAGAACTGAGTCTAATCATCTCATTTTGCAGAAGGCTAGCTGAGATCCAAAGATGTTGCCTATGACCCTCTCATGCTCATCGACTGGTTAGAGGCAGAGCCCCTAGGGTACCCTGTAGTCACTTCCTTGGGGTTCAATGTCCCCATCAAATTTAGGTTATAGTTTGACCTGATGAACATGTTATCTGACTTTTTAAGAATAATTTTTTTTTTAAATACATGTCTCAAGAAAGTTGCCCTGGATGAAAAAGAAAAAAGTCAAAATTGGTAGCCATGAATGAAAGTGACTGTTAAAGAAGATCCGGGGGCAAACACCTGCGGAGAGGGACATGTGTCCTGTCATAATCGTACTGTGTATAAGGCCAGAGTCGTTTCTGCCTCATGGGGTGAGTGATCCCAAGTGCATTTTAATGCATGTTTTATTTCTCCATTGATTTTAATTAAAAGGATATTGTCAAGGTTGCTAGGCATAAATATTGACTGATTTTGACACTACGGTGGTCCCAGAGGGTCAGGCTTGCTTTTTCAAGGTTCTTGTATCTGTTTTTGACTCCTCACACTTCCTTTTTGGTGTGTGGGAAATATCAGAAATAGAGCTATTCCAACATGTTTGAGATACGATGCAGATTGGGGGAAAAAATTAAAGATCTTTCTGATTGCGAATCATAGCTCGCAAATGAAATCTTGGGCCTCGTCTATGCCAGAATTCCATAATTTTTATATGCCTGGTAAAATTTCCTAGTAATCCTCTCATTCTTGCATCAGTGTGGCTAGCATATACAATGTTTCCGTATCTCCAGACACCCATATGGACATTAGACATCCTTTGAATGGAGGGAAACCGTATGCTCCTTCAAAAGATGATTTTACTGTAAGAGAATCCTGTAGCCCATCAACCCTGACTCCCTTCCCCCAACCTCTACCCCAGACCTGAGTTCTTTTGTGATTTTTTTTTTTTAAGATTTTATTTGTTTATTTGACAGAGAGAGAGAGAGGGAGAGAAGGCACAAGCCGGCGGAGCGGCAGAGGGAAAGGGAGAAGCAGACCCCCCCCACCCCCCCCCCCCCCCGCCAATTAAGCAAGAAGCCCGATGTGGGGCTCTATCCCAGAACCCTGGGATCATGACCTGAGCAGAAGGCAGATGCTTAACCCACTGAGCCATCCAGGGGCTCCCCTTTGTGATTTTTAAATGATTATAACTCCCAAAGTGAGCAAGTTGTCTGGTCAGGCATATGATTCATGCTCATTGCTGTCTAGGGCCCAGGAGGCCTCAAGATGGGGCCTGGCATTTCAGGGTTAATTCTGGCAGAAGCCAAAGCAGCAGGAGGTTATAGAGGCCCAGCACTATATCAGGAGGAGGGGGACTTCGAGCATAAGCGGTGTGAAATGCGTTATGAACATTCTCGGCAAAGAGCAATTGTCTTTCTCTTGTTGATAGTAGAAAATCAATACGGTTGTTTTCTGTTCAGTTTTCAAGGGCACAAGTCGCTGCTCCTTCAGCCTGGAGAAGTTCATAGGGTGGTTAACGAAATGTCAGCCGTGATAGAACGGTGCAAGCAAAATTGACATCCCTCTGCTCTAAGTCTCCCCAAAGGGAACTGGGAACCCCAGTGGGAGGCAGAGCATCCTGGGCTCTGGGGAGCAGGTGGAACGAGCGCCAGGCACCAGAGGGAACAGATGGACAGGGGAGACCCACGGTCCCATCCATGGTTCAGGCACCTGGCATCAGGAAGGGAGAGAGACTCTGATCAGCAGAGGGGCTGCCCAGAATTGGATACAACATCATAGGACCCAGCGACGTTCTCCTTTGCTGCTCTTGATTGTACTCTCGGGGCCCTGTCTGGCTTGTCATATATATTATTTCGCCTTCTCCCTTCCAGATGAACTTCCCTTTCCCCACTTCTCCACGCACTTCTCTAGTGTCCTCTCTTAAGTAGCTGAAGATCAGGATTCAGCATCTCCTGGTGGTTAAGAGGCAGGATCTGGGATTCAGATCCAGGGTTTAAATCCTGGATTGGGCATTACTTGGGAAAGTTAACTTGAACTTCTCCCAAGCCTCGGTTTCTTCAACCGTAGAAGTGGGCGATAGTTGCACAGACCTCCTGAGAGCGTTGTCTCATGAGATTACAAACAAGGACAGCCTCGTGGACCGAAAGCTCTCGGGCCTCCTTTTGCTCATCTTGGGCCTCCCTGTTTCCATGAAGAGCCCCTGTCTGCAGGCACACATCTCATCTGTAGGCCAATGAGCAGACGTCTTAACTTGGAATGGTTGAGAACGTACCCTTCCCCAAGTACTCTTCCTACATCATAAAATGCTGTCAGCTCGTCATATCATGCAACTTCCTGTAAATCCCCAAGAGGGAGGCAAGGGCAGAGCAAGCTGGTCCTCTGAGGTGTTTTCCTAGCAACCTTTCTTTAGGCCAAAGTGACAACTCTTATTACGGGGTCTTGGTGGGTGTGGCAGTCAACTTGGGGAGATGCCTGGGACACAAGAAGGATTTCTTAGACCCCTGAAATCACATTATGTAGAAATGTCTACACTGCCTACAGTAAGTCAGGCTGATTCTCATGGGAAAAACCAAATTTCCCGTGGTAAGTTATAGGTTTAGTCCATAGTCATATACAAGGCCAGTCTGGATAGATTAAAAGCTACATAGTGACCTATCCCCCAATACCTGTGGCTTAAGACATAATTGTAGGCATCTTGCTTATGTCACAGTCCCAGGAGGGTGGGGCTGGGGGCAGGGCTCTCCATTCAGGGACCCGGACCCCTTCCCTCTCAAGGCTCCCCTCTTGCCTGTAGACTTGGAGTCCTCTCCATATATGGATGAAGGGGACAAGAATGAAAGAAGGGGTTCAGAAAGCAGTGTTATGGGCCAGAAATGGACGTGCCCTTCTGCCCCCATTCCATTGGCCAGAGCTCAGTCACTAGGCTGCATCAAACTGCAAAGGAGGCTGGGAAAGCAATCTCTCTGGGTGCCTGGGAAGACAAAGGAAATAGTTTGATAATTAACTAGCCAGTGTCTGCCATAAACAAGCAAAGCAATTCCTGCTTTTCAGTGGAGGAGGGGCTGATCCTGTCCTTTAAGGGAGGAGCTGGAAAAGGTCAAAGAGTCATAGTTCACGTGGAGGGATGGGGCTTAGGATGAAGGGAGTGAGGCACCGGGGTACAAAATTTAAGGAGGCTCCCCCTCTCAGGTTCCTGCAAGTGCACGGTGGATACCTGTGAGGGGTGCCCCCTTAAACAGCACATCCCAGGCACCTCACTCTCTTTACACTCCCACGGGCTCTGCTTTCCATAACATTTTCAAGTTCACCTATTGGTCTTTTTTCTTTTTCACAATTTTTTTTTCCACATTGAATGATCCTGACCCTTCATTTCTATAAATTTTCACCATTTTGCCAAAATATCTTCCCCCAGACAGACTTCTGATTCCTGTGGGATTAATCCCTCCGCAAGTTGTCCCCTCCACTCGTGCAACGGGATGACAAAACCAATGTCTCTCACTCCCCATGCATCTCAGCAGTCAGCGCAAAACCGGCCACGCATGAGGTGCCCACATAAGAGACCTGGGCTACGAGAAGGAGCAACAAATCGTCTTTACATCTCCGGATAGCTCCACAGTTACATCTGTCTTTTTGTGTGACTCTCACTCCCACCCATTTCCGTAAGCAGCGGGGTCAACAGAATTTGCATGAGCAGCAGAAGAAAGTCCGTCTGGAGTAACCCTGTGATGGGCTAGGGGTCCCAACACAGGATTTTCTTCTTCTCCACGTGTGATGACTGTCTGTCTATTGGAAGGCAATGTTGTGGAGCCGTGCGTCTGCACGGGTATGTACACACACGAACATCCTCAAGCCTCTGTTTTTTACACAGCGGCATGGCTAGGATTCTGCACCTGTTGTATAACCAAGTGATGGCCAAGGTTTAATTCTGCATAGGCTCTGGGGTTTCTGAATGCCCTCAAAATCCAACAAGAGAAGAGGTCTGCTGGGGTCTCATGGAAGGCCTCCAGAAATAAAATACAGTGAGAAGCAGAAGTTCAAAAATCGCCCGGATGTAACGGTTTCTTCCTTCCTTAAAAATGTTCCTAGGCATGTGAATGTCTCCCTTACCCTCTGACTCTCTCCACCGTAACATTCTGGAAAAGGAGAAACAGACTGAAGAGGCCAGCTTCAAATGAAAATGAGGACATCCTCTTAAAAAGGAACCTAAAGCAGAACCCCACAGCTAAAGCCCTTCTCCTGTCTCTTTTTCTTTATCAAGACATTGTAATTGAGTCCGTTAGAAAAACTGCTGAACCGTTGCCCTAACTTTTCTGTGGCTTGGAAGCATTTACATTTTTTTTTCTTGTTGGGTGGGAGGAATGAGAGGGTATCCCTGTCTTTTCTGCAAACCCAGTTTCCTATGACTAAGGAAAGGGACATCAAAGGGCTCATTGAAACAGATAAAATGCCCCATCAAGTAGCTCTAATAAAACAGTATCTTGATGGTCCTTGAAAAGGTGGATCAGAAGCATATGGACTCAATTTCCCTTGGAAAAATCAACTGGGAAAGAGAAAACCAAGTGGTGGGGGTAAAGTGTTTCAAGTATTTTATTCCGTTTCCGGTTCTGAAATATAACTCTAACTCTTTGTCCATTAAGAAAAGTCCAGTGGAGTTGATCCTAGCTCTGGATCCAGGTTAAATGTTGACTCCCAAGGAGTCCAGAAAAATTAATTGGGGAAACCCAAAGGGTGTTAGTTTAGCTACAGTCTATCTTTAAATATAGCTCTCTGCCTTTTTATGGGCAAAAGCAAGACCTTCCTCTTGGGTGGGGGGAGGGGAAAAAGAAGGGGATAGGACTCAGATTCTCTAGTTTGCAACCTCTTGTTCCAGGCCTTCCATCTTCAAATGTCATCAGCTCTGAAATGAGCACTAAATCGTCACTATATCTCTTGCAATTGTCAAAGGCTCCTTTGTTTGGTGTCAATTAGATAGGAAAGAACTTTCGATAATTCAATAGTTCTGTATTAAAGGGCAGCTCAACTGCACATAACTTATCTCTACGGTTATCAATTGTTTTTATGGAACAGCCTAGTGAGGATCACTTGGCTATCTCACCAGTCACCCATCAGGGTTCAGATTCATCTGAGTAAATGTAGAGTTATGATTTAATTACTGAAAGGTTGGGTTCAAATACAAGGGAATGAGACTTGTTTATAGAACGACGGCTTGTTTTTCTCAGTTACTAATCATGAGCTTAATTTTTAATGGAAGAGCATTGCTAGCATAATTAACACCCAATTTACATGTGCATCCATAGAACCAATTAATTAAATTTTATTGATGTCTAGTTGCTCTTTAAAATGCTTTCCAAATGCCTCCAAATTGATTTTAAACTGTTGATAGTGGCAGTCAGTTTACACTTTTCTTGGGTTTATGAAATACTATCCTCTTCATTCATTAAAATAGGCTTTATCTACAAGAGACAGGCCATCATTTGCTAAGGATATCTTGCATGGGGTACACAGTGTGATCTGATGGCTGTGTAAGCTCGAACAGTCTTAGAAAAAAAATGCTACAGTACCTGGGGTTGATGGTTAGGTGACCCCAAGGATCTGAAAAGGAAGAAAGGAAGAGTGCCTTTCGAAACCAGAGCCGAGATAGGCAAAGTCAACTGAGAGAGACAAAAAGCTTCCAGAATAGCAGAATAAGATTGTGACCTGAAGGAGATGTTAACACATCTAAAGAAACAGTGTTTCTGGTTGATCCCAGTTGAAGCTTGAAAAAGCTTATAATTTAGTGCTGCAGAGACATACAATCACTGTGGGAAAGACTTTGGGCATTTTGACTTCTCAGTTCCTCTGGGATGACAAGCATTTTTGCAAATTGAAAATCTCTAGCTGATATGTTAATCTGATGCCACTCAATTGTAACTTCATAAAAGCCCCCTTCTTCTACTCACTAAGAGGTCTTCTATCACATAGTTCCCCCCTCCCCCACACACATATACATTGGCACACACACGTTAAGAGGGAAGGAATGAGATGTCCCTAAGACTTCAAGTGTTCTTGATTTCCGTGATGGTGGCTTTGCATGGTACACCAGTCAAAATACATTTGGATCACATTAAGCTCAATGAGATGGAAAAAATGGCCAAGGATCCCTGATAGCCTCTTTTCCTTATGCACCCTCCAGAAACAAAGCTCTCTCAGATCTGGCCATTTTCCTCATCCCCTCAACCTTTATCAGGTCTTGCCTGGGCTAGTGCAGTAGCATCCTAACAGTTGAATTCACCTCTAGACTGGGGCCTTCCAATCTGTTCTTTATACTCTGGGTGAAATGATCATGTGAACTGTCAATACACCTCCCCACCTCCCTCAACACACACACACACACACACACACACACACACTATGACCCTTTCTGAATGGCACACGGTCATTGTGACAGTCCTGTTTATGGGACTATTAGAGTCCAATCTGTCTCGCCATAAGCATATCAACTCCATGAAGGTAATGACAATGTCTGTTTTATTTTCTGTCGTGTCTCCCATACCCAGTAGGGTACCTGGCTTTGGAAGGCAGGTATTCAGCATGTGTTAAATAAATGAAGAAACACGTCTATTTCCATGGACTGAGATAGCGTCCTGGTGCGCACCTCAACTGTAGTCGTCTGTTTTAGTATGAATCAGTTTCTCACTCACAGAACCCTGAAACACAAGTCAGTGTGATTCTATTGAAATGGAAGGTCAGATGCAAGACAAACTGGGAAACAATCATGATATTCCCCCAATGATCCTCGTCTAGTCCCAGCCATTGCCACTTAGGCTTATGTGATGACTTTTCTCCTGGAAACTACTGATCGCCATAAATGGGTGAAGGCATGAGTGCAGCTGGGATCCTATCAAGGGACATTTTATAATATGATCACTGCTGACACCCAGTAAAAGGGGAGGAACACTCTGTATTAAGTTGTGACTACTATTTTCTAGAATATTAAGGGGCATTGGGAACCAAATAAAGACAGCACCTATGAATATGGAGACTTCTCTGAGTTGTTCACCAACGGGGGCAAGTTTGTGTGAGCTTTCTGGTCTCACCGAGTATAAAGCAAATGCTTCTTAAAAAGGTATTACTTCCCTTACAAGATTATTTAGCATTTAGCATAAAGCTACAGGAATATAAATAGGTTTGCTTTGGCTCAGCACCAGATACAGATATGAACTTCATTTGTATTTGGAGACTTAAGAGTTTCATTTAAACTTCCTTTGGAGATGTCAAAAATCAATGAAAGATGGTAGATGTATGGGATTTGCAGGTGCAAAGCCTCCAAAGAAATTCTGCATCTTAAATAGTCAGCTTTTTCTGGAGGCTGGAGGCAGATGGCATTGCCTGAAGGGGAGAAGCTGGGATACAGGTTCCAGATCCCCAAGCCCCTGAAAACTACCCTTGAGGAATGATTTCAGCTGCTTCATTGAGTTGATGGTCAAACACCAAATAGGAAACTTACATGACTCAGTGATAGGCATTAACTCCAAAATGGGAGGCTAAAGTGAAAATATAATGGGGGAAAGCATACAATTTGTAACACAGCAGAGGTAGGTTTTATTCCCGCTTGTTACACTATTTGAACAAGATACTTCCATTCTGAGCTTTGGTTTTATCATTCATAAAATAGAGAGGACAGTGCCATTGCTAACATTTATGGGGAAAATGTAAGTAAGATGCCTAGTCTTAGCGGGTTATTTACCAAAGTGGCAACTTTTTGTTAGGCTCTTATTCTATATTTAACCTTAATCTGCTACTAACTTGACTTGAAATGCAAAATAAATTGAAATATGAGATGAGAATCATAATTTGACAAGAAAACTAGGCCAGTGGGTCTCATGGATGTATAATTGTAGAGTTGAAATTTATTTACTTATTTTTTAGAGATTTTATTTATTTATTTTTCAGAGAGAGAGCGCACAAGCATAAGCAGGGAGAGCAATATTCAGAGGGAGAAGCAGGCTCCCCCCTGAGCTAGGAGCTCGATGTAGGGTCGGGGGTTCATGACTTAAGCCAAAAGCAGAGACTTAACTGACTGAGCCACTTCGGTGTTCCCAGAGTTGAAATTTATACACAAGTTTTCAGACCATGCTTTCCCCCCTGTGCCAGGCAGCTTCTGAAAAAATATCAGTTCTCTTGGTTTCCCTCTGGCTTAAAGAGCAGTGTTTTCTGAGATTGCAGTTCTGGAGCTGGTAGGTTCACCAGCCAGAGTATCTAAAGCCTTCCCAGGGACCACTCTTGAAGAAGCTTTGCCCTAAGGTAACGCAGAACAATGAGGTGGGAGAAAACTGGACCCCTGAATGACCTCATGAAATAGAGTCACCCATGATATACAGGTGGTCAGCTCTCCTGAGGACATTTTTAAAAAGAACCTTTTGTGGCGGGGGGGTCTTTTTTTTTTTTTAACAGACTCTGTGCCCAACATGGGGCTTGAACTCAGGACTCCAAGATTAAGACTTGTATGCGCTACTGACTGAGCCAGCCAGGCACTCGCGAAGAAGAAGCTCTTAATAATATATTTTTATATTATATAAATATAATATGCTAGAGATCTATAATGTGCTAGAGATCTAGAGATTATATAAATATAAAATAAAAATGTAGAATATTTTATTGAAACATATGAAATTTGAATAATAAAATATTTGTTATTAATGAGATGTAAAATTTACATCCTTTTTAAATTAAAAAAAAATTTTTTTTTAAATTAAGTAAACTCTCTGCGCACCATGGGGCTCAAACTCATGACCCCAAGACCAAGAGTCATGTGCTTTACTAGCGAAACCAGCCAGGTGTCCCTACAACCTTTTTCGTACACTAAGCTTTCAAAATCGAGTTGATTTTTCTGCTTACAGCGTCTCTCAATTGGGATGATAAATTTTCATTGGATATACTCCATCTGTGTTTACATTTCATAACATGTACAGCTGAAGATGAAGATTTTATATTTCCAAGTTATTCAAAAGTTGCTTCAGATTGTGTTTCTGCGTTGACCCTACTTTATTACTTAAAATCAATTTTTTGACATATAAAAGACTGTGCATAATTTATGTACACAACTTGATGAGTTTGGAGATAACTGCACACGCATGAAACCATTACCACAATTTCTGACATAAACTATCCATCACCTCCGAAAGTTTCCTCCAACCCTCTTCATTTATTATTTTTTATGATAGGAACACTTAATACAAGATCTACTCTCTTAATTATATTTAAATGTATGGTACAGTATCCTTAGCAATAGGCTCTACCCTGCATGGTAGATCTCTAGCATTTACGCATCTTGCATAACTGCATCTTTGTACCCTCTAATTGCCATCTTTATGCTTCCCCAGGCTCTGGCAGCTACCATGTAACTCTCCACTTTTGTGAGTTTGACGATTTGTATCAATTTGTGTCCTGTAGTAATTGTCCTTCATTGTCTGGTTTATTTCACTTAGCATGATGCCCTCCAGGTTTACCTATGCTGACACAAATGGAAGGATTTCCTTCTTCTTTAAGGCTAAATAATATTCCTCTGTATTTACATGGACCACATTTTCTGTGTCTACTCATCTGTCAATGAATATTTGATAGTTCCATGACTTGGCCATTGTGAATTATGCTGCGATGAACACGGGAATGCAGATATCCCATGGAGACTCTGATTTCAGTTTCTTTGTTTCTTCAGTTTTCTTTCAACACCCAGAAGTGATGTTGCTGGATTATATGGTAGTTCTATTTTTAATTTTTTGAGAAAACTTCATATTGTTTTTCAAGGTAACTGCCCCAATTCACATTCTATCAACTGTGTAGAAGTCTTCCTTTTTTTTTAAATCACATCCTCACCAATATGCTATTTTTTTTGCCTTTACTTTGTTTTAACTTTTTTTTTTTTTTTTTTTTTTAGATAAAGGCCATCTTAACAAGTGTGAGATGACATCTCATTGTGGTTTTGATTTGCATTTCCCTGATGATGAGTGATGTGGAGCACCTTTGTATGTGCTTTTTGGCCAGTATTTCTTTTCCAGAGAAATACTCCTTTGCCATCGAAGACAATTTTTTTTTGTCTCTTTTTGCCATTGAGTTACAGAAGTTCCTTATATGTTTTGGGTATTAAGCCTTTATCAGATACATGGTTTGAAAATATTCTCTCCCATTCTGTAGGCTGCCTTTTTGTTTTTATTTTAATTGTTTCCTTTATTGTGTAGAAGCTTTTTAGTTTGATGTAATTCCACTCGGTTATTTTTGCTTTTGTTACTTCTGGTGTCATAGCCAAGAAATCATTGCCAAGGCCAATGTCAGCAAGATTTTTCCCTATGTTTTCTTCTAGAAGTTTTACAGTTTCAGTCTGACATTTAAGTCTTTAATCCATGTTGCGTTTATTTTTGTATGTGGTATAAGACCTGTATTTCATTTTTTGCCCATGGATAGCCAGTTTTCTCTATGCCATTTATTATAGAGACTATCCTTTCTCCGTTGTAGATTTTTGGCATACTTGTCAAAGACCAGGTGACAATATGAGAGTGGGTTCATTTCCAGGCTCTCTCTTCTGTTCTATTAGCCTATGAATGGGTTTTGATGACTGTAGCTTCATAACATATTTGGAAATCAGGAAGTATGATGCCTCCGGCGTTGTTGTTCTTGCTCAAAATTGCTTTGCTATTTGGGATCTTCTGTGGTTCTACATGAGCTTTTAGGATTTTTATAAATTTTTCTGTAAAAAATGTCAAGATGTTCAACAGGGTTGCATTGAATCTGTAGATAATGTGGGGCGGTATAAACTTTAAATGAAATTAATCACTAATTCATGAAGATGGGATGCCTTTCCACTTATCTGTGCTTGCTTTATTTTCTTTCATAGGTGTTATGCTTTCATAACTTTTCACTGAAAAGTACCCATTTCAGTGGGTACTTTTTTTTTTTTTTAAACCTGCTTGGCTGTTTATTCATATGTACTGTTTTGTTTTGTTTTGTTTTTTGGATAATATTGTAAGTAGGATTGTCTCCTGAATTTCCTGAACTTCAGATGATTCGTTGTTCCGAAGGTTTTTACGTGAGAGAATGAATTCCTGTCTTCTGCTGAGTCTGGGCTCTTGCTTGTGCTGTTCTTCCTGGTCTTTGATCCTCAATCGGTCTCAGATTGAAGACCCAAATTAAGTGCCACCTTCCCTAGTTTGCTTTATCACACTGGGATTTTCTCTTTGTTGAATCCCAAATGTGAAAAACGACACTTGGAGTCTGTGTCAAAGCTTACTACTTTGATCTCCAACCGTTCTAAGAATTCCTTTCCCTAAGTATCCTTTTCTGGATCCTTGACTCTGTCCAGCACAATTCTGAGCATATGATAGAGGCCCAGGAAATAGCTGTCAATTGATTATTTTGGCAAGCTGAGAGCTCCTATATATACTATAATCAATTCTCAAAATAAACAACAACAACAAAAAATAAATTCATAAAACACGTGTACTAAAATTGCCTTGAATCATAATGTGAGCTTCCTTTAATGATCCAGAAGGCAATGAAAAAAAAAAAAAGAAATGAACTCAGAAGTCCTCCTCTGCATATTCTTGAATAAAGCATTCCCACCTTTCCATTTTAGCACAGATTAGTTAAGATTTGTGGTTGCTTGGCCCTCTCCCTCTACTGTGGTGTAGGTGAATCTGATACAAAGGGAGAGAAATAAAGTTGCATTATTATTATTTTACATGGCACCTAATTTCTTATGCATTGCATTTAGAATCCATGGACTAATGATGAGAGCCTACCCAAAGTGTACATACAATATGCCAATGTGAGTATTCAGAAGATAAATTAGCTGGAAATAAACAAAGAAATCCAGCCCTTATTAGTGTGGGCATATCTCTGCTAATATTTGCCGTACATGGTTAAATGCTAAAGCAGTCACACATAGATCTTCTATTCAACTACACTTAACTTCAAAGCGTCAAATTGTTAAAGATGGAAAAGAAATATCAAGCTCTTATTTGAATTGTCCCTGATTTTAATCTACAGAACATCAGCATTAACATAATGAGATTCCCAGTTAGTAGAATATCCTTCCCTCCCTCTGGGAGAGTTATCCTTAGAGTCAGGCATCATTCCAAATATGAGGCTGGGACAAATCACACATTACTTTTTATGGTACAAGATACAAATATCATTTCTTAATAAATTAAAAACTTCTTAGGTTAGTTTACATCCTCTTAAATATGTCACAAACTATGAAGTTGTCGAAAGCAAAAATAAGAGAAATTATCCCCCTATTCAATTAGGCATTTGCTAATTGAAGAATTGAAAAAATTTGAAGTTTGTTTAATATGTAAGTTTTTGTTAGGTCCTAAGTGAAATGAGGTAATTTCTTTGGGTAGGTATACTACAGCATGTACCTAAGTACATTTGTATTTCCTTATAGCTTTTCTTTTTGTAGTGTAGGTAGATAGGGTAAAATTATATTCAACAAGAGATTTGTATCCAGAATAAATAAACAACACACACATATCAATAAGAAGACAACTCAGTAGAACATAAAATTTGTAAAATAACCAATAGTCATATTGGACATCAGAGAAATGCAGAATAAAACCATAATGAAATATGAACATATATCCACCAGAATGGCTGATTAAATGATAATAATAATAATAATAATACCATCAACTGACATTGCTGATGGCATGTGATATTGGGAGCCAAGGCAGCCAACCTGTGATACATGAGAACTAAAAGTTGATAGGCAAAAGATAAACTTGCAGAAGAAAGAAAAAACTGGTTCTCTGAGATCATTGTTGACAGTATTGTTGAGCCTCTATACCAATACAAGCCATCACCTACCCTGAACCTCCTGTTATGGAAAAACAGATAGATGATGGATATATAGATAGATAGATAGATGGAAGACAGATGATGTATAGAAAGAAGATAGATAGATGATAGATAGAAAGTAGATAGATAGATAGATAGATGATATACACATACATAGACATACAACCTTCTGTTTAAGCTACTGTTGTGTCAGATTCTCCATTATGTTCCTAACTTCAGAAATGTTACTAACTGATCATGGAACTGTATCCTGGAAACCTTCTTTTTTTTTTTCTTTTTAATTTTATTTATTTATTTATTTGACAGAGAGAGAGAGAGAGATCACAAGTAGGCAGAGAGGCAGGCAGGGACAGAGGAGGAAGCAGGCTCCCCGTTGAGCAGAGAGCCCGATGTGGGGCTCCATCCCAGGACCCTGAGATCATGACCTGAGCCGAAGGCAGAGGCTTTAACCCACTGAGCCACTCAAGCGTCCCTCCTGGAAACCTTCTGTTTTGGCTTTAGATTCCTTCTACATGAAGCATCATTTCTTAACAGTTCCTTGGACAACTGTAGTTCTTTTCTGCCTCTTGGACTTAATGGCCATTTAAATTTAATGCACTTACCTCCCTTATTCCTTTACAATTATTTGCAGATTTTCTGGACAACCTGTATTGCCTTACAAACAAAATGGTGGGAAGGGTAGGAAACACGGACAAAAAAAAAAAAAAAAGAAAAGAAAAGAAAAGAAAAAGAAAAAGACCTAAATTCCTATCACCCAGAGATAAAACCTCTAACTTTGGGTTTTAGATGAACTTCCCTATCATTTCGCAATGTGTAAAAGTACCTGTGTAAGAGTGAGCACACACATTAAGTCATCACCACACTCTCAGTACCCGGTATTGCAAGATACGTTATGGGAACTGGTTGGGGGCAAGCACAGACTTGCCACTTGATTGCCAGGGTTTAGATCTTGTCTGTGTGATCCTGGACAAGTTATGGCCCCAGTTTGTTCATTTGATGGAGATGAGGCAGCATAATAATCAGGCCTCCCTGGTGGAGTTGTTGAGAGAAATAAATGAGTTTATACATATAAAACTTTAAAAATAGTGCTTGGCATACGTAAGTGTGACCTCGGAGTAAATTTACCCAGCAATCAATATTTGTTGAATGAAATATTCATCACCATCCTTTTCATAAGAAAACAGAAATGAGTGGGCAGAGAGAGTAAGGGAGAAAATTTTGTCATCAGAGTTTTTATGGATGGGCAGCTGAAACTCCTTCCTTAAGGAAAATCCCAAGATTACCTATATGTGTTCTATACATTTCTATATAGCTATGGTGGTGGATGATCCGGAAAGAACGAGAAGTGTGTGTGTGTAAATAAAGTAGACCCTAAAAATAATTGCCAAAATACCAAAGAAGGTCATTATTTTCTTAGACACATGGATGTGACCTGGGCAATGGTCAAAGCCTTGGAATAACCAGCTGGGTGAAAATAAGATTTGAGTGTCCTGAATGCCTTATGAGGCAGAGTGCTGAAGAGAGGGCCTTGCTCCCCTGGAAGCCAACTTGCGAGCTGGCCTTTTCCTCAGGAGAACCTAAGGTGGGGAGCATATGGATGGCACAGGGAATGTATTGACCAATCAACCATGGGAAAAATATCAAGATTTATCATCTTTTGGAGTAAAAATTGACCCCAATTTAACCTCTATTAATATTTATTTCTCAGGTCAATAAATCCAGAATTTGTCTTAGTAAAAGTCAATATCAGTTGAATTCTGTCTACTCTTCTTAGGGGGCAAAGCAAAAGAGAGAACTGTAATTTGAATATGTTAAAAATACAATAATGAAGTCACACACAAAGTCCCCAGGGGGGAAAATAAAAACACATCTGACTTCAAAACAAATGGGAATTCAACCCCAAACATAGGCTGTCTTGATTCCTCAGTTAAGATCTCTGGTGGAATGGAAATTCATCAACTGGAAGGAACAGCATGGGACCATGTTCCGGGCTCTGGGCGACCCTGAGCCCATCATTTCCCTCCACTGAGCCTGTGTTCTCTGATCTGGAAAAAAATCCCTCCCTATTTCTATCTCTATTGTTTTATCTATTCTACCTTCTACCCAAGAATTTCAGCTCTGTTATACTAGGTAGTTACCTTGCCTTCTTTGCATGCATCTTGCTGATCTTACTGAAAGGAGAAATTAAATGATATCACTATATTGTGTTTTAAGGAAAACATAAAATTTGATATTAAGGGCTGATTATGAAGCTAGCAAATCCTTTTCCCGTTTTTTCTCAATGTTGCCTTGTACTCTCAGAAGGCCTCATGTGGGAGGAGTATCTAGATGTCAAGAACCATGTGGTTGGGTCATTAGTTTTCAGACTTCTTGCCCAACCACAGAATCCTCCTCTATCTTCTATCCCTTACCTCATTCTGACTATTTTCCTTTTCTTGTGGAGAGTAAATTTCAGTCCCCTTGGGAACACTCTTTCTTCCATGCATTGCAGGGTCCTATGTTACCCCTGTTTTGCTCATTTCTACCTTGCCAATGCCAATGAATGCTGGGAGGTTTCAGTGATGCTGTCATTAGGGAAACACACCGTAACATGTAAAGCACAAGATAATTATAAGGCCTCCTACTGTTCTTAATTCTCTTGGGCTAATCTGTATATTTCAAACTGACATCAAATAGGATGGTGTAGAGCAGGCAGTAAAGTTTGATTTTCATGACTTGACTATATGCCTGGTTCAGGCAGATGAATGAGGATGGGGAATGGGCTTCCTGGACTAGTTTTTCTAAAGTAGCTTTCTTCCCACTCCCATCATTGCATCATTCTTTATCAGAGCACTCACTCTCCTTCATAGTACTTATAACAACCTCCTATTATTTTATTCATTGATTTGTCTGTTTGTTGTTTATCTTTTTTATGAAAATTCAAGTTCATTGAGGATAGGAATCTTGTCTGTCTTGCACTTTTGGATTCCCTGTGTCCAAGACATGACTGATGCTTAGTAAGTATTAATTGATTGAATAAACAAATAAAGACACATATTAATGAATATTAAAAAAATAATAAATGTGGTAGATTAAATTAGTAGCTCCAATTCTTCCCCTTTCCCTCTCTACATGCCGTTTGCTGTGCAACTTTGAAGTTCCTTCCATGAAAGGGGAGAAGTACATTTCCTTGCCCTTGGCTTTTGCTTTGGTTATGGGACTTATTCTGGTCAATAAAATGAGACAGAAATGATGATGTGTGAGGCCCAGGCCTTTTTGCTTGCCTCCTTTCACCTCTACCTATACCATGAGAAGGACATGTCAGGGACAGCCAGTTGGTCTCAGGAGAGGATGAGGGACTCATGAAGCAGAGCTGCCCATAACCCAGTAGCTTAGATCAGCTGATAGTTTATTACATAACAATACTGCTGGCATAAATAATTAAGATAAAAACAGCGGTCATCATGCTTACATTGTCTTAAATCAGCTGTATGTGGGTAACAGGCTTGGCTGCTGGAATAGAGATGAAGCATTTTCAGAATGGCCATTTTGGAGGATACCTGGGTGGCTCAAGTGGTTAAACATCCCACTCTTGATTTTGGTTCAGGTCATGATCTCAGGGTCCTGGGATAGAGCACACCCCCCTCCCCCATCAGGATCCATGCAGGACATGGAATGTGCTTAAGAGTCTCTCTTTCCCTGTCCCTGTATCCCTCCCCCTGCTTGCTTTCTCTCAAATAATAATAATAATAATAATAATAATAAATACATTTTCAAAAAAAAAGAAAGAATGGCAGTTTTTGGATATCGAACTTTCAGGGTCATGTCATGATGGCATGGAATTAGAAGGTGCCAACGGCAAGTATAAAGAGTTGTCCCCACTGCTTTTCTTCTTTTTCACCTTCTACCTCTTCTCTAAAGGTATAGGGAACTCACATCTGAATGTCAGAGAAAAAGTGAGCACAGGATGGGGTTAGGGGAAGGGGAGAGGGAGGGAGTGTCTTAAGCCCTACCATGCTGAGATCATGACCTGAGTTGAAATCAAGAGTCAAAGGCTTAACCACTGAGCCACCCAGGCATTCTTGCATCTAGATGTCTTATGGATGAATATTGTGTTAGCTGGATCCAGAGACTAAGATTTTTGATGAAAGCCTATATTATATATGGCAGAAACCAAACCCTTTCCCATCAAGTGACTGAAGGAAAACAAATTGTGCTTTGGTATTTGCATTTGTTCTTGCATTTCCCGCCATTTATGAGACTGAGCAAAGTTAATTTGACAGACACTTATTCATCTTCTGTAATGAAATTGTAAAGAAGGGTGTGAATTTCTTCCCGCAGGCCTTCATGAACATCATCTTCTAAATGTGTTTTTTTTTAATCACCTAAAATGGTTATCTGCCCTGAGGTTTTGAGACCAAAGACTTGGCATTCCATAGCATCACACAGAAACCCATAATAAATTTACTATTAATTGGAAAGGCAGGGGAAGTAGATTATAGAAAAATAATCTTTTTATCAACCTTGCAAATTATATCTACTCATATTTCATATTATCCTACCTACCATATTTGTTTTTCAAACACTAATAATACCAACAGTTACGCATTTGATTTACTTTTTGAAATTTCTTTTTTAGTTTGTTCTTAGTGAATTTGTAAAAATATCCCTGACTTCCATTTAAACTGGTGACACTTTAAAATATTAGAACATGTTAAGTTAACTAATATTGCTAGGATGATGGCGTTGTTTTTGAACAAAACGATTTGTTTTTCCAGTTCAAGAGGCAAGACTTTCGGAATGGATTTAACTATGCAAGGATTGGGAATTAGGGCAAAGCCCAGTCTGGTAGTTATCAGCTGAAGCTTCTGTCAGGAAGTGATGTGTATGTAGATGAAGAGGTTGGCAAGACATGGAAAAACTGGGCAGAGCATGGTGAAAAAAACATCCTTTCTGAGGTAACATATGAGGGAAATGGCTACCAATTGAACGTGCTATGCCCTGCACAGAGTTTTTTTCTGACACTAAGGAAAAGTCCTTGGCTTGGCTTTTATAGGCTTGTCTAAGGTCACATGACCATTCTGGAACCAATCAGATTTGGCAAGAGGATGAGTCATTCTAATTGGCCACTCCTAGGGTCTTCCACTCTTTCCTAGAGGCGGGAGGATTTAGCCTCCTCTGGATTAAAGAGAGAATGTGGGGAGGGGGAATTGGGGAGCTGGGCAGGGAAGAACTCCTGCTAATATATATGTATATATATAAATCTCTCTCTGTGTGTGTATACACACACACACATAAATTTCTGTGTATATATAAATATCTGTATATGTGTGTATCCATTCCTATATATACATACGTAAATACCTGTATATATACAAATTTATGAGTCTATTAAAAGGTCTATTAAAAAACCTGTATAATGATTTGGATAATTCAGAGCCTCTGTGACAGATTTGAATCTTCATCTCACGTCTTCCTTTCTCTGTTAACAGGTTAGTATATCTAGGATCTTGCTTTGTCCTCATGATGGGTCTCTGCCCGTTGACCTTGGACTTGACCACGGGATTTAGTTTGGCCAGTGGGACATTGGCAGGTGAGACACAGGCAGAGGTTTGAATTGTGCCAGTGTGTGTGCATTTGCTCTTTTGCACTACTACCACGGCTATGATGACTGGGTAGCTATGACGGGGAAGGTGTTGTCCTAAAAGAGTAATAGACATGGGGGTGTGTCTGATTGGCTCCCTGGAACCAAACGAAACTAGGTTTAGACAAGATGAACTAAACTCTAATGCAACCGCAGACACAGCAAGAAATAAAGCTTATTGTTATATGCCATTGAGATTTTGTGGCTGTTACCTTTATAAAGATTTAGTTTAATTTATTTGAGAGAACAAGACAGGGAGAGAGAAAACATGACATGAGCAGGGGTAGGAGCAGAGGGAGAGGGACAAGCAGACTGAAGTGCTGAGCCTGGAACCTGACACAAGTTCCATCTCAGGACCCAGAGATCATGACATGAGCTGAAACCAAGAGTCAGTCACTCAACTAACAGAGCTACCCAGGTGCTCCTGGGGCTGTTTCTTAAGTAGCTGACAAAGACACCTTCTCTCTCATCTCTAGCTGTAAGGAAGAATAAGAATGGGAACAGATTAATTTTGGCCACTGGTTGTGTTCACTGGAAAATTATTCATCTTCTTTCTTGCTTGTCAGTAGGTAAAAATGATTTCTACTTTGATCAAGTAAGTTCTTACCGTTATGTCCCCCATGTTAGAGTTTACTTCTACCATTCTTTCTATAAACTTCTCCCACACTCTAAGAGTTTATAATTTGTGTCCTGAAATTTTCAACATTGCACGTGATGCTATAAATAATCCATGGCTCTGAGCATGTTCAGTAAAAATTATAATACTATTATTTGGACTCTACTTAGGCATTCCCGAATTTGCCTTCCAATGGAGATTTATTGAGGGTCTCAGCTGCTTAGTGATGGGACAATATCAATGTCTTTACAAGAACAAGTGAGTTAATACAGTCTTTCTATATTCTTGGAGACTCTTTGACAATGTCAGTGTGGACAGTTGGTTTCCTGCATATGGTAACTTCTCTGTTATATGGAAGGGTTGGTGAGATGGACTGTTTTTGTGTTTCTTTTCCTTTTTTTTTTTTTTTTAATATTATACAGGCCATGAGGTGGCAGGAAAATAATCATTGATATGGGCTCCCCATTTAGTGTGACTAAGTGTTCAAAGAAGGCACAAAAGAGGCAGAGGCATGGTCCCTAAAGAAACATGGTCTGGCCCCTGGTCTGACAAGGTGATATTTGCTTTGGTGAATGCATGAGAGAAAGCAGCATAGTGGTTAAAGAGTGGACTTTGGAGTCAAACCCAAGCTGTAAGGGCTTGGGGGATTTAAATATTTTATTTACATGCTGGGGCCCCTGGGTGGCTCAGTCGATTAGGCGTCTGACTTCTGATTTCCAGATCATGATCCTGGCCTCTGAGTATTGATCCCGCGTTGGACTCTGGGCTCAGCACCGAGTCTGTCTCTCTTTCCCCCTAAACACCTCCCCCATGTTCTTTCTCTCTAAGTAAATTTTTTTTTAAGATTTTTATTTATTTATTTGACAGATCACAAGTGGACAGAGAGGCAGGCAGAGAGAGACAGGGAGAGGAGGAAGCAGCCTCCCCACTGAGCAGAGAGCCCAATGCGGGGCTTGATCCCAGGACCTTGAGATCATGACTTGAGCCAAAGGCAGAGGCTTTAACCCACTGAGCCACCCAGGTGCCCCTCTAAGTAAATATTTTTTTAAAAAATTTATTTATGTGCCTAATTAATTAATTAATACTTCCTGCATTGTTTTAGATCAAATTCCATAGAAGCAGAGCCTGAGACAGGGACAAAGATAGCCTTGATGTTCAGAGGAAGTGCCTTTAGGTGAAAACTGTAAGGCAGTGAAAGACAGACTTAGAATCAGGAAGATGGGGACCAAGGACGTCATCCTAAGTAAAATCTAAAGTTGGCCCGATCTGAGAGACACTGGAGCACACGTTACACCACAGAGACATCCCAGCCCTTTTTAAAAGTGGTGGTAAAATACACATAACATGAAATTTATGTGATGTTTTTTGTTTAATGTTTTACTTATTTGAGAGTAAAGCATGGGTGGGGGGAGGGGCAGAGAGAAAGGAAGAAACAGAGCCCCCACCAAGCACAGAGCCCATCACAGGGCTTGATCCCAGGACCCAGAAATCATGACCTGAGCTTAAGGCAGACCCTTAACAGACTGAGCCACCCAGGTGCCCTTAAAATTTACCGTTTTAGCTATTTTAAAATGTACGCACTTTAGTAGCATCAAGTACATCCACAATGTTGTACAATCTTTACCACTAACTAATTTCAAAATTTCTCTTCCTCTCCAAAGAAAATCCTGTACCTATAAGCAATCACTTTGAATTCTCCCTCCTGTCAGCCCCTAGACACCACTAATCTGTGTTCTGTCCCATGAATTTGCCTAGTCGGGACATTTAATATAAATAGGCCCATACAATATATGGGTTTTTGTGTCTGCCTTCTTTCACTTAACATATGTTTTCGAGGTTCATCCACATTGTAGCATGTCGGCACCTCAACCCTTTGTACGGCTGAATACTATTCCTCCGTGTAGATATACTCCATGTTGTTTATCCATTTATCGACCGACAGACATTTGACTTTTAGACAGCCTTTTGGCTCTTGTGTTTCTGTGAATGTACACGTACAGGTTTTTTTTGTTTTGTTTTGTTTTAATTGTCTTCCCTCGAGTTCTATCATAGGAGTGGGATTGCTGGATCATTCGGTATTGCTAGTGGCTGACTTTTTGAGAAACTTCACAACAGTTTTGTACCCTGGCTGCCCCATTGTATATGCCCACCAGCAATGTCAGAGGGTCTCAGTTTCTCTCCATCCTTGCCAAAATTTGTTACTGTCTATGGTTTTTATTATAGGTATGCTAGAGGCTGTGAAGTGGAACCTCATTATGGGGTACCATCCTTTTTCACCCTCAAACCATTCAGCCTTTTGCTGCTGGCTGCCCTGGGGTGGGGGTGGGGGGGGCAGGCAGTTGATCTCCCAACTATCAGCCAAAGGCAATTCTTCAGGGAAGGGAGGGCAACAGTGAGCTGTTAGCACAGACTCCAGCCTTACAGAGCTAATAATGTTCTACTAGAGAATTCCAACAATGATCAAATTAACCCACAAAAGTAAAAATGTAACTTAGACAAATGTAGAGAAGAAGAGGGAAGTGGTGTTACAATCTGCACTAAGACTTGACCTAGACAGGATAGTCAGAGACTTCCATGAGGAATTAATAATTGAATTGAGTTCTAGAGAGTAAGTAGGAGGGGAATGAATAACTAAAGAAGGATCAGGACAGCACTCCAGGATGAAGGAACAGTGTGGACAAAAGTCTTGTGTTGGGAAAGAACAAAATGTGTTCTGGAATCTGAAAGACTCTATAGGCTTTCAGGCTATAGTGGGTGATAAAGGGGTCAGGGGCTCTTAAATGAAGATGGTGAGAGACAGAGGCCACACCTGTAGGATTACCTAAAATGTGCATGTTTATTCCAAGAGCAATTTCAGAGGATTATGCAGAGGTAGGAGTAGCTGAAATCTGATTTGTGTGTTTTGATCACATCCCCCTGTCTATGATGTGAGGAATGGATTGGGATTACAGCAAAACATGCATCCTCAGAAGGAGGAGGACACATGCTATACTGAGCTTTTTCCATTGTCTCTGACATTAGGAAAATGAATTCTCTAATTTGTGGGCCAGACTGACTCTCCCTCATGGTGACTTGTTTCCTCATCTGTGCAGTTTTGTACTGTGAAGTCTTTTCAGCAGGGACTCTTATCCATGACCATGCTGAATGTCTTAGACTGTGGAAGTGTTCCTACAAGTATCAATGTGTAAGCATGAATCTTCTGCATCGGATAAGTAGGAGGTGAGAGGGGTATGACAAAGAGCACCCTCTTTCCTGCCTGAGTTCAGAACCAGTTAGCATAAGCAGAGATTCCCACGAATCAGTATTGACTTGATTGCAGATAAGGCTGAGATTGGACAGCATGGTACAGATATGTGGAAATGAGAGGCTCCCTAATAACTGCACCTGAAAATTAGCATTTCCCAACTAGTTGCAAATCATGGTGGACAACTGCTGAACGTATTCCCAGGTCCTGGCCAGACCTTTACTGATAAGTTGACGGTGGGCCAGCACAGACAGCTCAGGCTGTCAACAAGAAGAGACGAAGAGCGTAAGAGATTTCACTGATGTACAAAATGTCATGGGACCACAGGAGGGATTTACGAGGGTTTCTTGAAGGAAGGGAGACTTGGACTAAACCTTGATAGACACGTGCCTTACTTACTAATAAATAATGGTTGGGATACCTGGGTGGCTCAATCAGTTGAGCATCTGCCTTTGGCTCAGGTCATGATCTCAGGGTCCTGGGATCAAGCTCCCTGCTTGGCAGGAGGTCTGCTTCTTCCTCTCCCTCTGCTCCCCACCCCCCCCACCCCGGCCCATGCTCTCTCTTTCTCTCTAAAATCAATAAATAATGTCTTTAAAAAAATAATGGTTGATTACCCGCTCTGTGGTAACTACATTAGCTGTGATGACTAGAAATTGACAAAGGGGAATGATGGGGTAAGCAAAAAAGTACACAGGCATTTCTGATGTGGATAGGAAAAGAAGTAGTAAGTAACTTACTTGCTATGCTCACCCATAACAGATACTGTTGGTGCCTCACCCATTTAACCTTGATACTCATAATCCCTGCAAAAGACTTCTTGCTGGTAGCATCTGAGACTCCTTACTAAAGTCTTCCTCTGGCAGTAGGAGGAGCTGGGCCAGAAGCCAGGCATATTGTTAGTGCCTACAGGAGCTTCCCTTAACCAGAGATGAATGGGAGTTGGTAGATAACCCAGCTTCTTTGCCCCTTGGGCAATTTTCCCATGCGGACATTGATTCCAGTCACCCACAGTGGAAACTGAGTCATCAGTGCCACTGGTTGGCTCCTTTGCCACCCTTATCCCCCTCTTTTCTACTGGTGGTTCTTGAGATAACTCCTTAAATCAAATATACTCATATCTTTATCTCAAGATCTTCTGGACACGTTAAGATATTTATCCTTGCTTGAAAAAAAAGTCTGTATTTGTACTGTTTAGATAACAACATATGAGTTAATTACTATGTACAAACACAATTATATATCAAGTTAAAAGGATTCCCAAAAGCATAGTCAATAGATCATTCATCCTGCAAATATCATTGAGCATTATTTTTGAGCAATGCAGGGCGTGATTTTAAGCAAAAATAAATAATATCAAATTTTGCACATAAAAGTGCTCACTGACTATTACTCCAGTCTCCAGTCTGAATAGCGTTCCTATCAGTTGGCTGGAAGAAGCTCGAGTTTTTTTTTTTTTTTAAATAGGTTTATCTTGCTTCTATTGCAACTGTTCTGATTGTTTGTAACAGCCAGATGCAATGTTGACACAGCTGCCCTTTAAATGACAAACACGTCCCCCGGGGCCATCACAGGACACTTACCTTGAGCCCAAACTGCAATGTTGACCCAGTTATTGAAACCCTATTGACTTGGTGTTGACCACCATTGTCATTGCGAGGTTAGGACTTGGGCAGTCGCCAAGACAATCTAATCACAGAGCAACCTGCTTTTGAGTAAAGGATGATTTGATACTGAAGGCAAAGTTCCCTCTGAAGGTACAATCTTTGTTTCCATAACCTGTTATCCTCTGCCTGTGTGCACATGTGAGCAAGCCCTCACACATACACACAATCACAACAACGACTATTAATCAGTATTTTTTAGAAGTCCAAATCCCCATACCCTAAATCATAAGCCATTTTAAATTTTTTCATAGTCCCTTCTAGCCTTGGGCCATAGACAGACTCGATTTTTAAAATGTGATTATAATAAGATTTCTGTGTTTTGTTCATTTCTTCTAACATTATTTTGCCAGCATTTTTCCCCCAGAGTGGTTTTTGCCCAATACATTTTATTTATTTATTTGGTTATTTATTTATTTTTTAAAAAAATTGACATATAATGCATTATTTGCACCCAGTGCATTTTAGAAAGATGTCAAGGGTAGAACCCTTCCAGCTGGAATGAGTTGGTCCTGTCTATCCTGAAATCAGCAACAGTTTCTTAGGGGACTCAAAGAAAGAGCTACTTTTAATGACTTGTTTCCTACTCTAAGTAATGGCCTAGCTCCTGCTTCTTTCAGGGATTAATATGCCTGGACAATGGTCTCAAGTTGGGGTATGCCAAAGGAGACGAGGTGTAGGGTCTTGGCACTTGGCAGAGGCCTAGTTTGCTTGTCATTTTTTTCACTTATGCATTCACTTCACAAGCATTCACTGAGTATCTGGTACCCACCAGACGGTGATTATTGGCAGACCGGTGATGGAGGCTGGGGACCGTAATGGCGCAGGAGCAGGAAGGGGCCAGAGACAGGCAGCAGAAGTGCTTAGTTCACAGTGTTGTCATGAGGCCTAAATAAGTTAATACTTGCAAAATACTTAGAACGGTGCCTGATTGGAGCACCTGGGTGGCTCAGTCGGTCAGGCATCCGACTCTTGATCTTAGCTTAGGTCATGATCTCAGTCAGGGTCCTGAGACGGAGCCCCTTATTGAGCTCCATGCTCAGCATGGAATCTGCCTGTCCCTCTCCCTCTGCTCCTCCACTGGTCATGCTCTTTCTCTCAAATAAGTAAATAAAATCTTTAAAAATAGATATATTTATATGTATATAAAACAAAAAATATAACATGTATTTTATATAAATATAAAAAATATGTTTTATATAAATATATAATATTAATTTAACTATTTTATATATTTGTATATACTTTATAATTATATATAATATAATATATGATATATTTTTATATTTTAATTTTTATTATATATTTTATACATTACATATATATAATATATATTTTAAAGGCCTTAAAAAAAGAATTGTGCCTAGCATAAAGTAAGTACTTATATAAGAGTTATTGAATAAAATTAATATGCAGTAAAGGAATGCGTCCCTTAACAATAATTGAATTCTTTTCAGTGTCCATAACCACCTTTGTTTTTAGAAATTTAGAAATCCAAATGACATCACGGCCTTCTTCTTTTTTAATGACCTATTTCTCTTCCTAATTATCTACACGTGGTTCCAAGCATGGTTTCCTGCCCCACTTTCTTCCAGCAACTGGTGTCTTCACCGCTGTGTCCTAGCTGGTAAGTCCAGCTGAAGCGTGTTCTAGATGCTGTGCCAGGTGCTCAAACTCTCCTGTGTTTGAGAGCCTCCCCTTCTCGCCTGCTCTGTGTCCTGGAGCACTGGCACTGAACGGTACCTCCCAGCCTCTCAAACCTCCAGACTTTTAAGCTGGTTATACACCGCCACGGAGTCGCTGGGGCCCAGGTTCCCCTTAGGAAGGTGTTCTTGAGTCCATTCTGACAATACGTGGCTGTTTAGATGCAGGAATCCTTGCAGCTGGACTTCACGGCTCAGCAAGGGGGCTTACTCCAGCAAGGGGGCTTACTCCCTTCCTTGCCCGAGGATCATCCCGTACTTTGTAGCTGGATAGGAAGCTTTTCTTTGAAAGAGCAGTCAGGATGCCTTAAGTCCCGGGCCTTTTCCCTGATCCCAAGCCTGGGAGGCATTGCCAAGGACCGCCCAGCCGTTGGCCTGAAGGCCTGACTCCAGGAATGGTGCCATCATGTCCATGGTTAATAACGAACGGAAGGATAGATTGCCTGTCTCCTGAACACTGCCGCCCGCTGAGGCCCAGGAGCAAGGATTCCGTGGGGACGGAGGACGAGGGTACAGAATCGACTTTCTTCCTTCTTTTTTTCTTTTACAGAAAGACTCTTTGTTTTTGTCATTCTATGCACGAGCTAAGCAGATTACAGTAAAGAGAAATGGGGACAGGCCCAGGTATCTAGGAGATGGGAGAGAATTTGCATTCCAATTGGGGAACACATCAAAAGGCTATTCTTCCCGCCTGGACTGGAAGGTACAGAGCGGTCTGGGGGCTATCTAAACCGGACCATACCTTTTCCCACAAACTCTAGCTTGTGGGGGAAAGGCTCCGGTGTTGACCCAGGGAACCTTGAAGAGAAAAGGCAGCCGTACGTCCCCATCGGACTTTGAAAGTTCAAAGCTGCTTATGTTACTTCCATTTTTTTTAGGCTGCGAGGATATTCAAAAAGAAAAAAAATGTAAAAAAAAAAAACCTATGTCAAATATCAACGTTTGGCAAAATACCCCATTTACGTTAAACACACACACACATACCCACACACAATATGATGATTGTGTGTGTGACTCCATTTGTGGATAATGTCAAAAGTTTGTATTTGAAGAACCGGATGAAAATTGAGGTTTCTGCCAGATGCTTCTGGTGCCCTCCTCCCCACCCCAGATGGCTCTGTCTGAGGAGAGAATGCCTCTTCTCTCCTCCATGACATAAACAGCCCCCTCCCCTGGAAGACCTCATTTCTAGTTTGCCCAGCTCCCCAAGAAACATTATCCTTCTCCTCCCCGCCCCCTTCTCCTTTTAAAAACCATAGACCTCCAAGAGAGACCTCCCCTAAAAGCAAAGTATTCTCTGTTGGTTTGGAATAAACCTGAAAAATCAAAGCACTTCTCTCTTGTCCTCCCCTCTTGCTCCCCTCAACCACCCCCTCCCCACACACACATACACACACTGAAACCCAGCTCCAGTCCTTTGGCTGCTTCGTCCCCTCTCTGCCCCTTCCACACAGACTTATTTCATAAAAATGTCAGCTATTAAGTTAACATTATTTAAGGGGCTTTGGGTTTTAGTTCCTGAATGCAACCTTAGCTGGATGGGTAGAGGCCTGCCAGGAAGCCTCGCTGTATAAAACATGACCCACAGAGGTACTAAATAAATAACCTGGCTGTGGGCTTCTTGCCTCTCTATTTATCACGGCAGTAATGATAACGATCTGATTTAGAGTGAACCGTTCCGAGGGTCGAACCCCAGCACAAGCTGTAATATGATCAGCGGGGGAGGGCTGATAACCCCAAACAATGTGAAGAAACCCTGTCCGATAAATAAAACAAACTGTTTGTCCATTAAATAGCGCTGTCAGGAAGAGGACAGGGAAGCCAAACAGAGCTGAATCCAATTCTTTTACAGAGGCTCAGAGCCAGGAACACCTGAACTGAGCTGGGGAAAAGACGCTCGCTCAGAACTGGGTGGAGCGTGTATTAGGGGAACGGGAGAGGGGTCAGACTGATTGAGGTCACTGGGGTCTCTGATCTTGGGAAAATCCTTTACCCTCCCAGATCTGGTCTCTCTGTCTGTGAAATGGGACACCCACAGCTGGGTTCTGCCTGACCCACCAGGGTACTGGAGGGAATCCCCGCCAGAAATCCAGATGCTGCCAAGGCCAAGCTAGTTACAGAAGTGTTTGAACAAAAGGGTGCAGGGCTCATCTCGAGGCAGTAAGGACCGAGCCCCAGCACCTTGGCTGCACAGAAACACAGCCCACGGCTGCGAAGTCTCTGAATGTTTTCAACAGAAGCTCAAGGTTATCATGGGAAACCTCAAGGATTCTATGTGTTGGCAGCTCACCTGAGAACTATTTAGAAGTCTGCATGTGTTTAAAAACTATATGTACATAGTTGAAAAACTCTGGGGTTAGAAGTAGCCTATAGTCTGTAATTTCCCGACTGAAGCAAAGCAAGGTGGATGCTTTCCATGATGATCGCCATTGCTCCTGCCTTTCAGCTGGATGGAACTCCGGAGCATTAAAGAGGCAGGAACAGCAGTGTCACTTCTCCAATCCACTGGTAGACCACACATTTGTGTTAGCTCTTTCAATTTTTTGGTGTACTTTTACCAGATCTACACCATATTTTCTTGAATACTGCGCTGAATCTTCAGAAAACAAAGATTGTCTTCAATTGAGTGTAACTGTCCTCCAAGGTTTTCATTTCCAGAGAGGTAACACTGGTCCGGCCCCTGGCCAGTGTTTCTCAATGGGAGCACTGTTGGCATTTTGTAAACACTAAATGTCAGAAGTCGCTCCCTTCCGTGATTCCCCAGGCCTAACACAACCCAAAGATGCTCCTTCACTTTAAGAACAAAATGCAAAGAACAGCCTTCTGCTACTTCACATTTGTGGAAATGAGAGTAATTCAGTGTTCTTGAAGAAGACCAAGCATATCAATTTGGCCCTGCAGATGGTCAACGTGACCAGACCAGGCCTCTGGGATAGATTTCCTGAGGCAGCCCAGAGTGTCTCTACTCTGTGAGGTCTGAGATTCTTAGAATAGTGAAGGCCACATCAGAAAATAGGAACAGGGGGTGATCTAGAGCCATCTATGGCTCTGGTTCCCAACCCAGGCTCTGAGTCCCCAAAGTTACTTGTCAAATAGGCAGTTTCCTGGGCCTCATTTTGACAGGCCTGGATTTATGACCCAGGAACATTTATTTTTATATACAGTTTGAAGCTAGACCATTTTGAGAGCCACTGCTTTCACAAAGCATTAATGCCTCCTCTCCTCTAAAGCAGTGGTACTCTGACTCACTTATTCTTTAGAATCACCTGGAAAGCTTTACAAAATATGGCTCCATTGGCATGTTCTAAAGACTCAACCAAATAATCATGTGGTTGCGTGTCTCTCTGCTGAGTAGTGTTCTATTGTACAGACAAACCTTTGTTCATTGCCTGTCAATAGAAATTTGTGTTTCCAGATTTGGCTTTTATGAATAAAACTGCTATGAGCATTTGTATAAAAGTAAAATAAATAAATAAATAAATAAATAAATGAAAGATAGAAAGAAAGAAAGAAATTGGCTCCTTGGGAGCCAGTCTAGGAGACTGATTTGATTTGGGTGTTGGATCAATTTCTTACATAACTGTGCTGGCCCTGGAAGTAGATAGGGGCTCTTGTATCTTTGCTATGTTTTCGAAGATGTAGGTATGATTATCCCCACATTACACATGGCAAAGTTGAGACCCAGAAATGGAAAATGGCCATTACAGTCTTGTGCCCAATAATAGAATAAGATTCAAATATTTTATGTTTTTCATAATGGTATTACCATCATCTTTTTCTGCAGAATCTGCAGCCAACCTGCTGTATTCAAGTGGTTCATGATTGGGCTAAAATTAATTTTCTGAGGCAGTAGCAGCAAAATCTTTCTTTGCATTGATTTTTTTTTTTTTTTCCTGTGTGCTTAGTGTTTATTGTTAAATAACTATCTCCACTCATCAGGCAGGAAGCATGTTCCGTGGCTTCTTGGTTGTGGGGTAGTTCGAGGCAGAGCTTCCTGGTTTTTATTTTTTAAATCTCATGTTCATTGAGGAATCTTTGGTATTAGGATCAAGGGACGGCCCTAATCAAGGGACAAAAAAGCAGTATCCATAGACTAAGGGAGGCAGAGAATCAAAATTAAAATGACGGAAAATACACATGTGAACTATTTCGCTTAACTAAGATTTTGGATCAAAAGTCAGGTGAGTAGTCTAACTCTGACATAAATGAACTGTTGGTGTTTTCAAGTTGAACCATCTTAGAGGAGGTTAGTCTTGTGCTAAGGAGAAAAAATTACACACACGGAAATTTTGTTAAGGGATTCCATAAGTGAAAAAACCTCTCCTGTATTTGTTCATGTGAATAAAAACATAGCCTGAACAGGGGCAAGAAAAAAGAAAATAAAAAAGGAATAATTAGTTCATGTAAGTGGGACTCCCAGGGGAACAAATGACTTCGGACACTTTCTACACCAAAGCTTCAAGTAACATTATCAGGAGTCTCCCTACCTCTCTGTCTCCACGGCTCTATTGGCTTTGCTCTTTAGGCAAGTCCTTCTATGGGGTGGCCCTCAAACCGACATCACGCCAGCTTAGAAATTCTAGCCCAACGAGCGCGTCTTCTCACTAGCCTGCCCGAGACCTGTGCCCATCCTGGATCCATCCTTATGAAAAAGGTATAGAGCATGGTGATTGGCCAGCCTTGCGTCATATTTGCATCCTGCAAATATGGAAAATCCTGGAAAGTGAGGCTCAAGCAATCTAATCTACATGGACAGACAGTCAACATATGGTGATTCCCAAAAGAAAAAAAAAAATAATGACTCCCAAAACAAACAAACAAACAAACAAACAAAACTGTTAAAGAAAGGGGGGTGGGTGAATGGATCCTGAGCAATAATGAACAGATGTTTTCTACAAAGGGAGATAAGATGGATGGAGGGAAAGAAACCAAGTCCATTTTCTTTCTGTCTGTCTCATGTTAGCATTCATTACATAAAAACAGGAAGTCAAAACAGTGAAACAAACACCAACTGAGAATAAAATTAAAGAAAAGGCCCTTCTCAAGCAGTGAAAAATTCTGACTTGATATTGTTTTCAAGAAAGCTTCTTTCTTTCTTTGAAGAACCTACAGTAACTCTGCTTGGCTAATAAAGTGTTTGCCTAGTACATTATGAAAGTCTTTGGGGAGACTATTGAATCAATTAGAATGATTTGTAATTAGCACACCAACCTAATGACGGGGTGTCTCTAAATTGCTTAAAATAGTTTGCTTTCCTAAGGGACTTGTATGCCCCTCTTATGAACATATTTTTACTAGTGATATGCTTATGAGCCTTTAAAAATTTTTCAGAAAAATAAACTTGCTCCGATTCTTTAAGAAACACCACCAGTTCCAAATTAAGCCATTTTGAATAACTGGACAATTACTCTATTAATTAGAAAGACATTCCCCCTGCCATAGAAAATCATTCACAAAGCCCCGTGGAAGAGACAGTCACAAATGAGCATTTTTCGGAAATTCTGATTGATATTAAGAAGTCATATCTGAACCCCAAAGCAATTTGAACTGGATAGAAGCTAGAAACAGAACTGTCATCACAAGCTTTCATTGCTATAATCCTCAGGATACTCACAAGTACACAGTAGCATCAAAAATGCTTTACTTTGGGAGCCTGGGTGGCTCAGTGGGTTAAAGCCTCTGCCTGTGGCTCAGGTTATGATCTCAGGGTCCTGGGATTGAGCCTCCCATCCAGCTTTCTGCTCCTCAGGGAGTCTGCTTCCTCCTTTCTCTCTACCTGCCCACTTGTGATCTCTGTCTGTCAAATAAATAAGTAAAATCTTTTAAACAAATGCTTTATTTTTCTCCCCCTAAAATTTTAAAATAAGCTTGGGAATTAGCGGATCTGTATTGAAATTTCCTCAGATTTGTACTGTCAGATGTTCCTGTATATAACATAACTTCAGTTTTTCAAATTTCTAGAACCTGATTTGAGAGCAGTCCCAACCCACAGACTTCTGGTATTTGGGTCAACAGCATAGATTCTGAGGTGAGACAAAACACGGATTCATATCCTAGTTCCTTTCTTACTATAACAGGAAATCTTGGGCAAGTTACTTAGTCTTTCTCGATTTCTACTTTGTCAGGAAAATGGAGATCACGGAAATAATGCACTTCTTGATGTTAAAAATGTGCATCTCATACATAGGGAGCCTGTATTGATTTCAGAAAGATTTCTGGGATAATAAGGATTTGGTCATAAGGAATTTTATCTTATTCTAGTGAAGAAACTGGAAGGTAAAGAATGTCTCTATAACGGGCTAAAGGAAAGGTTGAATAGTGTGAAATGTTCATATAGTACATGCGATAGTATGTTTTCAGTCAAATCGTATTTCCAACACTTCTGAAAAGTCAGCAATTGTCCTTCATTCACTCATCATTCACTTACCATTCATTCACAGATGCCTGAGAAATTAACTGAGCTTCTACTGTGTGCCGGGTGTTGGACCAAACATTAGGGATACAGTGGAGATCCAAGCCAATAACGAAGTTGTAAACTTTCAGCAACTCAACCACTTTGGTTAATTCCAACTTGTCGTCACTCCTCTTGAGCAATAAAACCTGTGCTATTTTGTCATAGCCCCTAGCCAAGAATGGTGAGAATAAAACAGCTTCCTACCTCACAATTGCTGTTCAAAGAATGAAAACAGGGGCTGTAATTAACATCCGGCTTTGCTATTAAGGCGAGGAATAGCTCAATACAAATAATGGTTTTCACTGCTACTAAAATGGTCACTTTGTGATTTTTAATATTTGTAAGCACTGTGATGTTGTTGGAAACAGAAAACAGAGCTGGCTTTAGGTCTGGGTCTGTCCTTCAACAGCTGATGATTTGGGGCACATTATATAATTTAAGTTTCAATTTCTTCCTCGTAAAATGGACAATTTTCAGTGTCTTCTCACAGGGTAAGTGAGATGGCACTTATAAAGTGGTTAGCATGGTATGCAGAGGGTAGTAAATACTTGCTGGTTACCATAGTCATCAGAATATCTAAAACTTGTGGACACCTGAGTGGTTCAGTCATTAAGCGTCTGCCTTCTGCTGAGGTTATGATCCCCGGGTCCTGGGGCCAAGCCCCGCATTGGCCTCCCTGCTTAGTGGGGAGTCGTCTTTTCCCACTAACCCCTGCCCCTGCTGTGATCTCTCTCTCTCTCTCTGTCTCTCAAATAAATAAATAAAATCCTTATTTATTATTATTTTTTTTAATGAGCATCTAAAGCTTGTGTTGCCATTTTGTGTGGACAGTGTACCGACTTAGACATTCTCACTGAATGCTCAGAACAGACAGGGGAAGAAGTGTCATTCACATTATCGTCATCATTATCATCATCACACATATTTATAAAATGAGGACTCTGTCAAGATCACCGGGCAGGTAAGTGGCAAAGTTAGCCCTTTGTCCTAGAGAGCGTCACTGGTCTACAAGTGATTTTTCAAACTAACCTTTAAGACTGGAGAGCATGTCCCCCTCTGACCCACTTGTACTAGGGATTCCGCAGTGACCAGAGTGGGTGGGAGCTGGTGCTTCTGGAGGTGCTTCATGATGGGAAGCCGAACTCCCCACCCTGTGCCAATAAGAGCCCAGGCCTTCCTGTCCCGAGGGAAATCCCTATTCCTTTGCTTCTTCCTCTCTCACAACGGAGACCTCTGGCCATCTGACCGATAAAAGCAGAGATTCTTTCAGCCTTGTTTCTGGTATCATTTAAATCATAGTCATGCGATCGTATTTTCTTTAAGAAGTTGTAAAAAAAAAAAAAAAATTGTTACTTTTGGAGAATATTTCCTGAAATGGCCAGGGAGACCATTGCTTTCCCCCATCCCTCCTGCAAAACTTCTGGGGGTGGTGGATTGTTCAACATTAGGAGATCTTCTGATTTAAAAAACAACAAAAACAGGGGCACCTGGGGGGCCCAGTGGGTTAAGCCTCTGTCTTCAGCTCAGATCATGATCCCAGGGTCCTGGGATTGAGCCCCGCATCGGGCTCTCTGCTCGGCAGGGAGCCTGCCTCCCCCTCTCTCTGCCTGCCTCTCTGCCTACTTATGATCTCTGTCTGTCAAATAAATAAATAAAACTTTAAAAAAAACAAAAACAAAAACAAACTGGTCGTCTGGATTTTTATTTGAAATATCCACATTTGAAAAACAGAGACTCAGTTAAAAAGAAAACAGCACAAGACTGTTGACTGCATCTTCACTCTTGGCTGTAACCAGAGTCCTGATTCATTTCCGAAGTTAGGGGAGATTTCCAGAAGTTAGTGGCTTTTAGAAGAAAGAGGAGGCATTGTTAGGGGAAGAAGGCAGGGAGGAGCTTCCTAGGGCTGGAGTATAGGCTCTACGTATATGCTCTCAGGGAGGGGACAAGGCCAGAGCAATTGTGAGGCTGGTATGGCAGGAAGGGGCTAGATCATGGCAGGCATCATGGGCCCCATGGGGATGATCAGTGGGCGTGGTGGTGTGGTTGATCCAATAAGCCCATGAAAAAACATGGCGCCATGATGGGATTGACCGGAAGGGGCACAAAGGGAGCTGGGCCACCTTGAGAGAAGCTGCTCTTGCCACTCGAATACATACTTCTTATCCTCACCCCCACAGTGCCAGCCCTGCACCAAGCCAACTTCATTTTCTCCAGAGTTTTACTAGATTAAAGATGACTATCTTTGGACTTCGCGCTCTCTAAGGACATAAAGAAAGATTTCTGGCGGCTTTCACAACCCCTGACACCTCTCACCAGCTCTGGTCCCATTTTGGTTCTAATTTACTTTTCTCTCTACTTCTTTCCCCCTTGTATTTTCTTTTTACATCTAAATGCCCAATTTTCAACTGTCAGTGAATAAGAATTAGGAACATGCTACTTTAAAAAAAAAAATAGCTTATCCGTAAATCAAACCTTCTGGCAAACATTAGGGTTTAGGTACCTAGTGTCATTTTCTTTTATATCCACCTAAGGAAACACTTTTTTTCCCCCTCCTTACTGCTGACATATTTTTTGAGAAATGCAGCCCTCAGGTTATTGTTCTGCACTCTTCGGAGTCACTGTGAATTGAATAAATTTGATGTTTGATGGCAAACTGCCACGAGAATTTAAACAACTTGTGAGAGAGGGTATTATTATTTTTTTCTGTCATTTTAAATTCCCCGAGGCCATGGCATGGAATGGCGGGGATAGGTATCGGTTCCTGGTGACTGTCCCTCACACCTCTAAATCCCCATGTAAAACTCTTGGGCACTAAGACAGTTCTCCTGTCCCTAGAGACAAAACTTCAAGGTCATCCTATTGACTGGATGACCCTGAAAACGACAGGATTGGTGAAATTGTCCTTAATTGATTTCAGCCAAGTCGTGCTTTCATTAGACAGATAATGTGCCGTATGTCAGATGGATTCTTGGGAGGGCATTCTATTCTTTGTTGACCATATTGTGAAATTATTTATTTGTTCTTTTTAAGATGATCTCAATTTTCTTCCTTCTTCTTTGTCCTTTACTTCCTACTTCGGAAAACAGAACAGACATCCACTTTTAAGGAGGCTAAATGCCCAAACTTCTGTGTCCCAGGCACATGAGAGCGGGACTTGTGTTTGGATCAGTCCCTTCGTGCAGCGCAGGGCGATGTCGGTCTGCCTAGGGGCACGATGCATTTTTCTGGTGAATCAGGGCTTGCATCTGTCCCTTTCTGCCATGCACTGACTTTTGCGGGAGTCTTTCGACGGCAGATAAATCATTTCTTTCAGACTGGATAAAAAATGGGCCATGCTCTTTGGAAGCCGAAGTTTTCCAGATAATTCTATGTTTGCACTATAAACTATACCAGTCAATTGCACATTCAGGTTTAGATTTGGGCCAGATTTATGCCCCTGAGAAAATCCTATTTTTGCATGATTTAGACAAAAAAATGTGTCTGAACCGCCTTACCCAGCCTAATTTATATGAAACTGGGATCCTGCCACCTGGGGTTTTGGGTCTGCTCTGTGAGACGTGTCTGGTATGTGACTGAAAGACCAAGCGAAGAGCGGGCGGCCGTGGAGGGGGACCAGAGCCCGCTTGAAAGGGAGACGGCCATCCCCGCCAACTGAATGGGGCGTGCACAACCAGCTGGGGAGTGCACAACCAGCTGGGGAGTGAGGCCTCTGCATTGTGCTTTTATTACCGGCTCTTGTGTACAACCAGAAAGGCGCACCCCCCTCCTCGGGGCATGCTTGGTTGCTACGATCTGTTCCCGGGGGCGTTGGTGTGCCTCCCAAATGACAGCCCCCTCCTCCCAGGCGGACTTGGGTCAATGACCGAAGCCGCAAACATTCGGTCCCATGTCCTTCTGAGTCCCACCTGCACCCAAGAGTATCTTTGGAAAAGGAGGACAGGACAGAAGAGCTGTCCCGGTCCCCCTACTTGGGGAATCTCTGTAGGGCTTTCATCCCCGACTGGGTGGCTATTGCTCATCCCCTACCCAAGCAAGAGACGTCCAAGGTGTCTGGGGTTCGCCTTGTTTTGAACGGCCAAAGCCCTCTCTCAAAGCTCTGGGGGGGGGGACCTTTGATTGACCTTCTCAGGGGCCAAGGTTATGAATCCCTTTATGGCGCAGAAGCTGACCGCATGCGATCTGCACAGTTCACAGCTGCTGGAGCCCCTACAAACTTTCGACAGATATTTTTTGGAGCACTTTCTTCACGTCAGGCACTGTTCTGGAGGTCCTGGATACAGATAGATAAGACAGATATGATCATTACTCCAAAGGGGCTTATCGCCTAGTGGGAAAAGGAACCATGAATCCAATAATCACAAATAAACTCAAGAGAAAGGCACGGTCTATGTGGGGGATCTGAGTTAGTGAGTGGCCACGGTGGGAGCTGGCTGGAGAAGTGAGGGGTGAGCAGAAGCCTCAAATGCCACTCCTGGAGAAACTAAGGACTCCCTGAGCTCAGGAGGAGTAAGGACCTTGTGACCAGATTGGGCCAATGACTTGCCCAAGGGCATTCAGCAAGCTAGACCTCAGACCCTCCATGCATGTAAAGAAATTCTAAATAGAAGGACTCTGTAGCTGACAGGGGTTGAGCCTGACGTCCGAATCTTCTACTTAACAGGGCTTCACTTGATCTTTCTGGGTCTTGTTTACCTGCTCCATGGAGTGAGGATTTTAAGAGCTGATTCTGGAGAGGGATATTTTGAGATATCATCTGGAAAAGTATGTGATGTGTTTGAGCACAAAACATGTGAGCCATTACTATTATTTATTCTTATCTAGTTTTTCAAAGCAACTCTACAGGATTGAAAGATGAAGAAGGAACCCCCTCCCCCATACCCACCCACAAATATTTTGTTTTCAACCAAGAGCCATAGCAGTGGCCCCATCGTGTGTACATAAATCCATTCAACGGATTTATTTACTGAAAGCATTAGTCATAGTGGTAGAAAAGAGAAAGGGGACTGTGAGATAGGGTCCCTGCACTCAAGGTTGGATTAGCTCTTTGAGGAGCATCCAGGTTTCAGAGAATCAGAGATGAGTCCTGGAGCTGTGTTGGACGCCATCTTGATGACCCCCTCATTTCACTGGAGGCCTGGGGCCCACATCAGAAGGCTAGCGGCCACTACCAGCACTCCAGCCCTGGGTCATTTTCCCTATAGTTACTAGCTGGAGGTCCTTTGGACTGAGAATCTGCTTCCTGTGTGTCTCCAGGGAGCTGTCCTAGCAGAAGAGCCCTGAGGATTTGCAGGGTTGGGAAAGGCTCCCCACCCTTATTCTTGGGCTGTTTCTGAGGAACAGCAAGGAGGCTGTGCTCTTTCAGAATCCTGTGACCAAAGGCATCGGTTCCTAGAAGCCATCCACTCCATGGGAGCGAGTGGGTGGGTGGAGATTTCTCTTCACCGACATTTCTAAGCGCTTCCCTGTAGTCTCTACAGTCCACGCTGGGCCCTGTCTCCAAGACAAGGCTCCCCGGAATGGGGTGAGTTTCCAGGCTTCATGATCGCAAGTTGTTATAATGCATGCATGCAATCATCTCTGAAACAGGTGCAGGATGCAAAGACACAGCTACTTTTTTTTGGTACATCCTGGTGAAACCTGCTCCTTGTAAAAAAACCTTGAGAGGTATCAGTCCTGGTTCTGCACAGTCAGACTGGACTTAGCTGATGGTGTAGGG
The DNA here is from genome assembly GCF_020171115.1 of Neogale vison. Taxonomy (NCBI): domain Eukaryota; kingdom Metazoa; phylum Chordata; class Mammalia; order Carnivora; family Mustelidae; genus Neogale; species Neogale vison. The sequence continues at coordinate 31,373,822 of NC_058097.1, read as the reverse complement.
TGCTTCTTGCTTTTCCTTAAGCCAAGGTTGTTAACTTCCTAACAGTGTAGCAAACAGCTTTTATTTTTTATTTTATTTTATTTTTTAAAAGATTTTATTTATTTATTTGACAGAGATCACAAGTAGGCAGAGAGGCAGGCAGAGAGAGAGAGAGGGGGAAGCAGGCTCCCTGCCGAGCAGAAAACCTGATGCGAGGCTCCATCCCAGGACCCTGGGATCATGACCTGAGCCAAAGGCAGAGGCTTTAACCCACTGAGCCACCCAGCTGTCCCCAAACATCATGTATATATATATATATATATATATATATATATATACATATATATATATTTTCTTTTTACAAATGGATTTTCAGGGGTTGATCTGAAGGGGGAGCCATCTTGGAATGAGACAGTGGGGATACTGGGTCAGCCCAAGAGATGAGGGGGCCTCTGAGGTGGCCATCTGGGGAGTCATCCAGCCCCTGCCTGTGGAACAGTGTTTGGGAATCCTGCTCAGATCACAGAGAGAAGGCTTCCAAGCCTGTGGAGCTGGATTCTGCTTCTAGTGTTGTTTATCGTCAATTACCCCTGGAAGTCCTTCCTGTAATTACCCCTGCTTCACTACGCAGCTATTTGCACATCACTTCCCTCCTAAACACCGCCTCTTTGCCATTATTCCCCGGGAAGATGAGTCACCGAAGGAGATGGCTTATCTCCACTCGGTTTTTAACTAGCTTTTGTCTCCCGGAGAGATTTGTTGATGATACAATATTTCAAACTAGGCACTTTTTCTCCCCTTCCTCCAACTTCTTGCTCTGGTTCTTTTTTCTTTCTTTCTTCTTCTTCTTCTTTTTTTTTTTTTTAATAACATTTTCTCCTTTCGGCTTTTATATTTCTTCCTCTCCCTCCCATAGCCTTTCATGCATTCAGGATGTAGGAGAGCCAGCATCAAAGCCTAGAGCCCTACTGAATTCTCCTCCCCTATGGTAAGCGTGCCCTTTCCCTGTCTGATCATTGACTCATAACCACAGAACATCTCAGGCACAGGATGGGGGGAGAGGGAGGGCTGAATAAGCAGGGACCACGGTCTGCAGCCCCAGAGGAGACAAAAGTGAAGGATTTGTTCAACAGGGTCTCCCCCCACACCCCCTCCCAGCCCCTTGAGGGATAATTGTTTAGGACAATCTGAGCCGGCCCAGGCCAGGGAAGCCAGTACCCCCACCCCCACCCCAGCCCCTGGCAACTCCAACCAAGTGAAACTCATCTGGTCAGCCTCCAACTCCCAAGGCCAGGCCAGGCCTAAACCCACTCCCTGGGCACTACCAAGATTCTGATCGCATTATTTCATTTTAATTCAGTTGAACATACATGTATCGATCGCCTACTATGTGCCAGGCTTTGAGTCGACAGGTGACAGCCATAGGCTTAAACCCTGTGGAAGTTAATATCCCTGTTCTTTAAGGCTGAATTTGCAGGCCAAAGACAGCCCTGAACCTCCTTCCCCACACCCCTCCCTGCAGCCCTCAGTTCCTCCCTCCCCTTCTGTCTCCATTAGGCATGAATGGGCATCACATCTGTTTCTTTTCTTGCTGGAAAGCAAGAGGCAAAGACCCTAAAATGGGGACAGACCAGCACACACCTGGGTGGTCTTTAAATTAGAAAAAGTTTTCGCCAGAGTTCCTCATTTGGGCCCACAGTCACAATACTTTCCATGCTCTCTGCCCCTGTAGGTTGGGAGAAATGGGGTGTGGGGGGGGGAACTCTGGCAGTATACCCCAGGGGCCATCCATTGTCCTGTTCTTTTCTGAGGCTCACACATGTTCCTCCACACCCCTGTTTCCTTCCCTGGATTCCTCACTGGGCAGGCCAAGCACGGTCTGGGGCACAAACAAAGCAGGGGCAGAGGCCGGGATGGGGCTGGGGCTGGGCGGGGAACGAGAATGCAGCCATTTTCATTTTAGCATATGCCTAGAGTTGAGACCCTTTTGAAAATTAAATTGTTTATGTTATGGTTTTGTATCATTTTATTTTAAGCACAGAATCTGGAGCCAGACTGTCTCTGTCGAAATCTCTGTTCCCCAGCTGTGTGGCCTTTGAAACTGTACCTCGATTTCCTCATCTGTAAAATGGGCATCATGAAAGTTTGACCATATTGGGCTGTTGCCAGGAATAGTGAATTAATAGGTTAGACTGTAGTGAATTAATAGGTTCGCCCTATTAATTCACTATTCATTAATAGTGAATTAATAGGTTCGCCCTGGTTAGTTGCTAGTGACAGCTTCTGAAGGTGTGTGTCTGGCCTCCTGTCCTGCACTGAGACATTACCCTCTGAGAGTTGTTTTGTGTCATTGAGAAACCTGGCCATTTGTGACCTCACTCAGCACCCTCTTTCTTATTTAAAATCATTAAGAGGGGCACCTGGGTGGCTCAGTCGTTAAGTATCTACCTTAGGCTCAGGTCATGATCAGGTTTCTTGCTTCTCCCTCTCCCACTCCCCCTGCTTGTGTTCTCTCTCTCGCTGGGTCTCTCCCTATCAAATAAATAAATAAAATATTTTTAAAAATGAATAAATAAAATAAAATAAAATCATTAAGAAGGAAGGCACCAGGAATCAGTCATGAGGTTCTAGGCCCCTTCCTAGGTCTAGGTGTTCTATATCTGGCCTCAAGCTCTCCTGAGGTAGGTTTGGGGTGGTTTACCCATTAAGTATAAGAACATCTCAAATGTTGCATGGGGACATACTTGCACTAAAAAAAAAAAATTTGTGGATTATTTGAAATTCAAATTTAACTGAGCAACCTGTATTTGATTTTTTCGATCCGACAGCCCTCCTTGGGGATTTTCCTCACTAGTGTTCTCTTTGCCCCACATCCCTACAGTGGACAGAGGTCAGCGGGGCCTCTGGAGCTGGTTCTTCACAGGAATAGCCAAAAGCTCCAGAGTAGGTGGATGGAGAGAGTGGGCATCGCTGAGAACCTGTCTCCCTGTTGTTTATAAAGGTAGTGAGGGCCCTTCTCAAAGGCAATCTAAAGAACAGAAGAATAGGTCTCCTGGGTTTTTGTTCTTTTCAGGCTTCAGTATAGTATTTTAGGGTATGTGCGTGTGTGTGTGTGTGTGTGTGTGTGTTAGGAGAGCAAGGGCACAGGACGCATACAATTAGTGGCTTCTGTACATCTGGGCTGTGTTGATGGGTCCTGTGAACTATGTGATGTATAACATACATGCCTTTCATTTTTGTATAAACATGTGGAATGTTTAGCCAAATGGTTAAACTGTTCGGAATAATGGCTTGAAACTTTCCAAGCTCTTTTTTGGTTTGTTAACCCCCCCCACCCCCCACGTTCCTGAAAGTTCTTATTTGTTCATGAATGGGTGAGATTCAATGGAGAGGGAATCAAATGCAGGGCGGGGTGCGTGTGCATTTTGGAATTTGCCAAGGGAACCATGGAGCGAGCCCAGCTAGACTTTGGTGATGGTTATGTGGGGGCAGGCCAGTAAGAATCGTTAGTATTACTTGTGATCGGGAATACAAAGTAAAATTCTACTGTCTTACCAGAGGTTTATTAAGAGTCTCCTGCTTATAGACAATGCTTCCCAGTATACCAAACCATCATCCTCTGGGTCTCCAAGGGAGTAGGATAGCTTGAGTGGGAAAGCTATTTAGAAAATTGTGTGTGTGTGTCTTTTCTTTCTTTTTTTTTTTTTCTCCAAAGACAGTGATGAGAGAAATTATTTAGTCTGTATCTACAACAGTGGTGTGATTCAGATCCCAGTATTTACAGAGGCAAATTAGTTGGTGCACCAGCATACTAATGTGGTAGACACCGGCCTGATGTGTGTGTGTGTGTGTGTGTGTGTGTGTGATAAATTTCTCCAGGAGGTTGTGAAAAAAGACGCAAGCGAGGACCCTCAGGAGAGAGCAGCCCCTTGTTCACGAATCCGAGGAGGAAGTTTGTTGAGTTCTCAGTGTTTCCCCAAAGTTTTTCTCTTTTATTTTTTTATTTAATTAATTCATTAATATTTATATTTTTTATAATTTTATATATTATTTTTATTGAAGAGACATAGAATCTTCTATTTGTGCCATCAAGAAGTTTTCCTCCCAGTCCCCCCAATAAATGAGTAACTAAATAAAGGGGGGGCTCACAATTTCTTAATTAAGTCCTAATGGAGGCGGCTAGGAAATATTTTGCCAAAATTCGAACTCTAACCCTTTTTTAGTGTGGCTCCAGGCTCTTTCAGCCACTGGGAGCCTGGCCCTTTCAAACGCAAGCATGAGCTCCTTTGCTTTCTAATTCTACAGCTTCCAGACAGCGAGGCACAGAGTTGCAGGCATAGTTTGTGGCATGGCAGGAAATCGGTGACAAACTCTGGGAAATTGAAGGAGCGGGGATCCAAGAGTAAAAATACAATGGAAGCCACTTTTTGTCAGAAAGGGTTCCCCACACGTGCAGCCACTGTGGGCCAACAATAATATCATTTACATTTACCCCCTTTACCTGCAAGAAAAGTTACTTTGTTTCCTCCCATTAATTGGATTGACAATGTATCCTATTACAAATTATAAATAGTTTGGCTGAAAAAGATCCCCCTTTCTTAAACCTAACTGGTTCTTGTATTTGGGGTCAAACTTTTGGGAGTGAGGCAGCCGGGGTAGGGAACAGGTCATCTGCAACCCAGGTCGCACCCTTCCCCCCACCCCACCCCCCATTGTAAGATGTTTTACTTAATTACCAGGAGATGGGGATCTCCCTCTCTCCACAAGGTCTTGGTACCTGCTGGCTCGCTCTTTCCTCTCTTTCCCAGAAGGGCCCATCCTCTTTCTTCTCCAATCCTATTTAATTTTTGCATTTCCTGATTTTTATCTTGGGAAAACAAAAGCCAGCTGCAGTCCGTTAAGAAAACAGCTGAAGGATGCTGGCAGGTAGAGAGGCCTTGCAGGTTTTCAGTCTCAGACTGTTGGAACTGAAATGCCTCCTGTCAGGGTGCAGGGACTTCTGCACTTCTCAGCGCCCTTTCTTCTGCCTGGACACACACGCGTGCATGCGCACACGTGCACGCCCACACGTGCACTTGCGCACGTACACGTGAACGCGCAGGAGCCCACGCGCGTCCCTTTTTCTCACCTCCTGCCCAGGATCCCCCTCACTTTCTACAGCTGTATTTCTAATCAGCAGAAGATACATCTTGCTTGGAGCTAACACTCCTTTTCTCTGCGTTCTTAACCTCCTATCTTATGCATGGATCACTGGTTAGCTTAGAAATGCGCAGACACAAAGGAGAAGCTGACATTCGAGGGTTGACGGCCATAATGGCTGTTTATAAACCTAATCCATCACGTTTAGTGGACACCTCCATTTTTGTCCCTCTGAAAAGGTATAAATAATAAAATGGGATAGCTCCAGCTCCGAGGTGCCTTGGTAAATATTTTAACTATTTACAAGATCGCACCAATAACAAAAGAAACATCTGTACCATCCACAGAGGGGCCCCTAGCCATTAAAAGAGACCCAGATGGCTCCTACCATTCAACCAACAATAACATTTCTTGATGGCGGAGCTTTCATAACATGGTTTACATCCCCCCCCCCTCCCAAATCACGTTGTGACTTTTCCTATCACATTCTGAACTTGTCCCCTCCTTTTTCTCCACACCCCCCAGCAACCTCTCTAAAGAAATTCTCCCTAAATAGCCTCCCCCGACAAAAAGAATGAAGCCTTGAAGGGACATGGCAAATGGGTATTTCAAAGCCCAATTCAGAGGCAAGTCTGAACAATTATAAACCGGGCCCTCTCCAAGTCCAAATATTGACATGGGCCACTGGTTCTGTGGATAAACAGCCCCGTGGAGCCCCAAACGCACCGCGCCACCTCAGACTCCGTGCACAACCCTGCCTCAATCAGTTTGAATTTACCCTTTCTGGACAGGCTTAGAGAGAGTGCAAGAGGACCCAAGGACACCCCCCCCCCAACGATGACCTTTGGAGTTCAAGGTACTTCTTCGTTTAGGACCCTGTGCCTGGCTATGGGGCAGCAGACCCGCGGTGCGGACGGAGAGCAAGTGGCGCTTGAAATCTTTCTGTCAGTCGGATTTCTTTTTTGTTCTGAGCATGAAGCAAACGGGGAGAATCTGCGAGCCTGTAGCTGCCTAGTAACCGCTGGAAACTTTAGCTCTTCCTAAGGCACCAGGAAACTCCATTTTTTAGTTCCACAAAGATGGAACAGGAAAACTGTGTAGAAGAGGGACCCAGGTTCTAGAATCGGGCAGATCTGACTTTGAGTCGCAGTTCCGGGGGCCCCAGGCAAACACCTTCTGCACTTTGAGCATCAGCTTCCCCGCTGTAACATGGGGGCACTAATAACACGAACTTCTGAGGGTGACTGTGTGAATTACACAAGATGATATATTTAAAGCAGGGAGCTAAGCGCTCAAGAAAGGTTGCTATAATTAATACTGACAAACCTATCACAGAGAGATCAAATCTTTTGAAACTAGAAGATGAGGCAGACAGCAATTCCATTTCAAGCCTCCTGCAAACAGCACTGGTATTTGAAGTTTCCTTCCGGGGTGGGGGTGGGGCTGGGGAGGTGGGAGACCAAAAAAAAAAAAAACCCAACCACCAAACCCCCAAGCCACGTGACCCCCTCTGCCGGTCTTTGAGAAACCTAAATGTTCATTTCTTTTCCAAAGGCTCTATTTAATTTTGGAGCTCCCACTTTCCAAATTTGGTCAATAAAATTAACAGCCTCCTTTTGACTGGGACATCACACCTCCAAATGAGCTCAAGCTGGCGCGGGGATTGTCCTGCCGGAATGTGAGATTTACATTTCACAGCTCCTCGCCAAGTAATGAATGAATCAGAGCTCGTAAACAAACGATCCTCGCTTCCCTTGTTCCGTGGCCCCCAACGTGGGGTGTGTGCTGCGAAGAAAAATATTTATCCTGTTTGTGTGGCGCTGGGTCCCTGAATGGCCCACCAATAAAACAACATCATAAAGGGCATTTCACAGCTGAGCTCGCAATTTAATAAACAGATGCAAACAGAAGGGCTTGGAGGTCAACAATTAAAAATAAACCAGCCCGAGGTTCTCCTTGGAATTCCCCTTCTCTATAAAGTGGAGAGGACCAGGCCCCGCAGCTGTGGCGGCGGTGGGGGAGGGGTGGGAAAGGCGCGCAGGAGGGCTGTACCTGCTCACAAGGATTCCTGCCAAGCCCCCCTTTTGAGCTAGGAGGGGCAGCTTTGATAGCAGATGCAGTACAACTCATGGGCCCAAAGTGGCCAGAAGATGGTATGGTAACCTTGGTTGGCAGCAAATGCTGCATGTCAATTTCTCTATTTTCTGCCCCTAAGACAGTAAATATTGGAGCAAATGATCTGAAACAGTGGAGAATCAAAGACTCGCTTCCGCGAGTTGGTTTTGGAATGGGTTTTCTACTTAAGTTTGAAAGAGTGTGTGTGTGTGTGTGTGTGTGAGAGAGAGAGAGAGAGAGAGATGTCTGGGAAACAACAAAGCCACTAAACAAAGGTCTGGAAAGTTGGTCACGGACAGCGTTTTGTACACACTTGTTCCCGTACCCTCTCTAGCCACGGCTCCATGCAAGGATGCTCACCACGCTGGCACACCTGCAATTTCCATCTTACTGGGCTCTACCTGTCACTTAAGACTCCTGTGTCATCGCCTCCCGACTCACTTTCTTTTAAGTTAAAAAAGGGGTGGGGGGTAAGAATGGTACCTGGTTGCTGGCTCAAAGTGTTGGCTGAGGTTGATCATGTAAAACTCTTAAGATGATGTTCGCAAACAGCAAGAACCCACCCAGAAACCCTCGTTCTTTTTAATAGTATCTGGGTAGTCTCGGAGGCTCACACTTTGCTCTGGCCCAGGGAATCCCACTGTGGCTGGTCATACTCACCTAATCTGAGAATGTGTTGAAGGCCAGTAAGCCCCCATTCTGACATGCTCAACCTCACAAAATCCCAAATGCCTACACAGCTAATGCCTACAGCCTCCCCACATTCCTCTGCTGATAAGAGGGGAAATGAAGGATGGATTTAAAGATAAACCATTTGCTCTGGGGACAGACCTCCCATGAGGACCCATCTGGCTGTCCGGCAGGAGCACTGAATCAAGATGGCCAGCGACACCAAGCTCCCAGATCAGCTTCAGGACCTCAGAGCCACCCAGAAGTTCCTCAGGGTAGATGACCACCGTCTGAGGGGTCAGATTTATGCACCGAGAAGTTCATTTTCTTTACACATGAAGAGTAGGGGCGGTGGGCTTGAGAAATCTTTTAAGCATTTTGTGTCTAGGTGAGGTTCCCACACTGCCTCGTGGCTTCTCTTGGGCTGTTTTATGGTTATTGGGATCCTCCTTGCCTTGGGTCTTGTCAATTTGAGTATAAGTCCCTCGCCTGCCTTTTTCTTATTTTTGTTTTCCCTTTGTAAAGAAATGAGAACATACACAAAACACAGTTAAGGAACATTTACAGTCTTACTCTCCTTTTCCTGATGTCAAAGGCTTAGATTTTCCTCCTCTGCAACTGTTTCTTATTACTAAGAAAAAATGCTCCCCTGCATATGTCCTCAGGACAGGCCTGAGTGGGAGCTACTGTCCTCCTAATGTCACCAAAGATAAAATGGAGGTTCTGATGGAGACCATCGTCTCACCAGCAAAATCAGATGTTTTTCATCCAACACTTCTAGTTCAGGAGAACTGAACTCCAAGAAGTCAACTCTATGGAAATAGAACATGGATACAGAAAAAGCTTCAAATATAAAAGTACAGTTTGACAAATAAGTACGAAGCAGCTGCCTGAGGAAGGACAGTCCAGATTGAGAGAGAAAAATCTCCAGCTTTCTCTTTGGTCCTTTCTGATTGGGACACCCAGAAGAGAAAGAGCCACAATTCTGACTTTTCTGATACTCATTTTCTTCCTTTACTGTAGGGTTTTGCCACCTATGTGAGTATCTATAAACAATATATTTGAGGGACACCTGGGTGGCTCAGTGGGTTAAGCCTCTGCCTTTGGTTCAGGCCATGACCTCAGGGTCCTGGGATTGAGCCCCACATTGGACTCTCTGCACAGCAGGGAGCCTGCTCCCCCCCCACCTCTCTCTCAGCCTGCCTACTCTGCCTACTTGTGCTCTCTCTCTGTGTCAAATAAATAAATAAAATCCTTTTTAAAAAACCCTATACAATTGAGTTCTGCTTCTTTCTGAACTTTATAAGAATAGGTGCCCACTGCCTTCATTCATTTCCGGTTTTCTCCTTTTCTTCAGTATGAGGTTGTTGAGATTCATCCCTATCACGGAGGGAAGACAGGGTCTGGTCTTCTTCTTCAGTGCTGCAATCTAGCTAGCCCATTTTGGTACTATCTCCGGATTTATTTGTCCACTCTAAGTTCATTGACATCTGAGCTGTTTCTGGTCTGGGGATGTGTTGTAGAGCGCGAATATTCCTACGCCTCTCTATAGCCATGCCCTCTGCCAAGACTGACTTGGGCTCATAAAAAGAGGTGATGGTATGCCAGGTGTGAGCCAAAGTTTCAAGAGGCCTTGCATAGTTCTATCTTATTCTCCCACACGTCTGTCATCACCACGAGAAGGTCGTGGGCATGGGAGCCTGGTCAAGGAAGGAGGGGGATGAGAGATGCGTGGAACAGAGCAAACTCAAAAAAGCGTGAGCCTGGCCAAGCTCCGCGGAACACTGTGTGTGTACAAGCAGTAAATGCTTGCTGTTGCAGGAGGCTGATAGTCTGTGGTTGTTTGTCCTGTAGTGGTCCCCGGCAAAGCTGACGTGATACAGGTTACTAGAGGTAGTACTTAAAAGCTTCTAACTGTTCTTGTCAAAATTCATCATTTTTTTTTTTTTTAAGATTTTATTTATCAGAGAGAGCGAGCACAGGCAGACAGAGAGGCAAGCAGAGGCAGAGGGAGAAGCAGGCTCCCTGCTGAGCAAGGAGCCCGACGTGGGACTCAATCCCAGGTCACTGGGATCATGACCTGGCCGAAGGCAGCGGCTTAACCCACTGAGCCACCCAGGCATCCCAAAATTCATTATTTTTAATTCAGATTTCTCAAACTCAAGACACCAAGTTCTTTCCATATTCCTTGATCTCAGTCTATTTTTTTTTTTTTTAAGTAACATCAGTGAAAAGTGTCATCTAAAATGAAACATTGTACTCCTAGCTTATGGGTCAAAACGTGAACATCTGTGGTCACCTCGATGTGGGCAGAGCTAGAGACTGTTAACCTCAGAGCTAAGAAAGTCAGTATGCTCTTGCTCTTATGTAGAATTTAAGAAACAAAACAAACAAGCAAAGGGAAAAAAATAAGAGAGAGAGAGAAATCAAGAAACAGATTCTTAACTACAGAGAACAAGCTGATGGTTCCTGGAGGGTGGGTGGGGGGGAGTAGGCATTGTGGCTTAAGGAAGCCACGTGTCCTGATGGGCACCAGGTGACACATGGAAGTATTGAATCACTATATTGTGCACCTAAAACTACTATCATACTGTCTGTTAACTAACTGGAATTAAAAGCTCAAGAAACAAGAAAAATCTGGAAATTTAGCAGCTTTCTATGTATCTCTTTTTGTTTGTTTTGATTCTGATTAATTTATTTCACATTTGAAACTTCAGCTCTTCAAATCCCCTATCTGGCTTATTGAGAATATTTCTTGTGCATGGGTTTCTCGTTCCTTGTTTTTATTTCTGAACCCTTTAGCAGAAATTATGGAATGGTCAGACAGAAAATGTATCCAGATATCCAGATCAATATTGATTCTGAATCAGTGTGAATCCAGGGGTCTCAAACTGATGGCTCCTAGGAGAAATGTGGTCCACAGACATGTTTCATTTAGCCAATAGAACTTTTAAAAAATGTGAGCCAATTTGAAATAAATAAATAAATAAATAAATAACACAAAACAGGGATGTTATATAAAAATCTAGATTTTAACCTTTTCTTTTTTAATGGATTTTATTTATTTATTTATTTATTTGAGAGAATGTTTGAGTGACCTCAGGGGGTGGGATGGGTAGAGAGAGAGAGAGAAATAGACTCCCTGCTGAGCTTGTTGCCTGACACACGGGGCTCAATCTCGGGACCCTGAGACCCTAAACTGAGTGGAAACCAAGAGTTGGATGCTTAATCAACTGAGTCACTCAGGCGACCCTAGACTTTAAGTTTCTCTAGATTAATATTTTTAATATTTTGAAAATAATTACTAATGTCAGGCCTGAGAAGTGGTTGTCCCCGTACATGTCTCTAATTTGCCACAGTCCTCACTATTCCTTACTATTCTCCAACACTGAGACTGAGTGTTTGGTGCTAGAGTCATAGCCATTATGAGACTGTTTTCTTTTCTTGAGATTTTATTTGTTTATTTGACAGCAAGAGGGAGCACACAAGCAGGGGGAGCAGCAGGCAAAGGGAGAAGCAGGCTCCTCACTGAGCAGGGAAGGCTCGATCCCAGGGCCCTGGGATCATAACCTGAGCCAAAAGCAGATGCTTAACCCTGAGGCACCCAGGACCCCCTGTTTTCTAATGATAGAAAAATATTTTTCTGTACGTATGTCTAACAAAAATGGAACAGTGAAAGACACTGAGAGTTCTAACTTATTCTTCTAGCCATTAAGGCTCTTTGAAAAGTCTTCGTTCAATGACAACTGTTCAATTAGATCTTGTCATTCAGTTCCCAGCTCCAAGACCTTCAGTGACTCCCCATTATCTACAGAATAAAGTCCAAACCCTTTTGCTTGGCATTTCATTCCTTCAGAGCTTCAATCCAAAACTTGCTTTATAGCCATCTCTCCAGGACTATCTATTGTGAACCTTAGGCTCTAGAAATCCCCTTCGAACAAAAACTTCGGGATCTTCTGGATCTTGATTTCACATCCTCGTAGTCGAGCCCACGGTTTTTCTTCCTCCTGAATTGTGCATCTTTCTTGAATACCATTTATGTCCTGTCCCTTCTGTTCAAGTGCTGCTCACCACTAAGGGTTTAACCAAATGCTTCTTCCTTTCTGATGCCTTCTTTGGGCCCCATTGTCAGTATTAATTTCCGGGTTCTGTTGGATCTTCAGCTCTACATTTTGTCATTTCAAAACATCATGCTGTCTGTCCTGCCTTACAATGATGCACAAGTAATACCTATTATTATTGATCTAGTATTGACTCTGCGTAAGGCACTATGCTCCTTGTGTCATGTGGGGTTCACTAAACCTCACAGATCTTCCCTGAGATAGATGTGATTGTTATCCCCATTTTCCAGATGAACTGAAGTCAGAGACACTCAAGGTCACAGTCATGCAAATTGTGTAGCCAGGATTTTCCTCCTGGCATTTTGGCCTCAGATCCCAAGTTCTTAACTACCAGGTTTCTCCACCCTGTTCCCCCAGAGGATCAGTTAGGAATTGCAGAACTTTTGTTTCTTTTCCCCAGCACATCTTAGCATAATGCCTTAAACATAACAAGTGTACAAAGAATGCTGAACAAATGACACAATCAGTGGCTTAGTGAACTGAGCCCTTCTGCTTATCATCTCTCTTTTCTCCTGGGAAGCTGACTGAACTACTTCATCCCCTTCAGCCTTAGTCGGTTGTTTTGGATTGGACATCAGAAGCAGCCTCACCAATTACAGTCCTCTAATCTCCTGATAGTGCCGGGTAGCTCCCGGGTTGGCCACGTGGTCAGACCTGAGCCAATCAGAATCCTTCCCTGGGAGTTTTCACTGTATAACTAAGAAAGATCAGCAATCTGTCATCAGTGGGGAAAGCTGTAAGATACCAAAGCTGGGAGATCTTGGTGGCCATACTTCTCACCATGTCAAAGAAGGCAGTCTACAAATCATGAAAATTAAAAGAACAGGTAAAGAGAAGCTCAAATGTAGACAGAGAAGGGTTCTGAGTAGCATTCAAATCACTATTTGCTGTTTTTATTGTTCCGAAAATTAGGTCCCAAGGTCCCAATTCATCACTTCGGGGAGCTGGTGACTGTGGCCTTTTTAAAAACCCGTATCTGAGTGTTAAACATAAACTCAAACGCATAGAGTGGTTTAGAAATGATTTAATGGAAAAATAGGACATTCTAAAAAAGTGACATAGAGTTCAACTGAAGACCATGGAAATTTTTATTTCAAGCTGTCGGAGATGGATATTAAAACTAAATGAAATGATTTTACTAGGAGGAAAAAAAAACCCTCCCCCCTGCTTGGATGGCCAAACTTTCCTGGAATCCATGCGCCAGTGTATCCCCTTTTGTGACTAACCTAGTTGAATTGCATTTCTGTCACTTCCCAAACAGTCCTGATGCATAGAAGCAGACTGTGGACACAGATATAAAGAGAACACATTGTGTATTTATTTAAGCCTACACATTCATGACGCTTGAAAGTTAAAAAATGAATAAGACACTTGTTGTCAGTAACTCACAAATAATTATAATTTCTTATTCACCTCTGTATACTCAGCACCTGGCCCCATGACTGGCACAAAGTAAGATTTCATAAATGTTTGTTAAATAAATAGATGTAAGACTTGGGATTATGGAATGTTAGCAAGGTGTAATGGGGCAGAGAGGAGGAAACGAAAAATTCTATGCACATGGGGAGTTGTAGAGGGCGCAGGCAAGGCTTTCAGAAGGGGGAACATATTCAAGCTGAGTCTTGAAGGATGTGCAGTTGCTTGGCGGGTAGAAAGGGAATGCAAACCGGGAGTAAAGATCCTAAAAGATCATGGTGAGTTCCAGCAACCCAAGTTGTTCTCTGAAGCTGTGGCGGCATTAGAGATGGCTGGGACAAGAGGCCTGGGAGGTAGGCTGGGCCGGGTAATGCAAATAGAGAAGATTAAATATTTACATAAGCTCATTAGTGACACTGTGTGCATGTGACAAGTATGATGTAGTTGAAACCTCCAAGGTTTAAGTACCCTGAGTGCAACTGTATCTTTTTGAAATTGATTACATGACATTAATAGGCTCTTTCTCAGCTCCACTGGTGATCACATTGATGATTTACTTCCATCTCTCATCCCTGGAGCCAGGAACAGTCCATCCTGACCCCCATCCTTTCTTTCACACCTTCCTCAGGAACTAAACATTAGTGGTTAGAAACCGCCTGGGTTTTTTGTTTTGCTTTCTTTTGGTTTTTTGGTCTTCTATAAAAGCAAGCAGTTTTGCTTCCAAAGTTTTAACAGGCAAATTCCTATTATTATGAGGAACAGTTAAAAAAAAAATAGAGAGAGAGAGAGGTGAGGGTTTATTATCACAAAGCGATTTTCTTGATCATCACCCATTAAATGTCATTCAAGAAGAAATCTTAAAGAACTTGTAAGGTGCCCTATAATAAGATGCCCTCAAAGTACTCAAGGACAGAATGCCTTCCTCTAAAGACCATACAGCCTTATTAAGGGGGCAAGATTGACATTGTGAACCTTGACAATATCACTTGTGTTTATAAGACATTTATAAAATGATCAGATCGCAGAGTGCGTTTATCTATATTCTTACATTTGGCTGTAACCTTGCAGTGATGATATTTATGATTGTTGAATATGAGGCAGTGGTTAAGGGCACTGGAGCAAGGCAACACTGGGTTCAAACCCTTAATTTATTAACTACAAACCAGTCAGGATAGGGTAAGTTTTGCTGCACTAACAAAGAAAACCAGGAACTCTATGAATGAAATCAGCAAGTTTATTTCCTACATATGCTTGTGTTCCCTGAGAGGGACTGGAGGGTCTGCTTCTCCCATTTACACTCCTGGACTCATCACTGTGGAGCAACTGTCTTCCCAAGTGTTGTTTTAGCACAGGAAAGAGAGCTCTGGGGGGTCTCAGCCAGCAATGAAATGCCTTAGCTCAGAGGTAGCAGACTTCTCACGACTCACTGGAGAGAACTATGAGTAGGTTCTCCACCCAACTACTACTAGGTGAGTTACTTCCTAAGGCAAGTCATAATCTTTATTCCTAGGTTTCTAGCAGTTAATGGAAAGAGGTTTAGAAGCATTATGATATCTGCATGACTTTGGATGTCTATCAGATTTGAAAACAGAATCTCAGGGCTCATGATAAGTACAACTACTTCTGGGGTTAAAGACAAAGAAAATGTATTATTTTAACTATTTTTTTCCCCTAAAGTAGATGCCATGGGATGAAGTAAATACGTAGTCAGCAATATCCTTACAGCAAATACATGAACTTCACTGGGTTTCTTTTAATGCTGTCCTTGAACATTTGCTGGTGGTAAAATGCCAAAGTGCAGTCCAATGAAAGCAAATTTGCAGGGGTTCAAAACACAGAGGACCTAGCATATAGCACTCTGTGATGTTGGCCTATTCAAGGGAGAGATTTGGGAGCCTACAATGGAGAAGTTGCAAAATGGCAGTTCTCCCACTGAATCCAACCTGCTGAGGTATCTTATTAGTCTCTACATGTTTTAGAATTCTAGTTGTTGTTAATTGCCAATACTTTATGTCATGAGATACCATATAAAAATTTAAATTTCAAACTTTTATGAAAAAAAAAAAAAAAAAAAGAATATCTGGCAACATTTGACCAGATTTAGGCAGCGCCTGCCTTCCATAAATGAGCTGTGAGTTGTCTAGCAACCCACCATATTTTCAGACCTTTCTGCACTGGGGGATGTTACCAACCCTGTCCCTCCTGGTATTTGTGTTTATAGGATTTTGTTTATAGGGCTGGATGCATTGTATTTTCTTTAAGTAACACTTCAGACACATTTCTCCAGTTAGTTTTTGAGTAGCAATGACTTGGAAGTATTTCCCAATCTAGACTTTGGTATCATTATCCCCATTTTACAGATGACGAAACTGGAGCTTAAGTTAGCAACTCACCCAAAGCCACATAACCAAATGATGGCACTTCTAAGGGACAGTGCTGGTATTTGCTATCTGAACACAACTGACAAGGCTCTGTGAGATCTAGTCTCTTAGTACTGTTCCATTCATGTCTCACACTGCTCTCCCTCCAGAGTGCTTTCAAAGTTCCAGTCTCACTGTCCATTCAGTCTGGTCCCTGTTCAATCCTTAAACCTGTCATGCTCATTCCCACCTTATGACCTTTCTCTTTATATAGATATCTTCTTTATTTCTTCTGGCTCCTCCTCCTCCCATTTGCCTGACCCCAAGAAAGCTCATTCAATCTCAGCCATCTTGACAGGTGTGACCTAGTTTTGAAGGATGAGCCCAACACTCCCCTGGAAATTGGCATTGAGAAAATGGAGAAAGTAGCCAGTTACATGTATTAAATTAAACCTAAAAGTCAGTGTCACATCAGAGTGAGCCAACCATGATGGACTCTCTTATGAGAACACATGCATGGACTAGAACAGTCATGTGCTAGCCCGTGTACAGGAATTCAGGCATCAAAGACATAACCTCCATCTCTCTGGAGCTTACCCACAAGTTCATCACCTTGAGAATTTTATTGTGCACCTAAAGCTCTTGTGAAGCTTATAAAAATGTAGACTCCTGAGCCTTCCCCCAGAAACTAAGACTTATAAGACTTGAGTGATATGTCTGGTTCAAGAGGAACACACCACCATGGTTAAACTGATTGTCAAAATATTAAAATATTGAATACCAAATTCACCACCTTCCTGGGAAACACTGCATCTACTCTAACTGCCTTGACTCTACCCTGAGCCCCTTGGGTGTCCCCATAATTGGCAAACCAAAGAGTCATGCCTTTCAGAGTTGGGTACTTGGAAAGCCCCTTGCTGGTGTTACACGTAGGATTCTTCCCTATTGGTACCATTCCCTATTATTTGTTAAACATTTTGTATTTGACACCTGATTATGGGGCCTGGGGATGTGCATTTTGTAAGGCACCTACAGACTTCTTCTCTAAGACATACTAGCCACATCTTTGGGAAAACAAATCTCACAAACTGATGAACCAAGGGTGATAAATGCATGAATCGAGGCCTAGAAAAGACAGGGCAGGGACACAGAAGAGGGACCTAATTTTCTGGCAGTTGGGCGTGGGGCTATTGGAATCATCCAAGAAAACCTGAAATGGGCAATGTCTTAAAAGGCACTCAGGAGCTCTCCAAGAAGCAAAAGTATTAGAAGCCTCAGTTGCTGTCAAGTGATATTCTCAATTTAGCAAGAGATGAGAAGTGCCCATATACACAAAGGCAAATTATTAAGCAGCTGCGTGGAGACTGAAGACAAGATAGCAATGCTGGGGTATAGAGAAAGAATTCTTCCAGTGGCTGAGGGACAAAGTAGGACCAATTCTTCCCTTTCTGTATTCACCACACAGAGCATCCCCCATGAGTACCCCAGAGAGATGTGTAGGGGTTGATGGAATTTGGAGTCTGTTGAAGGATTAATTTCTTTTCACAAATAGTCTCTCTGTCTCCCGTGCTTTCATGAGAAGACCATACTTCCTCACCTTTGGCCTAGGGCATCATCACCCGGCTTGTTTTGGCCAATGAGATTTGATTGGACAAGATATGTCAGAGACAGGATGTGTTTGTGGGGTTGAGTGTCCACCATCATGCTCTGAGTAGCTTCATAGTGCCAGGAGGAAGATAAGATCAGCCAGCTTATAGGTACATGAGCTGCGTAAGTGTTCACTGCTCTATGCAACTATGATGTTGTGGTTGTGGGTTACACAGCTACAGAGAACCAATGGAATGTTATAGGGCAAAGCCATATCAAGGGCTAGAGAAGCGTACCCAAATCCGACTGAACTGCCTTTCCTATTTTGCTCCAAGGTATCCAAGGGGTTGGCCATGGTTTCAGAATGTTCTCTTGAGAATAGAAAAAAGCCAAAGGAATTAGTATCTAAATATAATCATCATATCGTATTTTGACATGCTAGGTTCTGTGGTGCATGCTTTAGGTGGATTATTTCATTGAATTGAGGTTCCTCTCAATCAGTCCCACGTCCCTATACTCTTTTTGGATAATTGTGAGGCCCAGAGGGGGACCAGTATGCAGACCGTGCATTTTTTGGTTCCTGTCTAGACCAGTCAACCCAAAACTGAAATAGCTAAGCTGAATAAGGAGCTGGGCTGTAGGGGGTTGAAGTAGGGGAAGGGTGAGTTTGGGGAGGGTAAGGGGACAGAAGACTTAAAAATAGTGGGAAAAATATTGCATAAGGGCTTGGAGATAAACAAAGTCGTTTGAGTGTCTCTTCCCATGACTCAAATCACGGGTCTTAAGAGTGTGTACTGGTGTTTCTGAGTCAGGGAAAGGTGTTCGCTTTTCAGCAAAAGCAAGGGGCCCACACCAAACAGCCTCTGGCTGTCTTACTTGGAGGGCACGGTGGGGTCAGCATGGAACTCTGTTAGAATCAGAAGAATGTAATGTTGGCTGACATGCACTGAATATCACTGTTACGGGAATAAGGGCTTTGCATAAATTATCTCCCTTAACAAGCTTCTAAGGCATATATCTGAAGATCCCCATTGCGTGTACTTGGAAACTGAGGCCCAGGGAGGCAAAAATCACTTTACAAAGTCAAAGGACTCAAGGGGGCTTGTGTTAGGGTCTGGGATGAGAATCTACACTTGTCTAAATTTCAAACAATCCTTAACATTTACACTCCTAGAAATGGTGCTTGGGAATCTCGAAACATTCCTTTCTCGTCATGTCTAAAGAATAAGGGGAAATGGCAGATTCTCAGCAGGAAGGGCTGCCCAAACTGTATTTTATCTCATTTCAGCTCATGTCATCAGTGGCTGAAATAAATGGCATCTGAGCCGACTGTTTTAGGACAAGGCAAGTAGTCGGAGGAGCCTTTAGAAATCAGACGAGTGTTCAAGTTCTTACATACCCTACACGGTCCGATCCAGATGACCCCAGGCTTCGAGGGGGTTCTGAGGCACAGACAGACAGTTGAGAGAAGGCAGTCCCTCATTTCAGGAAGGGAGAAGCTGAAATCAGAGAGGGAAAGTGATTGACCCAAGGTTCCACAGTGACATGGTGGGGACACCTACCCCTAAGTCAGGTGGCCCCACACCCAGACCCAAGCTCTTTCTGCTGTGTCATGCTGCCCCTCCCTTGTCACTTCCGGGGTGTGACTCATGGTGGGAGCTAATCCTGGGGCCCTGCCTTCCCAGGGGCTCTCTCCAACCAATGTCACTTTCTGGTTTTGAGGAATGAGAGAAGGATTCCAAAAAATGAAATGTTTGTAAACCAGAGCACTTTGTGTTGTCTCCTAGGGTTAAACCCTTTCTGGTTGTTTTGTTTTTTGGCACGGGGGTGGGGGGTGGGAGGGTGGGTTGGAAGAGGAAGTTCCCTCCACCATTCCATTTACACAAATACCAGAGTCAAAGCTCATGGTATTTAGGCATTTAGAGCTCATGGGCCTTTAGAGGTGCGTCAGCTAGAGTGAGCAAGGGAAAATCCCCCTACAGCCATAATATTTGTGGTGGGGAAAATCCTCCACAGACTCTTGCAAGCTTTGCCTTATTCCACCTTTGTGAGCACACCCACGCGTGATGGTGCCGTGTCTGCTACGCACGGAAGGACCACTTACTTGCTGGGCAGCTAGAATGTCTTCTAGGCGCTTAAGAGATGACAGCGCAGTCCTACCCAACACATTCATATTGAAAACTGGCTTCCTCCAGAATCTCTACTTAGAAGGACTAGAAATTGACTTAGACCAGCTCAAGCACAAAGGAAATCCTGTCGAAGGGATTCAAGGGCATCTCCCAGAACAAGAAATGGATGAGAATCGGGACTCGGCAAGGCAGACAGAAAGGTTTCAGTCTTTTCTTCCTTGGTACCCTGATACTTAATTGGGCTTCTCTCTATGATGTCTCCATCCCCTCCCCTTTCCATAGATTCCATGGGTCAGTAATCCTCAGTTGCAAATGAGAGGAATGTTAGCTGCACCAGGAAGGCATGGTGGCCTCACCGTGTTTTTATCCAGACCAGATTGCGATTATATTTGCGTTTATGTTTGGATCACCCCGGTTGTAAAGCAACAAAGGGGGTAAGCTGCAGCGTATTCCTCGACATTTCTCAGCGTTTCATTCTGTGCCGTTGCCCATCCTTCTTTCCGGATGCCCAGGCAAGCTGCCTTCGCAGGAGGAGGAAGTACTGGAGGGATTAGAATGATGCGTATGGTTCATTTCAAGAGAAAAGTTAATTTTATTATGAGCAGGTTATTTAGAAAGTGACAGCTTTGCAGCTGGGAAC
The DNA here is from genome assembly GCF_020171115.1 of Neogale vison. Lineage (NCBI taxonomy): Eukaryota > Metazoa > Chordata > Mammalia > Carnivora > Mustelidae > Neogale > Neogale vison. The sequence goes on along the minus strand of NC_058097.1, from coordinate 31,353,667 downwards.
TCTTTTTTACTACTCCTCTATAATCTTAATAGCTAACACTTTTTTGATTGCTTATTATGTGCTAGGCATGGCTCTCAGCATTTCCCAGATATTGGCTCATTTCATTCTCAAGATGATTCAGCGTGGAGATGCAATTATGGGTTCCCTTTGACAATTCAGGAAACTGAGGCACAGAGCACTTACCCAATTTGACCAAGAGACGGCTGGGAATTAAACCCTGGGTAGTCTAGCCACAGAGACCAAGCCTCGGACCACACTACCGGTGAGCATTTTGTGATGACTATGAGTGTATGAATTGCCTGACACCTTGCAGACCTTTGTCCATATTATGTCATTAAGTCTACACAAAAGCTGTGGCTGGTGGTCAGAACCATCCTGCAGATGAAGAGATTAAGGTGCAGTGAGGTTAAATGGTTGGTCTCCAGTCCAAGAAATCAGTGGCAGAACAGCCTTTGGACTCAGATCTAGCTGAACACAGAATCTGGGCTCTTGGCCACCGGGCTTCAGCTTCTAACTTTAACATAGGCCTACAGAGCCTGGAGTCTTAGCTGGGAATGTACTAGAGCACGGTCAGAAAAGGGGGGAAATTGTGTTGAGGCCTTTAAAAGAGCAAAGCAAAAATAGTAAGTTTGAAGCAATTTTCTGGGTGGAGAAGGAGGATTTAAAAAAAAAAAAGTTACCTCCAATTCCCTTTCAACATATCTGAAACGGATGCATCAGAGAGAGAAAATGTGGTAGATATTGAGCAGGTTACAAGTTCCCAACAGCTTAAAGGAGCAGAGTTGCAGACTGATCATTGTTAGAAAAGCAAATACAAATTTGCCCCAGAGCAAAACAACTTTCGGAAAATCAGGAAGAGGCAAGATGGACAGTAAGTTATGAACATAAAACCCTTTGTACCCGACCCAATTAACCCTAACCCAAGGCAACCCTGTGCCTCTAAGCTATTCATTTAAGGGTTTTACGATTTATAGGCAGCCTTTCTCAGGGGAGGTCCTGCCTGGTTCTGATTTCACATTTCCCAGCAGCACATGTGTAATCCCTCCGCGTCACAGCTACACTATTAAGCCAAGACCAGAAAATGCACGTTTCACAGGATGGAAAGAGACCAGAGGAGTCCACTGCTGGCCCTGCTTCGCTCCAAGTGGCTGGTGAGAGCTTGGGGGGAAGGTACGTCTGGATGCCTGGCTGCTTCCACTCCTGGGAGAGAGTTGGGGGGCTGATCTGCTCCACCTCTGTTCTCGAAATTCAGCCTTCATATTGGGTAGGTGGTATCTTGGGGCCACCGGGTGCAGAAACAAGGTAAACTCAAAGTCAGGTTTGCTACCTTCTGGGAGGGAAAAGACGCAATCAGCACACAAGAGTGTTGGGTAGACAGTGGATAGAGACCAGAAGGTAGAGACCTTAGCATGTCCTGCTAGTTCTTTCATTAAAATGTCACCATAGGGGCCCCTGGGTGGCTCAGTGGGATAAGCATCTGTCTTTGGCTCAGGTCACAATCTCAGGGTCCTGGGATTGAGCCCTGCATCGGGCTCCCTGCTCAGTGGGGAGGCTGCTTCTCCCTCTCCCCCTCCTTGTGCTCTCTTCCTTTCTCTCATATAAGTAAATAAAATCTTTTTTTAAAAAAAATTAAAAAAAAATAAAATGTCACTATTGATGAAGTGGTTTTGGTTCTGTGGAGGAGTGGAGGGCAGGGATTCCCAAAAATGGTTGTAATTGAGGGCCTCAATCTCCCCCTGGCAGGGGAGATAGCAGACAAACCCTCTGCCACAACTTGGAGAAATAAATCTGTGAGAGGAGCCCCAGCATCCTCAAAGATGTGGTCATTCTCCTCCGAGGGCCAGGCCTTGCAGTAGTGAGCCGTGGTCACTGAATGGGGAAACCTAAATGCAGTTGGAGGTAACTGGGTCCTCCAGCGCACGCGCCAAGTGGCGATACTCAGCCACCAAGGCGAAGTGGTCACAATTGTCATGATGGACGGCAGAGGTAGAAAACAGCAGTCAGAGCAGTGTGCCACGTGCAGACCCGTGGTGCTGGCTCAGTGACCAGAATGTTCCTAGATAGGAAATAGGAAGCCCACTAAATTCTTCCTTGATCTGTATAAGCAGGAAAGTTCTAGATCAAGTAGGGTAACATCTAACCTAATCGTAAAAACATGAAGTCAAGGGCCCCTCAGCCAATCCCCACTTGAGCCACTTATAGGTCCTGAACCCTTCAAATGGAGGGGAGGGTGAGGCCTTGGAGGAAGGATCCCAATACTGTCAAAATTTATACCGTTACTCTTTCTCCCTGCTTTTTCCTAAATGGCCTGAGACCCTTCACCAGGCTACCTGTCTATTGGGGAAGAGGAAGTAACCAGCCCTTTTGGGGACAGCTGAATCCCGTCTCCCAACTGACACTAATTCCAGGAAATGCAGAGGTCACTGTGGCCCTCCAAGCAGAGTGGGGGCTTAGGGAGGCCAGGTACCAATGAAGTTTTATCTCAGGTCGCTCTTGCGGTGGTCTGGGGAATCCCTGGACCCATCCTGTGGTTGTTTCCCTAGTTCCAGAATATGTGATTGGAAGTGCAGTGGGCAGAATCCCCACATCGGTTCCCCGACCTGTGGAGTGAGGGCTCTTCTGGTGGGCCAGGTCAAGCGGAAGCCACTAGAACTGCCTCGACCTAGGCTAAGAACGAACCGTAAGCCCCACCGCGTTCCTGGAGGGATCACAGAGATCAGCACCTCCACTGAAGACTTGGAAGGTTGTTGTGGCGGGGTCAGCAATTCCATCACAGCCCCATTCAACGTGTCCATCTGGTGTGTGCAGAAGATGCTTGGAGAACGCCACAGATCATCACGAGATCATTGCCTCTGTTGTGCGGATGTGGTTCCCTGGCTTGATTAAATTAACACACAACCTGGTACTGAGATGCAACTATGGGCTCCAGCAAATAATTTGTCCTCCCTCCCTGTCTGCAGGACCCACCGGAAGCACTTGGCTTTTAGCCCACAAAGCGGGCAATGTGTTTTCACCATCCTACCTCAGGAGCGTATCTGCTCTCCAGCCCTGTGGTATAATTTACTCCAGAGGGAGCTTGGTGGTCTTTGCCCTTCCACAGGGTATCACACTGGTCCGTTACAGTGAAGATACTCTGCCAATCGGATCTTGGGAGCGAGAGGTAACAACTACTCAACACTTCTTGGTCCAACATTTGAGTGATGGAGGGTGGGAAAGAAATCTGAGGAGAATTCAGATGCCTTCAGCCTCAGTGACATTTCTCAGGGTCCAGTGTTGTGGGGCATGTCAAGATACCTCTTGGAAGGAGGAGGGTAGGTTGCTGCATCTGGCTCTCCCCGAGCCAGAGAGGCTCTTCAAGAGGCCCAGGACGCCATGCTGGCTGCTCTGCGACTTGGGCCCCAGGATGACCCAGCAGAGCCAGCGGTGCCTCCCGGTCACCAGCGGATGGGGAAGCTGTGTAGAGCCTTTGGCAGGCCCCTCTCTGTGAGTCACAGCACAGGCCCTTAGGATTTGGGGAGCAAAGCCCTGCCCTCCTCTGTGAGGAACTCCCCCCTCACGAAACAGCTCTTGGCCTGCTGTTGGGCCTTAGTAGTGACTGAACTTAACCATGTGCCACTGTGTTACTACACGACCCGAGATGCCCATCATGAGCCAGGTGTTGTGTGACCCACAGACCCACAAACCATCGTCAGGTGGAAGCTTCCAGCTTGCTGACTGTATCTCATGGGACCTGTTAGCCACCCAGATGGCGTGCGGTGGTTCTCTCTGTATGTCTGTCTCTTATGGGTTCTGCTTCTCTGGAGAACACTGAAGAGAACATTCAGGGTAGAGGTGACAGGACAATCATGGCAAGATTAAAGATTTGGAACCAGGAAGTGGAGGGGGCTTGGAAGGAACAGACTTCCCAGCAGAGGGACTAGTCTGTGCAAAGGCCTCACGAGAGGAGGGTACCTGGTGGATGGAGGAACGTGAGGTCCATGTGGCCTAATGAGGAGAAGAGAACAGTGGCATGAGATTGGTCAGAGACTCCTCAGGTGCTAGACCATATAAGGTCCTAGAAAGACCAACCATATGGTTGGTCACCTTCCCAGAACACATCCAAGGAAAGAGGGTGCTATCGAAAACCAGGACAGTGCGCCCACACCAGGGCTCTCCGGGACAATCTGTGGCCCAACCTTTCCGGCCACATGTGGGGGCTTGGAATTTATTCTATGAGTCATGAGGGATGATGGAGGTGTTGTAAGGAGAGGTGTGATATAATCCTGTTTGTGTCTTAACACTCACTGGGCCTGTTGTGTGGAGGATGGAGCAGGGAAGGGAAAGAGTGGACAAGGGCAGATCACTGAGAAGGAATGCTCTTCAGGACTGGGCACAGAAGCCCTGCCTGAGATTCTAGATGCTTCCTGGTGGAATTCAGACTCAGAACTGCAGCATCAACTCTTGCTGGAGTCCCCTGCCTGCCCTCTTGCCCTACAAATTTCAGACTTGCCAGCCCTCACAACCATTCCTTAGAATCCCATTTTCTCTCTCTTTCTATAGCCACATGTGTGCATGTACGCATATAGCGTAGTAGTCATATATATATATATGTATACATATATATATATATGTTGTTTTTTTTTTCTCCACATAAATAGCCTCCACAGAGCTCCTGTGGCTGTGGGTTCTTTTTCTCTGGAGAACCCTAACACATTGGTGTGTTGCCACATGGGCAGAATACCATGTGACGATCAGAACTTCTTTGCCACAAACCAAAAAGACACCTGGAGGAGGACAGAGGCTGGAAACAAATTCTACCCTAGATCCTTCAGAGACAGCACAGCCCTGTTAACACTTTGATTTTGGACTCCTGTCTTGCAGGACCATGAGACAATAAATGTGTGTGGTTGTAAGCCACCCAGTTCCTGGTGCTGTGTTATGGGACCATATAGATTCTCGTGCATTACAAGAATGGTAGCTTGGACCAGAGGGTTTACAGAGGGTATTGGGAAGCAGGAGGTGGATTTAAGGTGTATTATAAGCCAAATCTGGGGGACCCAGGGAAAATTGGGATATAGATAGAAGGAGGGAGATGCGTCCAGAAGAATGATGAGGTTTTTTTGGTTTCCCCTGTTGTGCCACTTCTGAACCCTGCCTCTTTCCACTCTTAGTGCTAACTTGCATGCTATATCCCGAGGCTGCTGTCTGTCCCATGCCGTGTTCTTGATCTTGTTCTCTGGTCAAGGGGCTGGAGTTCGTGTCTGCACTGCCTGCAGTTACTGGAGAACATAGGATATTTAGTCCTGATGTGTCCACTCTCTGAAGGAGAGCTGGGTCTCTGCCCTGGAGTTTCCATGTGCTGGCAGTCCCATCTCCTTGGAAGCTTCCAGAGGAAGAAAGAAAAGTGCAGCCTCCTGGAACTGTGATGCTAGGCCTGCTGCTCCTGCTTCTGCTCCCAAGATGACCAGCAAATGACTTTCCACATTTGCTGTTGAGAACTGCAGCCAAAACCCCTATGGAAGTTTTGATCGAGGTAATCATGGAATAGTTGAAATCTAAAATATTAAGCTATGTAACTTCTAGAAGGACAACATAGAAGGAAACATGTGTGATCCTGAGACAGATAAAGAGCTTTTAAGATACGACACTGAATGCACGTGGCACAGGAGAAATAACTCAGTGAATGTCAGCTAGTGAGTGGGTCAACACACTGTGATACCCCGTTCAACGGAATATTACCAAACAGTGAAAGGAGAATGAGTTCTGGACTGGCACAAAGACACAGATAGATCTTTTTTTTTTTAAAGATTTTATTTATTTTTTGACAGACAGAGATCACAAGTAGGCAGAGAGGCAGGCAGAGAGAGAGGGGGAAGCAGGCTCCCCACCGAGCAGAGAGCCTGATGTGGGGCTCAATCCCAGGACCCTGAGATCATGACCTGAGCTGAGGGCAAAGGTTTTAACCCACTGAGCCACCCAGGTGCCCCATGAGACATAGATGGACCGTAAATGCATCTTGTGATGAGAAAGAAGCTAGACCTGGAAGGCTATTTAACGCTGTTCTGAAAAATAACAAAATCAGTAGAAACCAAGAACAGATTGGAGATGGCCAGGGCTGTGGGGATGGGTTGGAGACAAAGGCACAGCTTGAGGGCATTTGGAAGGTGGTGGAATTGTTCTGTAAGTGGTGGGTGTGCAATGCCAGGCCTTTGCCAAAACCTGTTGAACTCTATACCACAAGGAGCAAATATTGCTTGATATAAATGTAAGAGAAAACTCAGCCAGGTCTTGGAGAGAACCCAAGATGGAATGAAGTCTGGCAAATGAATCAAACTTTGCTGTAAATGAGTAAGGTCCCCTGAGGGCAGTGGGGCAATGGGGAGCTCTCTCTGGATAACAGTGTTCTCACTGGACACCAGGAGGCTCAAGGACAAAAAGAACTGTCTGCAAACACTGTCCTCTAGTTGGTAAAGTCTTTCTTCACAGGGGAAGGGTCAGCAACTCCACAACCACTTTCTGTCTATACATTAATCAATACATTGTAGATAATGAGACACAAAGTTTCTCGTTGTCTGAAGAAGTTACAAATGAAAAAGTTTAGAGTCTGAGGTATTAGTATAAACTCAGGGTTTTAAACATGTCCATGGATAGGTAGATACAAAAATAATCACAGATAGAAGTGGGCTCATGTCTTACTATGCACACGTAGACATACTAGACATATCCCAGTTTTGTCTCCCAAGAAAGCATGAGAAAACTCCTGCATCAATAAGTACTCCTAGTACATAATCTTGTTTTCTAGTAAAAGGAACCACAGTTCCTTGGAAAATAGGTTGATTGTAGGGCTGAGGCAGGGAAAATCCAAGAGCTTGGAGCATATTGTGGTGCCAGACACTAAGGGAGTGCCTTTAAGGAGAAAAGGAATAAAAAAGGAAGAGGTATATGGTAAAAGACCACAGGCCAACTTTTCAGAAGCTCCCAATGGCCAAAGCACTGGGGGAAATTTAAGCCATAAAAAAATAATGATTTGATTGCTATAACCTAAAGGGTACAACAGCATCCTTGAATTCATACTGACAAATATATAATTAATTAAATAAAGGATGAGGTAGAAAGGGCACCTCTTTCTTCCAAGAGAGTTTCATTGAGTAGATAGAAAGAAGAAAGAGCATCGAAGGCTGCCATCAGAATCCCGCAGGAAAAATTGCTGTAGGCAAGATCCCCTGAGACATATTAAAATTTCAGTGGGCAAAAATTTCAGGAGCCATAGGTTATTTGCATAGTCTTGAAACATCTCGTGCAATATAAATACTTATTAATTGCAAGGGAAAAAATTCAGAGTGGAGAAACTGGGCAGTCACAACCTTATCCATGAGGTCAAGGTTAACATCACCTGGGATAAGATCACATCATCATGTGTTCCTTGATTGGGATTCTTCCCAGTAAAGTATAACCTTACTTTAATGATGGGAAATACATCATACCAATGCAAACTGGGAACCATTATACAAGGTAACTGGCCAGTACTCTTCGAAAGGTTCCAAATCAATAAAAGACAAAGAAAGACAAAGTAGCTGTCATAGATTGGAGATTAAGAAGACATGAAAATTAAATGCAGCATGAGATCCTGGACTGAATCCTGGAGCAGAAAAAGACATCAGTGGGAAAACTTGGAAAACCCACAAGGAGTCTGTAGATTAGTCAGTAGCATTGTAACCATGTGGATTTCTTATATTGGATGAATGTATCATGTTATGTAAGTGTCAGCATTAGAGGTTGCTGGGGGTGGAGTATACAGGAACTCTCTGTGCTAGCCTGCCAATGTTCCTCCAATTATTTTTTAGAAAAAAATTTACAAAGATATTATTTATTTATTTGTCAGAGAGAGAGAGAGGAAAAGAAGGAGTACCAGCAGGGCAAGGGGCAGAGGCAGAGGGAGAAGTCAGCTCCTCACCGAGCAGGGAGCCTGATGTGGGACTTGATTCCAGGACCCTGGGATCATGACCTGAGCTGAAGGCAGATGTTTAACCCACTGAGTCACCCACACGTCCCAATGCTCCTCTGATTCTACATGTATCTCCAGGGGCACTGGAGTGGCTCACCTGGCTAGGTGTCCGACTCGATTTCGGCTCAGGTCATGATCTCAGGGTCATGGGATGGAGACCCACCGTGGGCTCCAGGCTCAGTGAGGAGTCTGCTTGAGATTCTCTCTTCCTCTCCTTCTGCCCCTCCCCCTGCATGCTCTCTCTCTTTCTTTCTCTAAAAATAAATTAATTACAAAAAAAAGTATTCCCAAGAGTTTTGTTTTCTTAAGCGACTGTTAGTCAATGTCTGCTGCTTGCAAAAAGCGTTCTGATGTTAACACAGAGATCTAACTTGGAATATGGCAGTGGCGACACGTACAGCCATATCATATTGTTGCACATTTGGGGTACACTAAAGGGAAGGGAACTTGTGGGGAATCTTCTATCTAATGATCAACAAAACTCCTCATCATGGGAATTCAAGGAGAACCCACTCGTTTTTATAGCCAACACCTACGACTAATTTTTAAAAAATGGACTGGAATTTATTCTTTGGGGGGGTTGGAGAGAATGGTAAACAGTGGACCATAAAATGCAAACCAATTTATAGTTTCCAAAGGGCCTCGAGAGGCTGCCAAGAATAAGGTTGGCAGAAACGAGTTTACTACATCTCTAAAGAAGAAGAAGAAAAAAGATTATATTACAAATCCCATAAATATTCTGAGAGTGGTAGGTAAGGCGTGTTTAATACTGATGAACAAAGTTTTAGCATGTATTGGAAAAACAGTTTCTAATATAAAATTACCGACGACTGGAAGTTATCTGCAAAATTTTATACCTAAGTACTTGCAGATGTGATTTATTTTTCTGACAGCACCCCCTATGTAATGAAAGTTGCTTTTAATAAAACATGAATGCAGTTAGGTTTTGCCAATTAGGTTCAGAGGAGTAGTAATCAGTCTGATTCAAGTTGATGTGTGGCTCCTTAAATTCAGCACTGACCCATAGAATGGCTTCAGTATTTCTAGCGTGTTTGTGAAAGATGAACTCCCCAAGCTTTGAGTGCACAGGCAGAAGGGAGGTGACTTCAGCTAATGGGACAAAACCCTCCCACAGGGGTGCCGTTGGTGGCTGCAAATTATGTGATCTGAGTGAATGTTAACACTTTGCTACAATTACAACTGATACAAACATGAGTGTATCTTCCATGTCAGTTACTTATGAAAACGTCAGCCTCCATCTCATGTGTGCAAGCATCTAATATCCATACATCGATAATCATTTACAAATCAATCAGCCGGAAAAAAAAATCAAGTCAGGTGACTGTGTTAGCATACTTCTTGGTGCCTAGGGGGATTCCAAGATACGTAAAAACAAATTCTTTCACCTTGAACACCTTAAAAACCTGTCCTCAGGGAAAAACACACAAACAAACAATTTAACACTGTTTTTTTTCTGGTTGTAAGATAAGAGCATCTGTATTTTGGATCTTTCATTGGGTTTCCTGAAATTGTATATTCAACTATTGAATCCCTACTATTTGCAAAATAGAGAGGGCAGAGGAGTGGAAATATTATTGTACTATAAGCCAGAAGACCTGTCTTCTACCAGTTGTTCCAGTTTTCACATTTAAAAACTACCAATGAAATTCTTGCCTTGCCTAACTCACTGGAATGCTGGGAAGACAACATAATGGTTTTAAAACACATATAAGGGTTTTGAAACTTTAAGCCTACCATGCAAATATAAGCTACTGCTGAGGGGCACCTGGGTGGCTGAGTGGTTAAGTGTCTGCCTTCAGTTTCAGTCATGATCCCAGGGTCCTGGGATTGATCCCTGCCTCAGGCTCGCTGCTCAGCGGGAAGCCTGCTTCTCCCTCTCCCACTCCCCCTGCTTGTGTTCCCTCTTTAGCTGTCCCTCTCCGTCAAATAAATAAATAAAATCTTTAAAAGAGAAATAAGGTATTGGTTTGTTTGTTTGTTTGTTTGTTTTGTTTTGTTTTTGGGTTTTTTGTTTTGTTTTGTTTTGGTTTGGTTTTTTTTTTTTTTTGGAATCTTATAGGTGTTTGAGAAGGATGGTTGTTGCCTCCTCTTAGGTTTCAGGTTCCATGCTAGGTCACAGATGAAAGAATTTCATAGGCCTGATCTCATCCTTGTTCTGCAACGGTGGGTAAACTGAGGCTACATACGATGCTGGCACTCAGCTAAGATCACTTAGCTTGCACCAGTCGAGGCAGGCTCTGATACCATATCCCTAGCCCACAGGCTTGCTCGTGAACCCAGTTCACAATGGGAGCCCCTGGAAGACATCCTCATGAGTGCAACAGACACAAATGCCATGGGAATATTGAGGAATTGCCTCCCCGGAGCCGTGGTTCAGGGCACAATCCGTCAGCTCTCCCTTCCAGGTTCCAGCCTGCATAGTCGGTAAGAAAATTTTGTCCTTTCTCACTCTCTGTGACTGCTGCTTCCCAGACAGGAACTGAAACACGCCTAGCGGTCATTCATTCATTCCCAGCTCTGAGTTTCGTCTTTCCTGTACCTCGGGGCACTTCCAGATTCTGGACCTGAAAGGGAAGTCCCTGTGTGAAATAGACACACAGGGCAGCTTCCCAGCTATTTTGGTCTATGCCGGCTTGCCCTGGCCTCACCTCCAGCCTGTTTCCCCCGCTAAAGTTACTGGAATGGCAAGGCAGAAGAACAAAGCAAAATTTCCTGCCTTCATGGTAGCTCCAGGTCCTGGGGGGGCAAGGGACAGAGGCTGGTAAACAGTTTGCTACACCACAGATAAGACCAGTAAATATATTTTATATTGCTGAACAGGGAGCCTGATGTGGGGCTGGATCCCAGGACCCTGAGCTGAAGGCCGACGCTTAACCTATTGAGCCACCTAGGCACCCGTGGATTCTAGAAATATTAAAAATGGCATGTAACTAGAAGCAGAGCTGAAGTAAGTAGAAGTCAGTTGAAAAATTTGATGTTTTGTTGGTCATAGGATTTGGGGTTTGGGGCACTAATATTGATTTAAAAAATTATTTCAGTAAAGCACAATTTTATTCATGATTAAAAATTGGTAATTAACATAACAATGCATCAAAGCATACTGTATTATTTCCTTAATTACAGAGTGTTTCAAGTGCCCCTTAAAGTTTGAACTTGAGACAAGTGTCTCCCTGGCCTTGGCCTAGCGCTGGCCCTGCAGAAGACACGCCTACCATCCCACAGGGGACATGTGGACTAGAGAAGAAATCTTGGGTCGCTTTTCTGGAATCAACTCTGAGCAGTCCTGTTGGGAGTGCCATCCGCCCTCTCTCATCTCCAAAAAGCAACCTGGGTGCTGCTTCAGTAACAGAAGGGTTTCCGCATGTCTATGATGGGGGAGAAATTCCACAGTCTAGATGCCCGAGGTCAAGACCCGTACTGCTCAGACTTGAATGTGGACACAATCATTAGGGACTTTCTAGAAGTGTAGATTCTGATGGAACAAGTCTAGAATGGAGCTTGAGATTCTGCATTCTAGCAGTCTCTCGGGGGATGCTGATGTCACTGGCCCCTGGGCCACACTTTGAACAGCCAGGTCTGCGAACATAGATGGGCTACGTTCATGGGCTGGGTGCACCTTACAAACGTGGTTTGGTTGGTCCTGCAGTTTAAAAAATATTAGCCACCTAATATCCTGTGACCTTGGACAGGTATTTCTGCACAGTAACAGAGGACCAGAGAGGGGTAGGAGCTGCCTCTTGGAGACACGCGTTCTCCGTCTCCCTGTGGTCCTCACCGCGCATAGGCACACCGCACACACCCCTAAACCCATTCCACTTCACTGGCTGGTGTGGGCGTTTGCATCCGTAACCCCTGACTACTGTTTAGTTTGTCAATAGCATTGCCTGACATTTACCAAAATCGGAAACGTGTCTATTGTCTCTCTGTTGTCTCTTTTATCCTTAAGCTATTGATCTATGTATGTTTGTGGCATTAATAACAACTTACGACATATCAAAAGGCCATGTTTAAAATTAGCCTTGTGAGCAAGAGGAAACAGCAGTAATTCTAACTCTCTAAAAGGCTCAGACCTTAACGACTCTTGGATTTTGAAACTACTGGAAAATTTTATGTGTGATTAAGTTAAGGACTAAAGAATTAATAGGAGAAACCATCGACTAACTTGTGCTTAAATTTGGCCAAAGTATTTTGTAGCACTTGGAGCTGAAAATGTTGGATTATTAGTTAGATTTGCAGTCTAAATATAAAAATTATACTCTAACCTATAGGATCTGAACAATGATTACCAAGGAAGTGACTTTGGGGGCACAGGTATCTCAACTGCCTAGTTTTTGTCAATCACCAGCCGTATCTAACTGCTTCTCAGGTTCTGCTGATTTTATTTCCTAAGTATATCTCGTTCCATTCCCTTATCTTCCCTTCCGGCCACTGCTCTGGCATCATTTCTCATCCAGATCTTTGCAAGAGCCTCTTAAAAACCTTTCTGGCTCCCCATATTACCACTCTGCAAGTGATTCTCTCCCGTCCTGTGGAGGTAAAAAGCAAAAATGTACCAATTTTCCTCATAGACCTCGGTGGCTCCACCACTCATAAGACAAAATATAAAATCCTCAGATGTCGTGCAAGATTGTGCTCTCTCTATCTGGTCACCGAGTTATCCACTCCCCACGCCACATCTAACCCATGATCCATCCATGCGGAAATCCCTAGAGCTCTGGGAATTTCCCATGAGGTAATTGTACGTTGCAGTAGAACATACTTTGCTGGTCCCTGGATATATTCTTTGTCTCATTAAGATGTTCTGCTGTAGAACTTATTATATACAATGGGGTTCCATATTATGTGGGCATTAAGTCCTAATCAGAGTAGTGTAAAAGTCAAGTGTAGTTAAATTGCCTTGGGAAGTTCTTTATATCACACATAACAGAATATATATATATATATATATATATATATATATCCACACACACACACACGCGCGCGCGCACATATATATGTATATACATATACATATATAGAGTTTGGGATATAAACAAAGCTATTTCTTCAGTTGATCACTGCTTGAAGTAGTTGACTTATATTTAGGAATTCTAGAGGGATTTAATTTTGTCGGGCTTCAATTTCCCCAGCTATGAAATGAGGGACTTGGACCAAATAATCACTGAGGTTTAATATTCTAGACTAAGAATCACACAAAAGTGCCAGGCAGAGAAAATATATAGATGCTATGCCCAGGGTACCAGGTACTTTGGAAGGCTTAAATCAAGTATTTATGTGTAACAAGATGAAGATTTTGCTCGCTAGAGCTTCAGGGACGTGGAAATTCTAGGCAGGCCAGCTGGGAGGGTCCGTTCCCCCAACACGAAGCGGGTGAGGGAGAAAGTCAAAGCGACTCTTCCCGGATCTGTGCCAGAGAGAGATGTGGGTGGGAACATGGGCTTTTGAAGACGTTGGGGCCTGAAAGGAGTCAGGGGGCAGCACTATGGCAAAAGTCTGTGTGGTACAATATGGTGCCTGTCCAAACTTCCTCAGGCTTTGGGAGAGTTATCCGAACTCATTAGCCATCAAGTGATTGAGCTTGTTTTTTGTTTTTATTTTGGTTTTGTTTCCTCAGGAAAATGACACAGAGGCTGTCATGTGGCATACCTCTAAACCAAGAAGGCAACTGGTTTGCAGAAATAATTCAGGAAAAATCCCCTTAAAACAGTTATGCCAGGGAAATTGCAAAAAATTAAAGCAAGAACGGAGGCTTACTCAAACTCTGGGTGAGTCACATCAATCTCAACGTACCCCCCCACCCCCCGTAACCCTTCCTGAAACAAAGCGGAGCCCAGAGTGGGAGGGAGGTCTCAAGTAGAAAGCTGTGACTTTCTCTCATCCTGATGAATCAATTTTCCAGAGTAGTGAGTTTCAATTCCCTCCAGACTCTGTCCAAAGGGCTCCTTCTGTTCATGAGAAATCGCAGTACTGGAGGAAACTCATTTTTGACTCCTTTTCCCCCAGAATTGTTACGACACTTCCCATTTGTGAACTGTGGTTACTTCTCTTGCCTGTGGAATGCAGCTCCCGCTCTTCCAAACATCACTAATGACTTGAATTTTCATGTTTTCTTTCTGGTTAGATGGATGTCTGTGGTCTGCATTAGGTTCTCCTTGTTGTGAACACGGTTCTGACTTTGAGCTTTGGAGAGCGGTTGTTTAATCAATTGATGTGCATACAAGGCGTATTTCCCATTTTACACTGGGAAGAGGTATGAAGAAATGTCTGATACAATCTGTGTTCTCATATGTTTACTTTGGGAAACTTAACGTACAGTGCAATAGGCAAATGGATCATAGATCTTCTTTTTTTAAAAAATATTTATTTGTTTGACAGACAGAGATCACAAGTAGGCAGAGAGGCAGGCAGAGAGAGAGGGAGACGCAGGCTCCCCGCTGAACAGAGAGCCTGATGTGGGGCTCGATCCCAGGACCCCGAGATCATGACCTGAGCTAAAGACAGAGGCTTTAACCCATGGAGCCACCCAGGTACCCCAGATCATAGATCTTCTGAGTTTACAGCTGTACAGAATCTTAGAGTGCTTCTTAGTACAGTGCTCATTTTACATAGTGTCTGAGATTGGTTAGGTTTCGGGGTTTCTCCCTAGGACCCTATCATGGCAGATACAGGACTGGCCTCCTTTCATACACGTTTCCTGTGCCCTCCAAATCTGGGGCTACTTCTGCTAGAGCTGACTGATGATATCATTCCTTTACCTTATTCCTAGACCAGGGCGACCCAAACTTTAATTTCGATAGGTACGGGGGCATCTGGGTGGCTCAGTCGTTAAGTGTCTGCGTTCAGCTGAGGTCATGATCCCAGGGTCCTGGGACCGATCCTGCATCAGGCTCCCTATTCAGCGGGGTGTCTGCTTCTCCCTCTCCCTCTGCCTCTCCCCCTGCCCCCTGCCCACTCACTCTCTCATTCATGCTCTCTCTCAAATAAATAAATAAAATCTTAAAAAAAAACAAAAACAAAAAAACAACTGTCATAATTTCTGTAGGTACCAGAAGACAATGAGGT
The DNA here is from genome assembly GCF_020171115.1 of Neogale vison. Classification (NCBI taxonomy): domain Eukaryota; kingdom Metazoa; phylum Chordata; class Mammalia; order Carnivora; family Mustelidae; genus Neogale; species Neogale vison. The sequence continues at coordinate 31,338,600 of NC_058097.1, read as the reverse complement.
GGCCAATGTACGACAGATTTTTGTAACTCATCCTTTCTGTTCATACCTGAAAGAGGTAGAATTAATCTTTGCTCTTCTCCTCCTTCCTCAGAGCTTTGCCCCATTCTTCTCTCAAAATATATGATCTTTTAGACCTATTTTTTTTTATTATTTTTCTGTGTGTGTGTGTTTTTTTTTTGTTGTTGTTAAGGACACACGTATAGAGAACTTGTTCTCCACGAAAGGAATAAAAATCAACATGATATGATAAATGGCAAATGACAATTGTCTCCAGGTTCTGCATCAAGGATTGCTTGGGGTGGTGCAGACAACAGGAAGTGCCAAGTGTCTACAGGGACCGCCACTACCCAACCCAGGCATTACACTCCTTTGGCAAAGTAGGCTTAATATGATCTCTGCTCTTTTTCAAGAGAAGTAGGAAAATCCTCTTTCACTCTCTCTGCGTGCGAGAGAAATCTGCTGAATTTTAAAATGCTGACCACCCTCCCCCTTTTTTTAGGACAACACGGGACAAACAACACACCTCCATGTGCCAAATGTACGTGCTCACACCCCCTCCCAGAGGCCACGCTTTGCCTCGCTTTCTTCTTGTGGGGTGCGTAGTCATCCTGGCACCTGGACCCCATCTGGAATGGGAAAGATGGGTGGTCTTTGGATGGAGAAGGAGCAGCGAAGAAAAATGAACACGGTCTTTGAAAAAGAGTTGTGTTTAAATCCCGCATCCATCATTCACTCGGTCTTTATCTGGGGCAACGGAAACAACCTTCTCTCTCCAGATGATTTCCCGAGGAAGCAGACTCTGAGACCGAGGTTGTGGGTGGGAGTTTTATCGGGGAGGGTTCTCCGAAGTACCAGCAGGGAGGGTTGTAGGAAGCAGGACTGGGCAGAAGGAGAAGCCAAGCCATGAGACAGGTATACCAGAAGGCCCTAGCTGACCCCACGAGGATCTCTGTACAGTGACGGTCCTTCAGAAATGTCCCAAATTAAGGCAAGGGCTCCAGACATTTATATTCCTGCAGCAAGAAATCACAGGGTGCGGGCTGCCCTCAGAAGAAAATAGCAACAGCCTTCCAATTTGGGGGGAGAAGCAATGATGGGAACCGTCTGCAGTCAACACCCTCAACAGCAGAGAGAACCAGTGTCTTTGTCTCTAAAATGACGGCAGCTCTCCGGAAGGCACTTCAGCATCCGCTATGGTCTCTGAGCCTCAGTTTCCTGTTTGGTGTAATAGGGATAACTATACTTATCTTCCTTGGGCATTATACAGGTCAGATAATACACCATAGGCAAAGTGACCAGTGCAGTAATTGGTATGTATCCAGCACTTGATAAACTATTATCAGCGGCTATGAGCATGAATTCATTTGAAATCAAGGGTCAGAAACAACAGACACAAAGCCATGGAGGTATGCACAAGTAGGACAAGTTTATGATGTTAAGAAAAGCAAAGAGACAGAGGCAGTGGGTTTAACGTAATTGATCAATGAGGATATATAGCACAGATTAGACAGTTTGTGGCCGGATGATAGTCTTCAAAATTAAAAGAATTAGGACTGGTGCAGTAGGCAGTGAGGGTTGGATATGGCTATAACCTGCTGAAGGCAGTCTGTGCTCAGATTCAAGGTGTGCTTCTAGTGTGGCAGAAGATGACCAGTGAGCAACCAGCTTTCCAGGCTGTTTGTATAATGAGGCAATTTAGTGTAGACATAAAGAAAGCCTTTCTTTTCTGTTTGTTTGTTTTTTTAATTTTTGAAGATTTTATTTATTTGTTTGACAGAGAGAGACACAGCAAGAGAGGGAACACAAGCAGGGGGAGTGAGAGAGGGAGAAGCAGGCTTCCTGTTGAGCAGAGAGCCCGAGGTGGGGCTCCCTTCCAGGATCCTGAGATGAGGGCCTAAGCAGAAGGCAGACACTTAATGACTGAGCCACCCAGGCACCTCAAGAAAGGCTTTCTTAAAAGGAAGAAGAGGAAGATGGTGATACTACTTCTTAGGATAAGACACTAATTGACTCAGAATCTGCTTTTTTATTCAGCAATGTAGAAAAGTAACTCACAATTTTGGAAATTTGCCTGGGACTTCTTGGAGTATACATGGATGCTTGGGGGAGATCTCCACTCCACCGTCGTCTCTGCTGAACAGTATACAAGTCTGGGAGACAGAGTTGCTGTCTGTAGCAAAACATAGGGACTCTGAGCAGAAAGAGAGCAGCTGAGGGCAGCTCAGAAAGAGAGAAAAGTTCTGAGAGCATCATCTGACAGGAAGTGGTCAGCTTAAAGGGTGGACATCAAAAGTCAGCTTATGTCCTGCAAATAAAGGCCACTTTCCTATCTCCACCCCAGGACAGAAATGCACTCGGAGCCAGCGGAGACGAAGGCAAGATGGGCCACATCTCCTTTAACAGTGGCCACAGATATTTCCTGGCAGAGAATTCAGCTCAGAGTCCCAGATGTGCACCAGGGCATACACGGAACTCACTCACATCCTAGTCGATGGGACCGTAGAATTTCTCAACTGTAGCAGTTTTTTTTCTTCACTCTCTTTATTGGCCTCTTTTTTAGAATGTCACTTCTGATCTTGGGTTGAAAAATGACTGGCTTGGAAGAGTTGTACTACTTGATCCTCGAAGAACATTTTTCTAAATGTTGAGGATATGCCTGTTGAAAGTATTCGCTCTGCAAAACCCGGGGAGAGCCCTTTCTGTGGATTTCCACCCCCTCAAGCAGCCCCTTCCTCTCGTAATGAAGAAATCATTTTTTACAATGTTCATTATGAAATAGGGAATGGCTTGAATTATCTCTCTCTGCAGGGACTTCCATTTATCTGGAATATTCAACCTAATTAGCTACACCTACCGGTCAGGAGTAAAGAAGATAGCCAGGGGCAATCTTAATACATTAAAAAAAAATGCTTATAGCTCTTTTAACCAAATCCTTAGTGACTATCTGGATACTTAATATATTTACAGGAGCAAATAAAGAAAATACTGATGAATGTGAGCAAAAAAAAAAAAAAAAGGAAAAGAAAAGAAAAAATATTGATGAGAAAATTTCTAAAGTCATTATCTGGGGATTGCTAGGGATGATATTTTAAATTAGTCTGGATGCACCTAGAAAATTAAGTAAGGCATTTCAAGGTAGAATAATATTTCCCCTTAAATGTTACACTGTGCGCGTGTCTGTGTGTGTGTGTGTGTGTGCGTACGCGTGCGCACGTGTGTTTTAAGTGGACATGCTAATGTTTGTGCAGTCTCGTGGCCAGCAAACACAAACCTGAGTGTGACCTGGTGATCACAAGTGTGCGAACTCACAGGCGGGTCTGGAACTGAGCCTCAGGGAGCTGGGAGTCTCAGCTCACCAGCTTGGGAGGGACACAGAAGCAAATGTTTTCACTCCCTTCACCGGATAGCCTGGAAAGATAACTCTGCATCAGGTAGTTACTTAAGTGGAACTGCTGGTGTAGGGTTACAGGAGTCTTTCCCCTTTAGTGCCCAAGGGCAAAGAGCATTGTTAATGACGCCTACACCGGAAAGCGGGTTAAGAGGGTTGACACCGACTGTTGGCGTATTCTAGTTTAACACTTGGTGTCCTCTGACTCAATGCCACGATGTCAGTTCATGCTTTGCAGTTTCTCAGAAAACTGAAATTTACACGTCTGGAGGCGGAGGGAGTGGAATTGATGAATCATCGGTAGGGGAAAAAAAAATGAAATACATCTTTGTTTCTTTGAACTCCATAATACCCGGGGCCTGAAATGCAAATGTGTTAATTACAGAGATTTCAAAGCCAAACTATAGCCTGCGGAGGGTAAGTGTGTTTTTACTCAGCGTTTTAACAATACCTTTACTGTAGGTGTAGGTAGACAGTACCCTGAATGGCAAGGGGTGTTTACGGAATTCAGTGACAACAGTGCTTGAGCACCCAAACCATGACAGGACATCAAAGGTCTCACATGATTGCTCTGTTCAAATTTAACAGCGTCTTCTCTTAGCTCCCCTTATCAAAAAGATGCCTCTTTCTCATGGGATCCAAAACACGCAGCCTCCGAAAAATATAAAACACAACAGTTACTGAAAGGCATGTTTAATTTTAGACAGAAACAAAGAGAAGCTTGAGTCTTGTTCTTTTCTCCAATGAAGCTCATACGTTGTTTCCAGTACTGCTCGAAGCATGCCGAATGCCTTATGGGTGGCTGGATCACCGGTGTGATGGCAAAGCGGTCGGGTTTTAGAATCTGAGCTCTCTCCTCTCGCTTCTGTGAGTCTGGCACCGTCCCGAAGCCCTTTCGGATCGGCTTCCTCCTTTGCAAAATGGGAGTTATGACGTTCGCTTCTCTCTAGGATCAAATAAGCTCATCTACGGGGGCTGTTCAGTCCAGTGCCTTCCATAGAGTAGGTGCTCAGTAAACATTGACATTTCAAATATTATTTTTTTTTTCAGTTTTCAGGTGTACAGATGGAAGACTGGGTATCTTCTAACAGAAGGAAGAGCTTTTTTCTTTTCTTTTCTTTTTCTTTTTTTTTTTCCTGTTTGCCTAAATTCCCATAAAGGGAATCTGGAAGCAGTCTGGAACATTTAATATCATCTGGTCCAATTCATCCTTTCATACCACAGAAAAGCTAAGGCCTGGAGAGGGCAAGGGGCTTGCTCCAAATCAGAGTGAATTTTTGGCAGAAAGAGGATCAGCTAGGTCCAAAGCCCTGATATCCAGGGCCATATTCCTTTCCCACATCCCCCGTGGTGTTTGAGCACAGAATAAATACGTCCATGTTGTCAGTGAGTGGGAACATTGAGTCTAGGCCATTCTTGCTAGGAACTGGGGTGAATGCTAACGTGGTATATTTTACTAAAATCTTGAGGTGCTTTATCATTTTAAAAGTTCCTTTGTTGATGTACTTCAGTTCAGATTACATATGAGTTTTTGGGTATGTGTGTCTGTTTGTAACCTTATGAGTGTAATTCAAACTGGATATACACACTGAGAGAAGGAAGGCCTAGTCTTTTTCACGGACAGCAGAGGTGTTTTAATTCTTTTTTTTTCTTTTTTCCTTTGTTGTTGTTGTTGTTGTTTTTTAAATTTTTAGACACCTGGCTGAAAATTCTGCTGTTAGATGAAGTCTGATGGGCTAAGGTAGCTGTTCACTAAGAAAGCCCATCACACTGTACCAACAGATATGTTTTAAATAAGAGTAAATCTCCCATTGGCTTGTTTGTCAACTGTGCTAGCTGTAACTATACAAACTGAGGAATTAAGGAAATAAAATAGGAATATTTGTAAGCAGCATGGGGAGATGTTTCTAAATATAGTCCTTCTCCCAAAGAGTAGAGCTGGGGAACAAAATTAGAACATTGGACACGAGCCAGAGTAGTTGAAGATGATAAACACCAGGGCAAGAGGAATCACGAAGGTCTCAAGCATCACTGAATTTGGAAGATTTGATGAAAACGTGCCTGATCTCACAGGTGACTGCTGGTTGGCAAGGCCTTCTTTACTCATTGTGTTAGTTTGCAAGAGCACATACAAATGTTTAGGAAACCCCACTGCAGTTGTCACAAATAGCCATAAAAATCCCATACTTGGGAAGTTAGATCAAGACCGTGAGCAAATCAAGCCATCTCTGAAGTCTCATTATATCTAATTAAAGGCATTTAGCTGCAAGTCAGAAAAACCATGCATCAAAGTCTTAATAACTCAAGAACTTAATAGACATTGACACTTCAAAGCTGGTTCAGCAGCTGAACAATGTCAGAGCATTGGATGATATATGGAATAGAATATCTATTGGCTATTCTATTGGAATTCTTCGAAGTTCTCTTAAGTTTTCTCTTATTGTCCCAACATGGCTGCAATGTCTCCAGGCATCATGGTTGCCTTTGAATGCGTGAGTGAGGCAAAGGCAAAGTCCTTTCTCTCGTGAACCTTTGTCTTTTTATCTTAGAGGAGAAGCTTTCCCTGAAAAACTAGACTTCTCCTTGTGTCAGTCTGCTTCCAGCTGAAAGGAAGGAGGGAAAGAAAGTATTTACCAGGGAGAAGTGAGATGGCCAGCAAAACTTGAACAGCCATGTTTTAGTCCCTAGAGCTGGACCTCAAGCGCACTCAGGAGGCTGCCAGAAAGGAAGTGAAGCAGGCTCTCAGGCAGACGGTCTGCCTTCATCAGTCTTCTCTTGCAACCTCAGGTCAGGGGACGGCTGGGGGCGCACTGGAGGGGCTCCCAGAGGAGGCAGAAAAAGATATTCTTGCAAGTTAACTGCCCGTGATGATGGGTGATTTCTATCTGACCAGATGATACATTTTCTCCTGCAAGACAAACAAAATCCAGCCAGCTTTTCTGTTCTCTCTTCACCTCTAGTGTTTCAGAGGCTGTGTTGAGTTTCAAGATGCCTTTGTAAATCACACGGGTGAGCTATTGTGTAATGGCTAGCTCAGAAGTGACTCAGTGACTTACAACCCAACATGCTCTTTCTGCAGAGCCCTGCCCTGGAGCCTAGGTAACGGATTTGATTCGGGGGAGAGAACCAGGGCTCCTCACCATTTTAGAAGTTTGGTAACAGCTGAGTTTCTCCCAAAGGCCCCAAGGATAATGGCTTAGGAGCAGAAGGCCGTCCTCTGACTGTGCTTAACATACAACCTTTGTTGCTTTCTTATTTGTATTACTAATTATTATTAATTATGAATGAACTATAATAATCATAATTTAATAGTAATTACTTAAAATTGGATAATGCTGAGCAAGAGAAAATAAAAGTCATCCAGTGATAATCACTAGTGTTATTTTCATATTTTTATGTATTTTTATCTAGACATATAGTCCATATAAATACATTCCACATAAATATATTTAAAAAGAGGATCAAGTTATATCCTATCAAGTTTTTTATTCTGGATTACTATTGAACATCATATAGTGATCATTACCTTAACAAAATATTCCTAGAGAGTTTGCTGTTTAATGGATACTTACAATTCTAGTGTTAAAAAGTTATCATATTTTAAAAATCCCTTTTCCTATTTTTCAGTACAGTTGATGCTTAAACGACATAGGGAATTGGGGGCGCCAACTCCCCACCCTGTACCACACAATAGAAAATCTATAGATAACTTCTGACTCTTTAGAAACTAGCCTATGGCTGACCAGAAGCCTTACTGATAACATAAACAGTCAATTAACCCATATTTGATGGTGTTATGTTTTCTATACTGTAACCCATATTGTATTCTTACGATATAAGGTAAACTAAAGAAAAGAAAATGTTGTGAGAAAAATAGTAAGAGAGAGAAAATACATTCACAGTTCGGCTCTGTACTTATTGAAAAAAATCCACATATAAATGGATGCATGCAGTTCAAACCCCTGTTGTTCAAGGGTCAACAGTATATTGTCGATTTTTCTGTTTCACTCTTAGATGTCACGCTTTTATAAGTTACACTGTAGTGAGCATCTTGACATGCAATTTTAAATATATATATTTTATTATGTTTTAGGATAACCTATGACAAGGGGAACTGATGGGTTAAAGGCATGAACTTTTGAAAAAAAATTTTAGGCAGAATATAAAAATCACAAACGTCCCCCCTTCTTTTAAGTCGATGTTATAATTTATACGGAGCAAAGTATAGCTCCTGTGTGGATCATTAATATTAACACATGTATCCACCAGATCTAGAATACTGACACGGGGATGCCTGGGTGGCTCAGTGAGTTAAGGGTCTGACTCCTGCTTTCAGCTCAGGTCATGAATCAATCTCATGGGTCATGAGATTGAGCCCCTCCTAGGGCTCTGTACTCAGTGGGGAGTCTGCTTGAGATTCTCTTCCTCCCCCTCTACTCCTCCCACGTGCTTGCGTGTGCGTGCGCGCGCGCATGAGCTCTCTCTTTCTCTCCCTTAAATAATTTTTTTTTTTTTTTAAAGAAAGTTGGCATGAGGGGCACCTGGGTGGCTTAGTGGGTTAAAGGCTCTGACTTTGGCTCAGGTCAGGATCCCAGGGTCCTGGGATGGAGCCCAGCATGGGGCTCTCTGCTCAGTAGGGGGTCTGCTTCCATCTCTCTCTCTCTCTCTCTCTCTCTTTGCCTGCCTCTCTACCTACTTGTGATCCCTGCTTGTCAAAAAAAAAAAAAAAAAAAAAAGAATGTTGGCATGAACATTTTAACATCTCAGTATTGATTACATATTACAAAGTGCTTTCTAGGAAGGTTAAACAAATTCGCACTTGTTCTAACAGGATACCATCATTCTTACCATCTTTCTTATTAAAAGCTTGCCAGCACTGACTCTTAACACCTTAAAATATCTGGCGCTGGGTGGGCAAAAAAATGATTTTAAGTTGCACACTATTGTCTTTCATAGCTACTTGTATGTCTGTGCGCGTTATCTTTTTTTAATCTTTTGCCATTAAAATTTGGCATGTTGGTGGTATCACAATTTTGGAAGAGTTGTTTAAACTAAGATTGCTAACACTTTGTCTGACATTTATTTAAACATCCTTTCCAGTCTGGCATATGCCCTTTAATTTTGTTTGTATTCCCTGCCAGTGAAAAAAAATTGTAAAAAAAAGTTCTCAGAGGTACTAGGGCTCTTTCATGATTTCTTCTTCTGGTTTTATCCTCAGGAATTCCTTGCTCATTTTGAAATAACTGAAATAAACACATTTTCTTACAAGAAAAGAAAAACACAAGTCACTATTTAAATGATCTCAAGATCATTTTTGAAATTTCCATTAAAATTCACCTGTAATTTATTTTAGCAATGGTGTAAAGAGTGTTACAGGTGTCCCGTGAGGTTTTTTCCATCATACACTAAGAGTTTATATATACAAATGTCTATTTCAGGGCTTTCTTTTCCGTTCTTTTGAAAGCACCTATTGTAATTACTTTAGATTTATAATACATTTCAATATTTGGTTGGGCAAGGTCTTTCTCAAGGTCTCTCAAAATATGCATTCCTGTATTTTTCTGCACTGGTCTTACCTTTCGTTCTTTGTCTTCTATCTTCCCTTTTTTTTTCCTCTTTGGAGAGGGTGAGTGGTGGGGGAGGGGCAGAGGGAGAGAGAGAGAATCTTAAGCAGGCTCCACGCTGAGCGCGCTGTGGGGCTCAATCCCACGACCCTGAGATCATGACCTGACCTGAAATTGACTCAGATGCTTAACTGACTGAGCCACCCAGACGCCCTGCCTGTTTATTCCTCTAGATGAAAACTATTATCTTTTCTCTAAAACTCTAGTTTGCAATGAACCTATAAATAGATTCCCTTCCCAATCAGAAACCTCATTCATCTGGTTTCACATGCCAGAACCCAGTGGGGCTGAGACAGCACTCAAGATGAACCTGTGGTCTTCCACATTCCAGCCTCTTATGCAATAGGCTTGGGACTAGGTGACTAGCTTTGGCCAATAGACTATAAGCAAAAGTGGCTGCAGTCCATTCCAGGACAAGGAAATCAGAGCCTGGGACACCTCTCTCCTTCCCTTCTGCAGAACCCTTTTGCAGAGCCCAGTATTGACTTGACAGCATCATGTCTTGGAGAAATCTTGGATCTCAGAGACAGTCTAAACCACAGCAGGATTTGCCTAAATAATAGACAAATTATCTCTCAAACCACTGAGATTGCAAAGTTAATTTGTGATTATGTATCAGGCTCCCTTATGCCGATCTCTCTTCCCAAGGCATTGAGGTGTCGTCTGGGACTCCTTCTGTCTACTCACTTTCCATGGCCAGTCCATCAGCGAGTGCGGAGCCTTAAACTTTCATATTTACTCCAACTCCGGTAGTTCCCACCACGCACTCATTGCTAAAAACCACAGACTGGTGGACTTGAAATGAGTGTTTTTCACATCTGTGGGGTTGCATGAATGTTCTCCCCAGATGTATGAGAAAGAGCTAGTATAAGGCAATTGATTCCTTTGTTCTCCTTCCCCAAGCGCATGTGCCTGAGAAGGATGCCGAGTGCATTCATGTCTTGGAGCTTTTCTGTTCCCATTGACCTTCTCCACATTTTACAACAGAAGAGCTTGTCCAGAATCCACTCCTTAAGTTGTGCTGGCATCTTGCCATGGGATGGAAGCCCCTTTGGCTCCTTGGTGAAAAGAATGAAGAGGGAGGCACTAAGGACTGGTAAACACCCTTGGTCAAGCATCAGTTCTTGGTGCTCACAACAAACAAAGGAAGAACTACCTGGGCTGATAGATTATTTGAACACATTTTGAAAACACGTTAGCTTGTCATTGGGCATACAACTCAAGACTTCACATCATTGATAAATCTTGCTATAATAAAATTCCTTTCATTTCTATTTGTATATTTTGGGGACCAACTTCTCTCAACACTCGCATCAGTAAGAATTACAACTGGGATAGAATTGATGTTGAGCCCTGTCTCAGCCTAGCAGTAAGTAAAAACCATCCAAGGAAACAAGAGCCCTGTGAACCCCATGAAAAAGATGCGTTTATAAGAAACTTGAGGGTTTTTTTTATGTCTAATCATTATTCAATAGCATTTGAAATGTGTTTATGTTATTGCAATCAATTGTGCGTTAATAACACATTTATGGTATTGTAATCGATTGCGTATAATTCGGGATAATTCAATCAGAAAAAAAATTGCCATGAACTAACAGCCATAAGAATTTTTTTAAAAAATCAACAAATCTTAGTTGTTACAAATATTTTTGATGAAGAGCAGTATGTTAGGATAAACAACAAAAGACTTCAAACATTAAAATATATTACATCAGGATAAAAATCTATATGGAAATGTAATGAAAAGCAGAATGAAAATATGAGGGTTAATAGATTAAAAAAAGAATAAACAATTAAGTGTCGTGGAAAAACTTGTTATTGTGCTTTTAAAATGAATGCAAGCATTAAGTGGTATTTAATAAGTCATGGTATTTAGAGCCAATTGAATATGCTGAAAGCTGTGACATATAAAAATTCTATTTGAAACTGAACATTTACAATAAGCAGAAATTACATTTTTTGTAACTATGTACTCTTAGGTGGGAACAGTTAAGATGTTAACTTAAAAATGTGGGAAGGAGCTCAGTTTCTCAAAATCCTTTCTGGGGGAACAGGAGAAAAATGTTTAGAGACTATTGTCCTAGAAGAAATAACCCCTGTCTCTTACACATGCTTCTGCCATGGCCCATCACAGTTCCCTCTGCTGCTAGGCTGGCCCTTCCCACTGTCAATTCTCCACTCAGCAGCCAGACTAGGTTGGTGTTTTTTTTTTGTTTTGTTTTGTTTTTAAGCGAAATCAGATCTTGTTATTCCTCTGCTTGCAAACTCTCCAGTGTCGTCCCACCACACACAGATTCCTCGTCGTCTATAATGCCCTTTGTAGCTTGGCACCTGCTGTCTCTTACCTCCTTTCTCCTTATTCATTTGACTCTTGTCACTTTGGACTTTCTGGTTCTAGAACATGCCAAGATCGTTTTGGCCTTGATGCCTATGAACTTGGTCTTCCATAGGACTGTCAGGCTTGGTCCCACCCATCTTCCGGGTGGCACTTATTCAGGGATGGTCCCCAATACTCCTGTTTGAAACTGCTTCCCTATATGCCCCCTTTATTATCCTCCTAGCACATAGGACTATCTGAAATTATGATATACATTTCTTCCTAAGTTATTTGGGTGTCTCCCTCCATTGAGTGTGTATTCCATGAAGCCAGAGACAAAAACCCTGTTGTCACTCTGTTCCCAGCTAGCATAGAGCCTGGTACATACTAGGTGCTCAGTGAATAACTGTTGATGAATGAATGAAAAGAACTATTTGGGAACTACCTGTCTACAAATAAGATAACTATTTCTTCGACATAATGATGTATAGGCTTTAATGTAAGACTTTACATAATAATGTATAGACTTTAAAATGATGTTTAAGAGAACTTATAATGAGAGAAAAAGTCAAAGACTTAATGTTTAGTGGAAAAGAGACAGGCTTAAGATATTTGTGTCTTTGTCCATATCCAAATCTGTATATCAACCCACAGGAAAAGATGAGATGGAATCCCATAAAAAGAATAATAATAGTTTCTTGGTTATGGGTGGCTTTGTGCCCTGTTTTAAAAGAGTACTTGCAGGGGTGCCTGGGTGGCTCAGTGGGTTAAGCCTCTGCCTTCAGCTCAGGTTATGATCCCAGGGTCCTGGGATGGAGCCTTGCCTCAGGCTCTCTGCCCAGCGAGGAGACTGCTTCCCCCATTCTCTCTACTTGCCTTTCTGCCTACTTGTGATCTCTGTCTGTCAAATAAATAAATAAACCCTTAAAAAAAAAAAAGAGTACTTGCATTATGTAGGAAGTTTGGAAGTCAGATTAAGAAAGGTCAAGGACACCATGTGGCATAACTTAAAAAGAATCATATTAATATACAGATTCTGTCTTAGGAGTTCTAGTCTCTGCTGAATCTAGTTCTCAGGAAAGGGTATGAAATCCGTGTGTACCAAACAAGACAGGCTACAGTAACAGATAGTCCCCAAATATCAGCAGCTTAAAATGAATCAGCCAATTATGGCCCATGGAGCAGATCTGGCCTGGAGCCTATTTTGGTATGGCCCACAAACTAAGAATAATTTTCATGTTTCAACATTGCTTGAAAAGAGGAAGGATATGGGGCGCCTGGGTGGCTCAGTGAGTTAAAGCCTCTGCCTTCAGCTCAGGTCATGATCCCAGAGTCCTGGGATCGAGCCCCGCATCGGGCTCTCTGCTTGGCCAGGAGCCTGCTTCCCCACTCTCTCTGCTTGCCTCTTTACCTACTTGTGATCTCTGCCTGTCAAATAAATAAATAGGATCTTTAAAAAAAAAAAAAAAAGAAGAAGGATATGTAATGGCAATATGCCACACAAAGTCTAAAATTTTACTATCTGGCTCTTTACAGAAAAAAAAATATATATGTTGACCCCTGGCTTAAAGTAACACAGATTTAATTCTTGCTCATAATGTGTGTCCATTATGGGCTGAGAGAGAGGGCTGTTCTCGTCCTTGCCCTCCTGGACTCAGGTGATGAAGCCGCTGCCATCTTGAATGTTATCCTGCCTGCGGGAAAGAGGGAGCCTTGAGAGTCACATACCTATAATGAAACCTCAAACCCAGAAGTGGCACATGTCATTTCTACCCACAGTTCAGGGACTATGAGGAATCATGTGGCTCTCCAGGTCCTAAGAAGCCAGGAAGTGGGGCCCAGAAGGCAGGAAATGATGTCTCTACCGTGAGAGAAGCCATAAGACTAAGGGCCACAGGAGTTCAGTGAATCTGAAAGGCCCACAGCCCGTTTCAGAGGAAGAGAGTAACTCTAAGTCTTACTCTAGTGGTTTCTGGAGAACGTGACTGCGTCTCAGATCTGGAACCAGGCAATACTGGAAATCACTTACAGTTCCACTGTTTCTTTCTGTATTTGGGAGCCAGAGGTTTTAAATAATTAAAAAAAAAGACAAACGGGAATCAAAACAAAAGTCATAAATGAAATGCTGATGTCTACAGAGGCCAGTCAGGTAGGGGAGGGATGGGAATATGTACAACACGGAGTAGTGGTGACTGTGGAGAACTATAGGGTGTGCGCCCATTTGAAGAGGGGGGTGGTTACTACTCAGCTCCAGCTGGTTCTGGCCAGTGCTGGGCTATTTTTACTTTATTTTATTTTGAAGAAGAAAATAGTAACCTGGGTTTTTAATGTGAGACCATCTGAACTTTTAAATTGGCAACAAATTTAGAAAATTTACAAAAATGGTTTATTCTCTCTCTCTTTTTTACCTCCTTCGGTTCATCTATTTTGTTTATACTATAGAGAACCCACGGGATTTGCTGGAGGGGAGGTGGGCAGGGGGATGGATTAAATGGGTGATGGGGATTAAGGATGGAACTTGCTGTGATGAGCACTGTGTGTTCCATATAAGGGAAGAGTCACTGAATTCTACTTCTTCTTCTTCTTCTTCTTTTTTTTTTAAGATTTTATTTATTTATTTGACAGACAGAGATCACAAGTAGGCAGAGAGGCAGGCAGAGAGAGAGAAGGAAGCAGGCTCCTTGTTGAGCAGAGAGCCCGATGCGGGACTCGATCCCAGGACCCTGGGATCATGACCTGAGCCAAAGGCAGAGGCTTTAACCCAATGAGCCACCCAGGTGCCCCTCAATTCTACTTCTGAAACTAATATTACACCTTATATGTCAATTGCCTGGGATTTAAATAAAAACAAAAAAGTAAATTCACAAAAATGAAAGAATGGACCCAATAAATCATGTCTGTGGTGAACCTTTGCCCGAAGGCTTCTAGTTTGAAAAGCCAGAGCAGGAGAACTTGGTTTTTCCTGTAGAAAAGGCTCTACCTATTTGGGGTTGCTGCCTTTGGATGGCTGCCCCTGGATTTTCCTGCGGGTTACCTCCTGGTGCAGGGCAGTGAGTGTCCCGCCTCTTCACACGCCCATTCCTCCCTCTTCACCTCTTCCCATGGCGACAGAGGAGGCTTGTAACTCTACCCCAGTCCCTGAAGGAAGTCTGGAGGGTGACTCCCCCAAGCTGGGCTCACCGTGGTTCAGCCCTGCAATCTCGGGTTCTCTGAGGAGGAAGCAACAGGGTCCTGGGCTCTCCCTGGAACAACCAAGTGAAGTCCTGTCATTGGCCATGTGCCATGTGACTAGCTATGGAAGTTGTAACCTCCTTTCTGAGAGCAGGAAATCTGACCATGCCCCCGCCTAGCGCCCTGGGTATAGGGCACACGGTGTATCCCATTTTCTGCTTCGGTGCTGCCTATAGGAATCCGCTGGGCACTCACACATGTTCAGGAACATTCCCCAAACTCCTCAGAGTCTCCTAGAGGAATCAGGTCTGAGGGAGTAACCATCCTGATAAGATATCCTCATATCGGCTTCCTTTCCTGTGTCACTTCCCAGCCCCTTACTGAGGGTTCCTGAGCTCATGTCCCAGCGTAAGTCAGCTGCATACAAGCCCTCGTCTTAAGCTTTTGCGACTTGGCGAAACCAAGTCAAGACAAAAGGAACTCAATAAATGTTGAATAATTAAAAGATCCATACACAGAAACGAGGGCTTGCAATTTGCAGCAATGGCGTCGTTCGTAGGCACCTGCTGATTCCAGTGGAGGAAGCTGCCGTCGAATACTGCAGGAGAATCTGTGGATTGTCATTCCAAACTGCTTGAAGAGTAACAGGCCTCTTTGGGATCATTCCGTGCCCAGAGAGATTCTCTGCTTTTTTGGCAGCATGCCCTTCTGCCTCTTAGTTCCCTCCATCCAGCCATCACTATCCCACTATCCTAACAGATTAAATCTTTCCCCTTCCTCCAACAACATCCCTTATTTGTGGAAATCCACTAGCCTAGAGATAAAAACAACCACAGTTGCCAATCCCAGTGGGCTGGCTGCCTGGAGAGCTGGCTGGAGAGATCTGAGGCTCGCCGTCGGGTGGTGGTCTGATCACTTAACTGTGTCTGGTACCCAAGGACCCAGGAGAGGAGGGCATGACAGACGTAGCACACATTTGCCCTCCATGCCCAAGACTATCTGCTGAGTTTCTGAACTGTTGCTCATGCTGGTTATAAACACACTCGTAGGAAGCAGAGTTTATGATTATTTTTATCAAAGCATATATTTTGAGTTCACTAACGACAACTTTAGACCTGGTGTGTCCTAGCATTTTGCCCTTCCCCACTATCATTTCGACATCTGCCCCCAGTTCTGTATCACCTAGTGAACTAGAGTTTTTTTTTTTTTCTACCATCATTCTTAAAACAGTGTGCTGAGCTTAAAGAATTACAGTATTTGGTCCAAATAACCCAGGAAGACGCCACATGCATTTATGTGTTATAAAAACAGAGGCTCCTAGAATAGCATGTTTAGAAATTAGAGATGACGGGTCATCGGCAGCCCAGTACGATTTGGTTTAATGTCTGGTATTGCTACAGGATTTCTTTTAACCATCCTTATTTTACCAACTATTTCTGTCACGCCTACAAGAAAACATGATTCACATATTCCTTTTTTTTTTTTTTAAAGATTTATTTATTTTAGAGAGAGAGAACAGGGGGAAGGCAGAGGGAGAGAGAGAATTTCAAGCAGACTCCCCACCAAGCACAGAGCCCATCAAGGGTCTCGATCCCACAATGCTGAGATCATGACCTGCGCCAAAACCAAGAGTCAGTTGCTCAACCAACTGGAACACCGAGGCGTCCCTGATTCACATCTTGTCTTCACGCATATTTAGAAGGCCACTGCCTCATGGAACTTTTGTCAGCTCCCTGTCCAGATTTTAGCTCTCAGAAAATTTTCTAAAGCATCATCAAGTTATTCTGTTTGCACAACAACTACAATAACACTTAAACGCAAATATTTACCCAGGAGGTGGTTCACCAAAGCAGTTTACAACACACACACACAAAAGCTGCAAGCAGTCTGAACATTTAAAAACAAAGGATTGATTAAATAAGCTTTTGTACATCTATGACATATACTCCTAGGCCATCATTACAAATGATGTAGATGCAAATTTATCAATTTCAAATAATGGTTACAATAAAGACTCGAAAGTGACAAAAGTAGATTACAAACTAGTATGTACGCTCTGCCCTGATTTTTGCTGGAAATCGCAGATTTATTTTTCAAGTTGGCAATGTCATATATTATATCCCAAGTGACATCAGCTCAGGCTGGACGCTCAGATGATGAGTGTTGTTACTTTTCCTATTTGTATTATAAGTCCCTCCTAATTCATCTATACGGAACATGGAAGGCTTTTTATAGACAGAGAAGAGATCATTTTAACAAGAAAAAATGGGCCCCTTTTTCTTTCATTTGAATGAAATGGCTAAGAGGGGTCAGGCCCTTGATGAGAGTTTACTCCAAGACAACCACTGAGATAGGAACTCGCCGATCAATATTTACCCTCCTGCTCACTGGCAGCGTGTGCTAATGGGTAATCCCTCCGAAGAATTTTCTGGACTTGAATTGCCAAGGCCCCCACTCTGGGCCTTGCTGCCTTCAGCAGACGTAACTTCCAGTTTTGTGAATTCTGCCAGGTAGGTAGTCTCTTTCAAGCCCTGGCACGTTTGCTGCTCATCGAAGCAGCGGATATCCAGGTGCAGACCTGGTAAAGAACGATCCCCCCAAAAAACTCCCCCAAGGCAGGGCTGCGGGCCTCAGGCTGCTTGCAAACCCAATCCCTCACTCTGCGGACAAAGGAGACAGCCTCCCCTATAAAGTTACCCCATGGGATTGCAGGAGCTCTCCCCTGTGTTCACCTAAGCTTTGTTTATATCCCTTGGAACAAAGGCCCAGAAAGCCACCCGGGGCGGAAAGGTGTGTCCAGCACCCAGCAGGTCTCTAGGAGCACTGCTCTGAGTGTCATGTAACCCTCTCCCATCACCTTCACCCACGGCCCCCCGCCGCCCCCCTCTTTAAAACCCAACTGATTACAAGTGTTGTTAAAGGTTACTGAACTAGAAAAACAAACCATGCCATGGTTGGTGCATTCCTAATTACAGATGAGACTGTGTTTGGAACAATTGCTTCTGTACCTCAACATTTCTCGGAGCCTCCGACCAGGAAGTGGCCTCTTCTCCCTGGCCACTCAGAAGAAAGGATTACGGACAATCTAGAAAGTGCTATCGGCTTTCTTTTCCATCCCGGACTAATATGAAACCATATCTCAAGTATCAGCGTTTCCAACAAAAGTCTTGCACGGCTGACATTGCACCATAAAAACACACTCCCCGGCTTTGACCCCGAGCTATGTGCCCTCTCCCGATCAGATTCCAGGGCGGAATACTGTCTGTTGCTGGTTTGGAGGGGAGGATGGAACGTGGAAGCAGGGGCCGTTCCTGTTCTCACTCGGAGCGGGAGCCTGTAAGTTAACACCACCGATTCTGCTCCTCGTCCATTTCTGTTGTGTTTTTGTGGTTAAGCCGCTTAAGTGAGTCTGGCCCGCTGGGTCTGCAGCCTTCTACCGAGGCTGGAAATGAACCGGGGGAAGCGAGCGGGCTGGATTGACCTAATTCACGGTAGGGTCCTCGGGGAGAGGAATGAGAAGGTCTTTTCATTTGGCATCCGCTCCGACCAAGCCTTGATCAGCAAAAGCAGCCCAAGGGCTCCTCACGCTTTCTGCCTAGACGGGCCACGTTTCCCCGGGACATCCTGCTCCGGGACGCCTTTTCTGGGACAGTCCCCCACCTTGCCTCATTGTCAAAGGAAAACGAAACCAGGGAAAACAGGGGAAAACCCACAATACTCCCATTAACGCAAAAGGAGACATGGAAAATAGGAAAACACCTGGCCTTGTCCTCGGTAGATGTTTGCTGTGGAAACAATCTGTTCGCATTTAACGAGAAATGACATCATAAAGAATTCACTGCCGTCACCACGGCTCCTTGATCTCGGGAGTGGTGCTTTCTCGGCTCTGCATTAAACTTCAGGATCGCACAAGGCACTGTCTATGCAAAAGAAAATGGAGCTGATGGAGAGAAGATTGGCCCAGGGGACAGGGCTTGCGACAATGGCGTCCGGGCCATCTTGTCCCCATGCCAAGCCTTCATCTTTCCCGAACCCCCCCCCCTTGCCAAAGGGCCAGCGTGCTATAAAACACTTTAAAAAACACTGTATTTTAACAATGCCGCGCAGCAAAAACGGTTTGCTTTTAATGGCCATCTGTATAAAGTCTCTTTTTTATTTAGGAAAATCTATTTTAAATTAAATATCATAAGCCCACAAGCCATAGCAAACAATATTTTTGACCATATGCTCTGAATTAATATGCCAAACATTGCAACCTCGATTTTCTTCATAGAAAGTTGCCCCACCCTCCTGTGGGCACGGTGTTCCCCAGAGGGCGGGTTGGGGGAAGGAATTTTCAATAAGGCCACCAAGGGCAGGATGATGGCAAGGAACCAACAACCAGGCTTCCCCCGGAGTTATCCGTCTTCTGAATTATCTCAACTCAGATCCACTTCCCTTTGAAGAAGGAAATTTCCTCCGATGCATGTTTCTCCCTCGTCTTCGTCCCCGGGAGTGCCAACAGTGGGGCCACCTTTTAGCTAAGTTTGGAAAGTTGCTGGAATTCCTTTCATCTGTTGCTTGCCATCTGTTGGGGCGATATGGTTCAAAAGCAAGGACTTTCATCAGGTGCTGGGCAGAAATGGAAACTTGGGGTCCATATCCCAGTATCCTAGTGTATCCCAGTGTATCCCAGTATCCCTAGTGGGCCAGTCTCTCTATTGCCCCTTTTGCAGCTCCCCTATTCATGGAAGGCCAAGAGCCACGTGGCTACCCCAGGGAGGTTGAGCCCCACGGTGACCAAGCACTTGACTGAGATGAGCGAGGTTTCACTTAGGAGAGGTCCAGCTGCGTTCCGTCTCTGCACACCAAGCATCAGATTGTCTGGGGACTGGTTGCGTGGGAGTTACAGGTGCTCCAAGCCCTGAGTGAGAATCCTGGGCTCTTCACGAGATCACAGGGCTTGATTGCATGTGGCTGGCTCTTCTACAAGGGCCGTGGCACCGGGAGTTGCTTCCAGCTGTGAACAGCTTTTTGCGCAGAGACTTAGAACTCATCCATCCCTGAGATTTGATTGGTTGGTCTTGCTTCTCTTCTCTCTCAGGTCATCTCTTCTTTCTTTTGTCCCATTTACCCCCAGTCTACCATGTTTCCTTTCTTTAGTCCCTCTTCTCTTTCCCCCTACTTTTCTGAGTGTCTATGAAACCTTGGATGTTACTATAATTGTTCTTAATGTCTAGGGTTAATTTATTATTATTTGGATACTTACTAAGTGCTATCCAATTTATAAGTATCGTTGGCAAACCTTACAACAGAGACTTGGGTATCAACACCCCCCCTCCCCTTTTAGAGATGAGAAAATGTATTCTGTTTAAGAAATTCCTCTTTAACCTGAATTAATCTGTCCATCACTTAAAGACGCCAAATTCCCATCACTTTACTTGGGAACTAATTTTTTTGTTTTGTTTTGTTTTTCTTCTTTTTGTCTAAATACCTTCCAGAAAAATATCTGGGCTCCCAGGAGAAGGGGACTGTTATATGCCTGATTCTCTTGTGCTCTCTGCCTATTCCAGCATCTAAAACTCCTGCTCTTTTCTCAGATCTTACCTCAAAGCCTTATCTGGCATCTCCCAAGGTGTATGTTTCAGGATTTAAATCTGCAAAATAGCTCACAATAAAAGGGATCTAGGGTCAGTTAGGTTCAGCGGGAACTTGTGTACTATATAATGTATATTGAACATGTCAAAGGCTCTGAAAAGTCCTGCAGCAGAGAAACTGACCATACCCAGCCCAGTCTTTTTCATTTGACCACTGAATCTTCTTTTGGGTAATGCATATTACCATTTCCTAAAACTAATATTTTCTTGAATAAATCCTCCTTGGAATGTTGTAAGTCTTTCTTCCATTTTGGGGTTATGAAAATGTTGATTTTGATAATTTTGCCTGTGTTCTTTATGGAGGAGCAGGTTTTCAGATTTCTATTATTCTGGAAGATTGCCTCCTCGAAGTAATATTTTATTTTATTTTATTTTAAACATTTTATTTATTTATTTGAGTGAGAGAGAGAGCACAAGCAGGGAGGAGAGTCAGAGGGAGAGAGAGAAGCAGATTCCTCATCGAGCAGGGAACCTGAGACCATGTCCCAAGCCAAGGACAGATGCCCAACCAACACAGCCACCCTGGTGCACCTCAAAATAATATTTTAAGATACACTTAGACTAATGCTGATGTTTCCTTTCCTGTAAAAACCATCTATCAATGCTGCATTCCTCACCCTTTGCATGCAGGGTCTCTCTTGAGTGGTGTAGAGATTCCATGAAACTTCTTGGTGTCCATGCATATGACAGTAACTGTGGAAAGAACAATTACAATCGCCTTATGTCTGTCTGAATGGCTAGAACCACAAGATAAGAAAGCACAAGCATTGGCAAGGACTCAGAGGAAAAGGAACCTCATGCATTGTTTCAGTAGGAATGCAAATTGGCACAGTCACCCTGGGCAACAGTGTGGGGTCTCCTCAAAAATTAGAAGTAGAAATATTGTACAAATTCAGTAACTGCACTACTGGAATTTACGCAAAGAAAATGAAAACACTATTTCAGAAGATATAGGCACCCCTATGTTTATTACAGTATTATTTATAATAGCCAAGATACGTAGGCAGTCCCACTGTTTAGTCGCACTAAGGAGTGATAGGCAAATGGGCAAGGAAGATGTATACACACACACACACACACACACACACACACACACACAATGAAACATTACTCAGTCAAAAAGAAGAATGAGATCTTGCCTTTGCAACAACATGGGTGGGCTTAGAAGGTATTTTAGTATATGTGCTGCCGAAGCGAGCACTTAGAAGGTATTAATGCTAAGTGAAATAAGTCAGATGGAAAGACAAAGACCATATGATTTCACTTCTAGGTGGAATCTAAAAAACAAAACTAATAAGCAAACAATGAAACAAAACAAAACAAAACGAAAAAACAACCCAACCAAAAAAAAAAAAAAATCAGAAACAGACCCATAAATACAAAGAACAAACTGATAGTTGCTTCCAGCTAGAACAAACTGATAGTTGCCGGGAGAGGGTTGGGAGATGGGCAGGATGGGTGAAGAAGAGTGGGGGTAGAAGCTTCCACTTAGGGGGTGAGTAAATCACAGGGATGAAAGGTTCAGCACCAGGAATACAGCCAGTGATATTGTAACAATGTTGCAGAGTGAGCGATGGTAGCTACCCTTGGGGTGAGCACAGCATAACCTATAAACTTGTCTAGTCTCTGTGTTGGGCACCTGAAACTAATGTAACATGGAGTGCCAACCGGACATTAATCAAACAAATCTGATCCTTGGAAAGTGACCCCCCCCCAAAAAAAGACACCTGACCAAAAAAAAAAAACAACCCAATAAATAAAGTATAAATTATTTAATGATGGTTTTAAAAAAAAGAAGAAGAAAAAAGAAAAGGACTCTTAAATGTTTTTCTCTTTTCTGGTTATTTAGTCAAGCTCAATCTTCTTTTTCAGAAAGCCAGAAGCCAGATCACATACTGGTTGGACTTCCTAAGTGTTTGTTAATAGGTGAGTTATTGGACTTCAGAACACATTTTCCTGTACTAAACATTCTACCACACTTCACCAAACTTTCATGTGCATACAAATCACTGCTTGTTAAATTGTACATTCAGGTTCAGTAGGTCTGGGGTGGGACCTGTGGTCCTCCATGTCTAAGCGGGATGCCCGGGGCTGACGGTCGACATGTCACACTATGGGTAGTGGTGTTCTACCTTGATTTCCGTATGCAGTGTTGCTTCTGTGGGAAATGCACTCGGTTCTAATTTGGGGACAATGTGTTCCTGAAATCCTAAATATAGGGATAACACGTGGTGAAAAGGGTCCAGCTTTCCAACAGAACTACAGGTCACCCAAGACACAGATTAAGGAAACTCTCGTGGGCTGCCGTATGGATGGACAACCAAGCGATCTTCGTGTGCGTGGTATGCACTGAGATTATCCAGCATAATGTTAGAAGGGGCTGAATGTGGGCTACTTGTTTAATTCCTAGAGTGGGGTGTCTAACACTGGTTGGCTTAATTGTGTAGTAGGCCCTCCTCTGAGCTTAGAAGAAAATCCAAGTTCCTTGTTATGCTTTAGTCGCACTCTATAGGTCCAACCCCTGCCTGCCTCTTTGACCTGATCCTCTACCATAACACCGTCATTTGTTCATGGCCCGTCATCTACTTGAACTTTCTTTCTGCTTTTTGATATCCTAAACATGTCACCCTTAAAAAAAAATTCACAAGTTAGGTTACTTATTTATTTTAAAGTATTTATTTGAGAGAGAGAGAGAGAGAGCGAGAGAGCAAGCAGGGGGAGGGGCAGAGGGAGAGGGAGAAGCAGATTCTTGATGACCTGGAAGCCTGAGATGGGGATCGACCCTAGGACCCCGAGATCATGATCTGAGCCGAGGCCAGATGCTTAACTGACTAGGTGACGCAGGCACACCCCCTCCCCCTACCAAATTTACAGGTTATTTGCCCTTTGCTGTGTCATTTGCCCCAAAAGAGTGTTTAGATGTTCATGCTGTGGCTCCTATTATCATTCGTGTACCAGCTCTGATGTCCCCTCCTCCGGGAAGCACTTCATGACTTAGCCCTCCACCACGGACCATCCTCTTTTCTTTTATTCCTAACATTCCTACTAACAGGACAGACTGTAGGTATTTCTGTGTGTGCTAGAAGCTATGGGCCTTGACCAGATACCCTTAGGCTGCTGTGGTGCCCATTCCCCAGCGACTGTACATTTTCACGGCTAACAGCCCACAGCTGCACACTTCTTCCTAGAATTGCTCTTGGCCAACAGGACCCACATAGATGGGGATGCCTAGGAGGCTGGGATGGTGCCCACTGAGCCTGCAAGGCAGCTTGCAACCAGTGGCTGATTCCTTACTGAGTCTAAGAGCTAGAAGCCCGAACTCTGGAGGCACGTGAGCTTCTGGATCATTCACACTACAGAGCTCTCCTGGGATCAGGCTGAGGCTAGACCCAGCTTTGCCCTCTTCTGCCATGCGCACCTCCTTATGCCTCCCCTGTGAGACCTGCTTACTGAGTCTTTGATCCATCACAACAACCGTCATCTCAGACCCTGTTTCTAGAGAACTCTCCGTAGCCAAAGTGTTTCTTAACCTGTTTGCCCTCTGTCTCCCCCACTGGAGTCTGAGCTCAACCCCTGCTCTCTCCGTGGGAACAGAAATGACGTTTTATTCACTACTCATTTCACAGCACAATGGCCGTTGCCTAGTAGGTGCTCAATAAAGACATGCTGGATAAGTGGGTTTGTATGATCGGCTTCTGAGTAATGGTGGTTCAGCATTAACCCCGGAGTTACAACCCACCCATCACCCAGAGCCCCCACACGGGTAGACTCGTTTGCATTATAAACAAGCATATACCCCTTTACGTGAAGTGCCGTGCGGGTTTGCCTTTCTTATTTTTATCCTTATGACATGCGAAACCATAAAAAGCTGGGGGTGGGGTGGGGATGTCAAATCCACCCCACAATACGCCTCCTTCAAGTATCTGATTACACAAAGTCCTCAAAGAATATGATTAATGTAACTAAGCCATATTCACACTCTGACATTCTTCCCAGCCAAACACATATTTTAGCCTCACCCAGTCCCTTTCAACAAATAAGCTGTTTTGAAAATGATTTCCAGGGCGATGTCTGTTGCCATAGGAATGACATTAAATGAAAAGGACAGAAAATATAGAGGGTGATAAACTGCATGCTTGGATGACACACTTGACTTGGAAGCCTGTGTTCAAATGAGGCATACATGCCAAGATTTTTATGAAAGACAAAATTAAAATGTATCGCTATCAAGCTGTAACTGACAAGGTATTGTGTGGCGGGCTGTTAACATACTGCTCCATATATTTATTGTTTGTCATTTTACTGGCCCTGACAAAGGTCTCTCAGTGCTGTAAATCACACCATTAAATCTGCCACGAGCAACAGAGGCTGCTGGAAAGAAGAGAAAGAAAGCGTGGTGTTGAATCTCAGTTTCTGAGACATGCTGGGTGAGCTAGCATGTCCTCCAAGGAGACTGTCCCTTTGGGCTGACACCTTTGTAAGT
Organism: Neogale vison; assembly: GCF_020171115.1. NCBI lineage: Eukaryota > Metazoa > Chordata > Mammalia > Carnivora > Mustelidae > Neogale > Neogale vison. Next base: position 31,313,981 of record NC_058097.1, on the reverse strand, counting down.
GTCAGATTGTTGGCTTTTGACCCCTTGAAAAGAGAAAAAAAAAAAAAGCACAGACTCTTCCCCCACCCTGGTTCTGATTGCTCCTAATGTTGCTGGTCAGAAAGACGCTGAGAAATTGCACCCTACCTCGGCCCCCATTTTATGCTCTTCTGGGAGCAGGACCCCAGAGACCCTGAGGTGCCCTGTGGATGGTGCCCTGCCTAAGCTGGCTTTTATTTTTTCCTTGGAGGTGTGCTTGGGTTACCATGAGATTTTCTTCTACATCAGTCAATACTTGTCTGTTCTTGAACCAATAAAGCAGGAGAAGGTACTGCTGGTGACCGGGTGTGTACCCCAGCATCAAACAGCCATACTACCTCTCTGTCTAGCTAGATCCCAGCAGACTTGACCTCTCGACCTCCCCCATCCCTTCTTTCCAGACACTGGTGTCATGGAGACAGTGCCAAGAAGCTGGGCGGTCATGGTGCTATGGAGACTGGGGAGAAGAATACAGAAAGACAAATTCAGATCTGAGTTGGAACCATAGCTTCTCTGCAATGAGAGGTGTGATTCCGGCAAGTTTTTAACCTCCGCTGACCATAGTTTTCTCATCTGTTTAGGAAAAAGAAGTGTTGTTGGTTTCAATTACCTCTAGGTTGCCTGCCAGCTCCAGTTTTATCTATTTTTTAATTTTTAAAGATTTATTTGTTTATTTGAGAGAGAGGGCATGTGTGCACTAGGGGTGGGGAGGGGTAGAGTGAGAGGGAGAGAGAGAATTTCAAGCAGATCCAAGAGGAGTGCAGAGTCTATCTTGGGGCTCGATGGTCCAGAGATCACAACTTGATTTGGAACCAAGAGTTCGATGCAGAACAGACTGCACCTTACTGAAGCACCCACTAGCTCAAAATTTTAAACAAAATTAAGGAGAGGCTGGCTGGAACATTTGACCACCCCTGGAAAGGACTCTTTCCTGTTATCCAGAATACATCTCCATCAGAGGAGAATCTACATGAAGAATCAGGAAGGGTGCTGTTCTCCAAGTAGGAAAGAAGAAAAAAGAAAAGAAAAAACCCCACCATTTGCAGTATCTGAACTTGGGAGTGGGGAGACAAGATTCCAATCACTGGTTTGGAGTAGGGACAGTGTTTTCAGGATTCATTAAATGTGGGAGAGCTCCCTGCCAACGTTTCTCTGTAATGTCTGCATTTATTTTTATAACACAAATGGATGTTTTAGGCAACAGAGTTTAGAAGATCAGACAGCTTTTATCTACGCATTTATGTTCAGAGCCTCTTTTTCTGGAAACCCGAACCACCTTGATAATATATGAAGATCTCCTTGTACAAAAATGAAGTAGTGGGTTCTTGAACGTTTTGAAGGCAAACAATTGTTGTTTGGGTCAGATATTGTCAGAATTCTGTACCTACATGCTTTAAAATCAGCAACTGACATGCTGAGTTTGCAATAATCCTATAATTATGGATTTGATTGAACATTACAGTTGCCAATGACTGGGAAAAGTCTGACCAGAGAGCCACGCCCTTCTTTCACTGATTGGCTGTTGTAATCCAGCCCCGCCCTTACCTTGGAACTCCCTGGAGAAGCTCTTTTAAGATGCTCTTGTGAAAAGACTGGCATATAGCAAACAGCAAAATCCCAAGTTTATATTTGAAGTTGAGCGCTAGCTTTGGTTCTAATGTAGAAACAAAGGCAGAAGGAAATGTAGATAAAATTAAACGTCCTTGTAACCTGCAGCCCATTGACAAATACTTGTAGACCATTCCTCCAGATTCTGAGTCTTCCTTAGCATATGGAAGTCCTTTCGGAACTTCCCTTAGCTCTACTTCCCCCAAACCCAAGGTATATCATCAGTTGTTCTTTACAATTCAGGGAGCAGCAGGCAGTCTGCCACTGGTCCTGTACTCTTGCTTTAAAAAACCACCTTTTTTTTGCCCAGAAACATCTCAAGAATTCTTTCTTGGCCATCGGCTCTGGACCCCATCATTACTCCAACATTCCAAAAATACATCAGCTACTACTGATTTGCCACTTCTCCAATGGAGTTAATCAGTGCCGCCTAAGAAACCAGGTTCTAGAACCTGCTCAAGTCAAAGTCATGGCTTCACCATCTACTTGCTGTGTGACTTTGGGCTTTATTTTTCTCTCTAGGCTTGATTTTTTTTCCCACGCATAAAATACGGTTGTTATGATTCAATGAAATTAAGCATGCAAAAGCTGATTTACTGCATCATAGAGGGACCTAATGAATCTTAAATTAATTATTATTATTCATTAATTATTAATTATTATTCGTTGTGATGCTAGAGAAGTCAAGCAATATCTTAAAACTTTGGTCCGTTCTACCCATGAAAACAAAGTAATACTACCTAATGCTGTCCTTATTACAAGACTGGTATTAAATCAAATGTGATAATAGCTCTCAAAGCAATCTGAGCCTTATAAAGCACAAGTACAAATAAAGAAGTGATTGTTATTTTGAGTTTCAGCCTGTCTTGTGTTCCAGACCAGAAAATCTTCAAGTAAGACACAATGAATGACAGCTTTAGTTATCACCAGATTACGCAAAAACTTTTGACTATCATTTAAGAGTATGAAGAATAAAAAATAAACTGCATCAAATATCCACATGTTGGTGAGCTAACAAAAACTTAAACCTATGGTCTTTTTCCTTCCCACTTATGAGCAATTTTATATCAACAATTACATGAGATCTTGTATGTTTAGAGCTGAAAGAGGTGTCAGAGCCTAGGTCCCTGCAGGGGGAGACAACCCAGCTGCATGACAGCTCCAATCCTTATGCATATTACAACTATTAATATCTTCCAAGGCTCAAAGAAGTGCCATCAAAGATGATCTGAATCTATTTCAAACTATTTAAATTTATTTAGATTTAAAGATATTTAGAATATATATGTATATTCTAAATACATTTGAATTTGAATATTCTCTGTCTTTATATATTATATATTTATTATAAACATATAATAAATAATTCATTATTTTAATTTAATCTAATTTAATTATATTAATTTAATTTATTAAATAAATATATAATAATAATTTATATATATTCAAATTTATATATATTACATATATATTCTCTCTACATATTTATATATATTACATATAAATATATATGTAATATATAAATTTATAAATACATATATAAATTACTTTATTTAATTATATAAATTAATTATATATTATATAAATTAATTTATATATTACATATAAAAATATATATGTAATATATAAATATATAGAGAGAATATTCACATTTATTTTCTGTTTAGAGAATTCAAATGCATATTCTATGTAGAACTTCTAAAAACCCATAAGAGATAGATATTTCAAAAGAAAAAAAAGTGTGCAAAAGAAATACATACAATAAGCCACAGGAAATACACATAACCTATTCCCACAGATAATCAAAGAAATAAAAATTAACACAAGGATGTGATATTTTTCCCTTACCACTCTGGCAGAATACAGAGAAGAGGTGACCCAGGGTCGGTGGGTTGTTGATGGGAATAAGTCTCATGTAGTCTTTACTGGTAGACTTGCCTCTGAGTGATGAGGTTACAGATTACAGGTAATCTGTATTCTCTCTTGTTTTTACAACTTTCTATTTTTGCTGAATATTTTTAAAGGCTGGGTTTCTTTCATGATGAGAAAAAATTAATAAAATGATTTTCATCCTATGAAAGCACTATAAAAAGGTATTTGATTGTATTGTATAAATTAAACATTGATTTACCATCACATTTGCTAGGGTTTGTTTGTTTGTTTGTTTTGCTACCCTTTGTGTTGAGTTTTTCGTTGGGACAGAGATGTTTGGAGGAACATGGAGGATGTTTGGAGGAACATGGATTTATCATGTTGCCCCATTTCTCAGCGAGGGTGGTCCCTTAATGTCCTAAATATTTATGTCCCCACATAGTTGCTTTGATGTTAATTGACTTAGAATTTCCTTGAAGCTGAAGTTACCTCCATAAACAGAATTAATTAAATGCAAAGAACAAATGGCCTTGTTTACATTTTAAGAAAAAAAAAATAGAATCAAAATTTCAAATATTCCTATGGGGTAAAGGCTGAATCACATACTGAATTTCAGGGAGATAAAAATGGCTAGAGAAAAAGTTTGGATACAACTTAGTGACTTATCTGATTATTATTATCTCTCCATTTTTGTGACTTAATTAATTAATGTGAATTACTTTATAATTCACATTTATTTTCACTCACATCAAGTCCAACTGATGTAGGTGTGGAAGTGATAAATGAGAATGGCTCTGTGCAGTCATTCAGGGGCCCAGGTTGATGGAGGCCGGCCATCACCTTGAGGCATCGAAGGGCATCCACAACCAGGTGGGAAGACAGGATGGCAGATCTCTGGGTGGGGGGGCAGGCAAGGGCAGGTTTTAATAGGCCAGCCTGGAAACGGTGCTCACTACTTCTGCCTACACTCCACCAGCTGGCAGAGTACCTATCTCCTGGCCACTCCCATCCATTAAGAGAGGCTGATGTCATCTGGCCATGTGCTGAGGGGAAAGAAACTGGTGGGTTCAACTCCAAGCCACTCTGTTATCATCTCTAATATCTCAGATGTTTTGTGAAGCTATAATAGTCAAGGCATTGGTGACATTTAGAGTATTCAAGTCAGTTTTCCTTCCCACTCGGGGTTCCCAAATATTTTTCTTCCATAGTTGTTAGGACTTTCCCACTGTCCTGCTTTCTGATCACCACTGGGCTGGTGTCACTGTTCATGGACATTCATTTTCCTAATGCATGCCCTAAACCTTTCTCCCACTTTTGATACCTTTAACCTGAGTAGCAAGCACACCTTGCTACTCTTTGTAGACTACCTTGAGGTGCTATATTTAAGTATGCTGTAGGCCGGTTCATCAGGACAAAGCCATAGAATAAGTTTCTTTCTTTCTTTCTTTTTTTAAAAGTAGGTTCCAGTCTAGCATGAAGCCCAATGCAGGGCTTGAACTCAAGACGCTGAGATCAAGACCTGAGTTGAGATCCAGAGCTGGATGCTTAACCCACTGAGCCACGTAGGTGCCCCAGTGAGTAACTTTTTTGTTTTGTCTTTATTTTTAAAGATACATTTATTTTGAGAGAGAGAAAGAGGAGGGGAGGGGCCGCGGGACAGGGAGAGACAGTATCTCCAGTAGATTCCTCCCCTGAACACAGAGCCTCACTTGGGCTGAATCTCACCACCCTGAGATCATGACCTGAGCAGAAAACCAGAGTTGGAGGCTCCACCAACTAAACCACCCAGGTGCCCCTAAAATGAGTCTGAATAACACTTCTATGAAAAAGGAGTTAGGCACAGAGATGACAGAGGTCATACAATCAATAATGGGTAGGATGGTAAATGAACCTCCGACTTTCTAGCTGCAAAGAATTCTATGTTCTGCAAATGACCTCTGTGTCAGTTTCCCTTCACTCCTGTTCCTCTTACTTTCCACTGCCTGGAGTGAAATATCTGCCTCTAATTTTTCAGTTGAACAATCCCCCAAGGCAAAGGGTCTTGGTGCCCCACTGAAGGTAGTGTAGGTCAATTTTGTTAGTGTGTCCATGACCCCCGTTTAGTCTACCGTGGGATCCAATCCCACTAACGTGGTGGTGTTCCTGCTGTAATAGTTACTACTGCTTATTGAGTTCATCACAGCCAGGCCCTCCGCTAAACATTTTTTGTGAATTATCTGAATCGATTCTTAAAACCAGTCTGTGGGACAGTGTGGGGTGGGGTGGGGGTGGGGTGGTAGCCACTGTTTCCATTTGAGTTTTGCAAGTGGAAACACTAAAGCTTAGTGAAGTCGCCTGCCCCAAGGAGACCCAGTTTGGCTAGTTTTGGAATCCAGGCTTTCCATCTTTAAAGATGCTGCCTTTCATGGTTTTGACAGTCTGCGGAGGGGAGGTGGGGCCTGGTGTGTGTGCAAGGGGGTTCATGTCGCAGTGGAAGAATTATCCAGGGGGAGTGAGATGTGCCCATTGGTGTTAAGGGATTCTAAACCAAGTGTGGTTTCTGTCTCTTGTTTTTTTCCCTGAAAATGCTTCAAATAATCCTGATTAGGAGGGATTCGGTCCGAGCACCAAATAATTCTCTTGTTTTCATAAGCAATTGAATGCTCAGATGTGTTCAAAATTCTTCTTATGGAAAACTCTTCTGTATGGTATAATTTTCGGCAGTTCTCAACGGAACGGTGAAACTAGATCAGCATATCACCTGTGCTCATTTTCTTTTCCCAGGCAATTTTGAAAAGGGTGTAAGAGATCTTTTATTTTTTTTTAATGTTAATCTTCAAAATTCTTCTGGGGCATATAATCCCGAAGTCAGCTTAACTGCAACCAATACTGAGTTTTCATTTTTTCCGCAAGCAAACCAAAACGATCAGCAAAAAGATAATTTACCGGGATAAATCGCCCCTCTACTGATCTCTTTTATAAGTAAAAATATTCTTGAATGGTTTGCTTTGAGCCATAGGAAGTTTTGAGAGGTAAATTTTGAAGGGATCTAGGTTTTCCAGATGACAGAATAAGATCGTGTAGAATGGGGTCTGGGGGCATCCCTTCATTTTTACTAGATCTGTAATGTCATTTTAAGTTCGTTGCCTTTTTAGAGTATGTGCTTAAAGATGCTCTCCCACAGAGCCACACTGGAGAGAACATCTAAACATAAGAGCAAGACTAATTACTTCATTTCTTTAAAATAAAAGGAAACTGAAGCTGTCAAATGAGCACATTAATAATCCAAACTCCAATTTATCACATCTTAAAGGTGTCTTGAAAGCTCGAGTCACTTCTGGCATAAATATTACATAGATATTTCTCATTAATTTAAGCCAGCCAATTGATACGAGGCACAATTTCATGAGCTTTAATTTTTGTCTTCCTAGTGACTGAAAAAGCAAAAATATAATTACAAGTACCTGTATTCTTTACCGAGTTTGATTTAAAAGCAAGTAAAAGCCTTGAACGGATCTATTTCAGAATCATCAATGGAGTCTCGACCAAAAAAGTCAAGGTTCTTATTCCTTTATTTTTTGGTGTTCTTATTTAAGCAAAATCAGTGAAAAGTGAATTGTGGTTATGAAATTAGTCCAAAGAAAGTAAATACCAGGCAAGCATTTTGCCAGAAAAATGTCTCAGATGAAAAATGCCAGTTTTGGTGCATGTGAAACTCTTTTCTTCACCCACTGATCTAAGGGCAAGTGCTCTCAAGTCCACAGAGAACTCCCCTCCCAGCTCCACGCAAGATGGCTGTCTACGTTGGCCAAAGCCATACCCTACCATTTGGGAAATTTAGTGGCCAGCTCTGAAAGAAAATTAGAGGCTCTTGAGTGAATAATTGAGGAATTCATGTCCCTTACGTGCTCGGGTTTCTTTTGGACTTAATCATTCCTAGGTAAGTATGGTTTTGATAAATGGACCCAAACATGGCAGCAGAGCAAGAAAGCCAGGAGGATCAAGATGTTCAAGAGATGCAATCATTGTATAATGTTAACTCAGCATGCGTCAGTGAGAAGGTCACCCTAGGTCCCATCCCATGCTTCTTTCAAGCTCTAGAGCCAGAGTCAGGGTTTCTGTGTTGATCATGGGTATCTGCCAATGGGAATCAACTAGTTGATTGTCAACTAGTTGACACTTGTTCTAGAGAACCAACGAGACTGAAATGAGAATGAGAGGCCACAAGGTGAGATTGCCTAATGGTCTGCGACACGCTTCTTGGTGATGATATATCTAGTAACTTCAGAAGGTGGGAGGGATTCCGTGGAGCTCCAACCTGGAGGAGAGACTCGAAGGTTCTCGGCGAGAAGCTCAGCAGTTGGGATGTAGCATCTTGGGTCATGGGCCTGGCATGGCTGATCCCACTGAAGAGGGTTTCTGCAGTCTTGATCCCTTTCTTATCTAATTGGCTGTGTCAGTAACTTGCTGGTGGTGAGTGAGCTTTAAAGGTTACAGAGCAGTAGGCTGTGGCTTTCCAGGAAGACAGGTGTGAGGCCATTAACATTTCACTGTATCCTAGTGCTTTTAATCCCACTGACCAATTACTTGGAATTTAACTCTGAGCAAGTAACAGAAATTGTGGTTCCTACTACATCCCAGGTGTGTTTTATTTTTTATAAAGATTTATTTATTTTATTTATTTATTTATTTATTTATTTATTTATTTTATTTGACAGAGATCACAAGTAGGCACAGAGGCAGGCAGAGAGAGAGGAGGAAGCAGGCTCCCTGCTGACCAAAGAGCCCAATGTGGGGCTCGATCCCAGGACCCCGAGATCATGACCTGAGCTGAAGGCAGAGGACTTAACCCACTGAGCCATCCAGGTGGCCCCCACCCCAGATGTGTTTTAAATACATACGCGTGACATATACTATAATTGCTCATCAAGAATAGCTGATTTCTTCTCTCTCTCTCTTTTGGGCTATTCTAAATGTGGGGGGTGATTACACTTAACATATTGAAAGATGCTTCTTTCAATAACTTCTTAGGAGAGCTTAGCAAGAACTCAAGATTGGATGGGGATTTATATCCAGTGAGGCAGTTTCGATCCTAATGATTCCACAAGTCTTTAAATCAAAGATCTCGTGTGATCCTTTCACTTGAATTAATTGCTGTAAAAAATCTGGTTTCTCTTTCTACCTCTCTTTATTTCTGATGCTTATTTGAAAATATGGAAAATGTATGAAAACACCGACGCTAGAAGTCCAATTTAGCAGGTATTCACTGGGTATCTACTACTTGATTAGGATCGTTTGGGGAGGAAGAGTTACACGAGGAGAATGGGGGAGTTTCAGACTTAGTTCCTCGGGCAACCGTGCATTCAAGTGAGAGACAAGAAGGTGTCTCACTTGGGAAGTCAGTTAGGAATAAGTATAGAACGGTATGTTATCAGTTACCAAGATGGATACAGTAGATGCTCAGTGCTCTGAGAAGTCAGAGGGATGGGCAGGCTAGATGATTCTGGCAAGTATTTTAGGGGAGGAGCACCTGGAAACCTGGACCGATGGGCCTGGGATAGAACACGTGAGAGGAACAGCAGGAAGCTTTCCTGTAAGAGTAAATAACTTGTGAAACCCCCTTGAAATTCCCTTTTTGTCAGCAGAGGGAACAGGTTTCTTTTCAAAGCCAAGCTTGAGAACAAGGAAGGCACTGTGGTCTTTTCATCATGGAAAGAAAGAAAGAAATGTAGTTGGTTCATTTCTCTCACCAGCAGGGCTGTCTCGGGTTGTGAATCTTGGTTACAATGTTAGGGTAGGGAAATGTATGATTTGGAGACCCATGAGTCTGCTGTAAAATAACTCTTGAAAGGACAGAAGCGAGAAGCCCATAAAAACCAGAAGCTGGATGGGATTCCCAAGAGGGTATCTTGTTTGTTCCTTGTGCCCAAACTGGAATCCAGATGAAGAGTGGATAGTGTGCCCAGGAGGAATGAATGGGATGTAACTGAAGTCATACTAGGGGGTAAATATGTGACTCCGACAGAAGGACTGGGTCTCTGTAATTAATGTACCTTTTCTCCTGCACTGAAAGGTCAAAAAGAGAGAAAAGACAAGTAGAATATTGTTAGCCTTTCTGGTTTTGCAAAGGAGACCACAGAGCTTTGCTGGATTGTAGAAGCAAGCCTGGAAGTTGTGGTAAAGGGCACAACACATTACATGGGGGGTAAGGGGGGGAGGAAACTTTTCCTCTGAAAAATAAATATCTATATACAAATATGGTTTGGGGATGAGAGCTTCTGGTGGGCCATGGAGACATATCCAAGGTTTGGGCTTCCGTGGAGCCCCCACCTTCTAGAATTCCCGTTTGGCTTGCTCATTAAGAGGCAGCCATGGGAGCGGATCATCAATCATTGGGTCAGAGGTATAGATTTTGGATTTTTTAAACATGGCTCTGAATTGAAGGGGTTTATTGGATTTTTTTTTTTTTGGTTTTGCTTGTTTGCTCAGTGTGTTTATTGAATCCAGTATCAAAAGGACATGGGGAAAAGAGATCAAATATTTCTGAAGAAAATGACAAAACAGGAATTGGAGTTACCCAGTCCGTGCTCCCTAAACTTTGGATCAAAATAACCCACAGCAAATCCAATTAAGATTTGAAATCCCCTACCCAGGAGAGGAAGAATTCTCGGTTTTCAAACAACCGCACAGTAACCCCAACAAATCAGTCACAAATAAAGATCACCACATAGCTACCTTCATATGTTCTACAAAATCTCATTGGGTAATAGACAACAAACACCCCAGATGTGCTCTAGGATTTGAGATGAGATTAGAGGCTAACATTTTAGTCCGAGCTCTGGAGCCTGGATTTTATTTCTAACTCAAATAAAGCTCAAAAAAACAAAACAAAACAAAAAAAACAAAACAACCCCCCCCCCACACACAAAAACAAAAAACAAAACAACTATCCCAAAACAGCTTTGGAAGATGTATTCTGTCCTTAATTCACTAATGATATAGTTTTCATTTCTTGGCAGCTTACCATAGACAAGGTGCCACTGGAAGAACTAGATTCCAACATCATATCGTTTCCTGGTGCCCCTGATGACGACGTTGACTCCAGTGGAGGGCATTCTGCTAAGTGAAATAAGCCAGGCAGAGAACGACAAATACTGCATGGTATCACGCATATGCAGAATCTAAAGAAATAGTAAAAAAAAACATGGGAAGAGTCGAAAAGTGGTTGCCAGAGCTTGGGAAGGTGGGGGAAATAGGGAGAGGTCAGTAAGAGGACACACACTCTCAGCTATGAAACGACTAAGTCTGAAGATCTCATGTGTGACGGGGTGACTATAGCTAATGACACTATAATACTCTTTTTGCAATTATAAAAAATCCAAAAAAACAGGCATCAAGAACCTGCCGCGGGTCAGCAGCAAGCTAGGTAGTGGCAATGTAACTGTGAGCGAGATGCAGCCCCTGGTCTTTGAGGGGCTGGCGATCGTCAGTTTCTGATTGTCCCTTCTTCCCATTTCCTGTGCATCTCTAGAGTTAGCACCTTTCGTGTTCTGATTGACTGTGTGAACCGAGCTCCCTATCATTCTTTTTATTTTTTAAATACTTATTTATTTTCAAAAGAGAGAGGGAGGAGAAGGAGAGAGGGAAGAGAGCCCTAAGCAGGCTCCATGCCCGCTCGATCCCACAACCGTGAAAACACGATCTGTGCCGAAACCAAGAGTCAAATGCTTAACCAACTAAGCCACCCAGGCGCCCCTGTGCTCCATATAATGCTAAATAAAATAAAAATAAATTAGCCTCGGGGCGCCTGGGTGGCTCAGTGGGTTAAGCCGCTGCCTTCGGCTCAGGTCATGATCTCAGGGTGTGAGATTGAGTCCCGCATCTGGCTCTCTGCTTAGCAGGGAGCCTACTTCCCTCTCTCTCTCTCTCTGTGCCTGCCTTTCAGTCTACTTGTGATCTCTCTCTGCCAAATAAATAAATAAAATCTTTAAAAGAAAAAAAAAAAGAAAGAAAAAATAAATTAGCCTCTATATGAAAGCTGGGGAGACCTATGGATGTATACATTTTATAGGATTTTGTGGGAATTGGTGATTCAAGATGACTGGTAGCATTGCCCATTCACTGGCTGTATGACCTTATCCAAGTCATTTCATGTTTCTAGACCCTAATATTATCATCTGCAAACTGGGAACGTGGAGAGGATTTGATGATAACCATCGATTCCTTCATTCATTGCCTGGGATGTAAGTATTAACTATTTTTACTGTTGGAGAGGGAGGACTTTTTCTGACTTCTTTCAGTAAAGTGAAATTTAAAAATTTCATTGCTGTTGTTTTGTTTTTCTTTTTTGACGACATAAGCAAGACATGGCTCATTGTGGAAAATTTGAAAAGCATAGACTGGTATAAAGAAAAATATGATGTCCTTTTCAACATTTTTCTATATGCATGTATATTTTTCACATAAATGAGCTATATTACCTATCCAGCTTCACTTCCTACATTTTTCATAAACAAATTTTAAATATGTCAAGTACATAAATCAAGTGTATCAGTCTTTCACGTTGTCAATGATGTGCTCGGGAACCAGCTCCCTCAAAAAAGAGAGAGAGAAAAAAAAAAGGAAGTCCTCTTTGTAGCATTTGTGCAAATCAGTATGAACATAATACATTAATTGTGAGTTACTCTATTCCCTACTCAGAATGATGTGAGGTCTTAATTTTAGTTTGTTGTTTTTTTTTTTTTTTTTCTAGTAGCTAACTTATTATTCTAGTACCATGCATGGAAAAATCCTCTTTTTTTTTTTTTTTTATATGCCTTTGATATGGGTTGATGCTTTTGGGGGATAGTGTCTGCTTTTATTTATTAGGATCTGTTCTTAGGCTTTCTATTCTATTTTTTTCATATCTCCACCTGTTCCTCTGCTCATCCCAGACTGTCTAAATTATTTTGGCCTTATGATCTACCCAGTGCTTTGAAGATAGTGACTGTATGTTTCTATCAATGCATCTCTGGCCTAGGACAGACGCCTTCTCCAAAATAAGTGATCTTGTTGATGTATTTTACTTCCCGGAAAGGTTGAGTCCTTCAGGGAGGTCCTGGTGCTCTCAGGCATGTGCCAAGTGCTTATTGGACCCACATATTTAGTAGCAGTTCTCCAAAATTTCGTCCTTAAAAGAGGTCTTTGGCCACCGGTATTAGCTACCTATTGTTGTATAACAAGCCACTCTAAGATGTAGAGGCTTGAGATGAAGGTTTATGAATTCCCATGGTTCTGGGGGTTGCTCCGATAGCTTCTTTGCCTGTTTTCCTGGGCTCACTTGTAAGGCTGGATGAAGCCAGAGGATGATCGTGGGCTGGGCTCCATCAGGAAAGCTATAATGGTTGGCCTCTCTCTATGCAGTCTATTATCTCCAGTGAGGTCGGACCTGGCTGTCTCACATGGTAATCTCAACATTTCCAGAGGGCTAGCCCCAATATCTATACCCTACTATCAGGCTTCTCCTTGCCATGTGTTTGCTGATGTCCCATTGGACAGAGCAAGTCACATGACTAAGATCCATGTTCACGGTAGAGGAGTCTACAGAAGAAAGTAGGATATGGGGAGATGTGAGTCACTGATACATTCATTCAGGGGCAGCGTTAGCAGATCAACGCATAACAATGTTGAAATATTTCCCCTTTTCTGATCCAATCTGACCACATGACTGGGCTCCCTATAAATGGAATTAAGTATCCAATGAGCTGATTATAAATGTTATTTTTTAGCTCAATCATACTTATTATATTCTTGGCATGCATGATTTTATGTACATGTGTTACTTATACACCAGTTCCAAAAGGACTAGAGGCTGCTTGCAATGAAAAGCAGATATACAATTAAGCACTAGAAATACTCAAAAGGCTTGAAGGCTGACTTTGTTGTTTTAATTGAATATTAAATCTAACATCGAGCTTCCTAGGAATCAAGGCAAAAAGGGAGAAACATGATAGTCACGTGCTCTTCATTCCTCGCTAAGAGGAAGCGCGCTGTTTTTAGGAGTGATCATTTCTCTCTTGTCTGCAAGTCCGTGGAGTGTTATAGAGACCGTGCATTCCACAGAGAATCTCTGAGAGAGGAGAAGTGTTCTTCATTGGTCCTGGACAAAAACCCAAGGCATGACGTGATTGTTGGCGTGCTAAGGCAGTACGGGTCCAGGACTTCGAAGACCTCCAGTGATAGTTGCCATGTTGGACCACAGGGAGACCATGAGAGATACCCAGGGCCACTCTCTGTTCATCACACCTGCCACAGAGCTCTGGTCCTTCCTGTCCCCTTACTCTAGATCACTCCCACACACATTTGCACAACTTCCCCCTCTCTGGGTCCTTTAGGTCTCTATATTTGAGCCCCTCATTAAAATTTTTCCCTCCCCGATCATCAAAATCGGTCTCTCTGCTAATGTTACTTTCTAGGCAACTCCATCTCCCCCCACATTATTTTCCCTCGTGGTTCTTGTCACCACCCAGCAATGACGCGTGCAGTTGTGTACTACTATTTGAAGACAGCATGACAGGTTGCCCCATGTTGACTTCTTTCTGGATGGAGACTTAAAATCTATTTTTTTGGAGCCCTGGCTGGTGGCTTTTAGGAAGGCAATAGATGTACTAAATTTAAAAGGTGAGAGCAAGTGCACATGGCCTTTGCCTCTGTTGACCGGGTCTGCTTCAAACACAGGCGCGAAGGGTGAAGTAGGTAAGGGAGGGGCTGGGTTTCAACTGAACACAGACCCCGTCCCAGCTCTGCCACCCACTATCTGCGTGGTTTTTGGTAACCGTGAACCTCTGTTTCCTTGGAGGTGACATGGGGACTGCGATGGTGCCCACTGGCCACACGGTTTCAAAGAACCAGTGACAATCACATAAAAAGCGCTCAACCCAAGGACTGGCACGCATTGTGAATTTTCTCTTTCTGGCCACATATATATGAAAGAAGCAGGAGCTGACAAAAGAGAGATCTATTTCTTTTTTCTTTTCTTTTTTTTTTTTTTCTTCTGAAGGCAATTTGTTGGACTACCGCAGGGATGTTTATTTTCTTAACTAGAGGTCACGAGACACAAGACCACTAATGAATGAGATCGGTGGCTGGGGGAACTAAGGGGTTTCCCCGCTTCCCTGCTTCTTCCAAGTCTCTTCTCAGACTGAAGAAAAAAAAAAAAAAAAAGGTCCCCTGTAAATTTTATGACTGCAGTGTCAAAAGTCTTCTATCCAAATTGCAGTAAATATTCTAATGAAGTCTGGAAAGAAAGCCATTTGTAATGGCTCGGGGCAGAGTATTAAGATAGCCTGTTTCTAGTTAGTCAGTCATTAGAGAGATCTAACATGCATGGGGAATGATTTCCTGTTCTAAGTGCTTTAAAACCAAGTTTTAGGAAACCCCGTTTCCTGCCGGCTCATTTGGAGACAACAATGTGCCAACTGGTCAGACTTTTCAGATGGCCAAATGGTTGTCTCCTCAGCTGCAATTCCATTCAGCAGCATCGGGGTCTACCAGGGAGCCTGGGCTTCGCATCCCAGGGGTTCTGGAGAGGAGTTGACAGGCCCACAGTGCGGGGACATTGGACCGGGTCACCCCTGGGGGCTGTCCTTTGCCTCTGTTTTAAGAGTTTCAGAATTGAGTGATTCACAGTATGAATCAAAAACAGAAGGAGAATCTCCTAGCCCAGAGTCTGGATATTAACAGTCTAAGAACAGATAGATGGGGCTAAGGGGACCCTGCCGGGTAAACTCCCTAGTTTGGGAGGGACAGGACAGCTGAAGGGAGAGGGACTTCTTCGGGCCACCTGATGTGCTGTGCTTTAAAATGGGCTTTTCCAAAACAAGGAAGTCCCAGAGACTTCAATTAGGTTGTAGATGAAAGTATTTGCTAATCAAATCCATTTGCCTCTTTTCACATGTGAGATGAGGGTCAATACTGTACGGAGAAGCAGGAAATTGATGGATCCAGGAAGACCACGTGTTTCCTCACCTCCAGGAGACACCTTCTTTAACAACTGCCCACATCAAAGTGGGAAGCCCTTAGTCCCTAATCCATCATTGCTGCTCCACCCAGGAGAGGACCAAAAAAATACCCACCTCTAGATCCCCCGCCATTCTCTGAAGTGGCACAGCCAGACGGAAGGATTACACACATACTTTTTTACCCAATTCTCAGAACAATGCAGTGAGAATGTACTTTCATTAGCCCCTATGGTAAATTGTATTTTGGGGCCAATTCTTTGTCCCTCGCTTCTTCCACACTTTGGCCATAGCCTCAGTCTGGGTGGAACTCATCCCTTGATTATGGACTTGGTTGTGTCCTTGTTTAGGCCAATGATACACAGTTGGAAGCATTAGTTCTGAGCCCAGGTCTTTAGAGGCCACACATGTTTCCTCCTGCCCTCTGGCCTTTTTGCCATCACTGTAGGAAGACCCAGGGAATCTTCTGGCCCCAGAAAGATGACCACAGACACATATAAGGCACAGAGCCACCCCTATGAACTCAGTGAGTGCAATGAGAGGCAAAGCCTCCAGAACCTATCCTCAGACACATTAGCATAAATCACAGCTGTTTTAAGCCCCTGAGTTTTGGGGTAGCTTGTTATAGCACAATAGCTAACTGATACATCTTTATTTTACAGATGAAGAAAATAGAACTCAGAAATCTTGGTAGTGATTTTCCCAAAGCACAGAACTTACAGCTGGTTCAGTGAAGATTTCAACCTAGAGACATTTTTCTTCTTTTTGGTTTTTAAAGATTTATTTATTTATTTGGGTGGGTGGGTGGGGCAGAGGGAGACAATCTCATATGGACTCCCTGCTGAGCACAGACCCATGACATCGTGACCTGAGCTGAAATCATGTTGGATGCTCAACTGACTGAGCCACCTGGGTGCCCTTGGAGACATTTAATTCTTAACCAGCATGCTGAGCTGCCTTTCCCAGGGACCCTTTTATTGATGGGCTAGCAATTTCCAGGAAGTTTCTCAGGGTTTGATTTTTCTTTGCTTTTAAGGCGAACTCCATTGCCATCTTTTTGGTTGGAACAACTGAAAGGTAGAGTTGATTTGTCAAGTCAGCCTGACTCTTCAGCTCATAGGTGGGAGTAGGCCCGCAGCAAGGAGACACATCAAGTAGCCTATCTTTAAAACTAATCAAAGAATTTATCTCTGGTCCCCTTATCATCCTATCTCTGCCGAGCTCTGGCCTGGATTGCTCCTTCCCACCTAAGTTGATACCTAGTGATGAGTACTTTCATTTTAACAAGAGAAACATGATTAAAAAAAAATCTTCATAATCCAAAGTAAATGGTAGAATTTCAGATATGCTGCTGGGTTGAAAAGTTTGGTCCGTGTAGGACACCCTAAATCAGAATCCACAGGCAGCCATTTGTGAGGCAGGTCCTGACGGGAAGGTAGCTTGAAGACAGCATCGCTGATTGGGAGGGATTTGGCCAAGGGTGGGGAGACCTACACTCGAGGCCCATTTGTGCAGCTAACTCACTGCATGAACTTGAAAGGCTCACTCTCTCTTTCTGAACTTTAGTTTCCCCAAATGCCAGAGGAGAGGTTATCAGGAGGCACAATCCTTTTGATCCCATTCAGCTTTCTTGTGGGGTGATTCCTCTGTCACTAACCACAAGGCCCCAGAAGATCCAGGCAGTGCCATAAATACCGAGCTTGAGTCAAGTTTCCCCCTCTCAGAACATCAGATCTGAACCTGTTATTTTCCTGATGTGCTCTGAACAACCCAAGATTTCATGTCACTGGGTAGAGCATAGATATAATTTGGAAAAGAGGAGGTTTATAAGAAGTACAATAACAGTCCCCATTATTTATTTTTTAAAATCTTATTTAAATAAAGATTGTGCATTTAAAGTTGCATTTGATTGAACAACTGTCCTTTTTTTTAATTTTCCCTGACAAAAGCTATGAATTATTAATTTCTGTCATTGTATTCACTGAACAAATGTAATTGCAAGTAAATGTCTGAAGTTAATGAAAAAATTAAGAAAAAAAGATTTCTTTATAAGAATTAATGAAACATTTCCACAAACCCCTTTGAAATCGTGATTATGAAGCCTTGCAACATTTCTTTGGAGCAGCAATACCCAGAGCAAAAGGGTTGAGCTCTACTCTTCCTTTGGCATGAAGGATGAAAACATTTTATTAGGATTGTACCAGCTGTGGAAATTAACACACACAAGGATTCTAACCTTAACCCTCTTGAATATTTCAATTCCCTTTAAACTATTTTTTTCCTCATTCATTTTGAGCCACTGATGGGAGGTCATAGCATGTTTTCATCATGTCACCATTCTGGCTGCTGTCATAACCGTTAAAAATTTTTATATTAACATAATTCCATGAGAAGTTGTGCTTTAATTTCTTAAAGAATAATAATGATACTACTACTACTAATAATAATAAGAAGAAGAATAGTAAAGACAAGGGCTCACAGGGATTGAATCTCTGGATTGGGCTGAAGATAGGGAAGTGAAATAATTTTCTGTCCCATTCCTCAAATACCTTGTGAGTAAGTCTTTACCAACACTTAGATGGAACCAGAACTAGTCTTCTGATTCTATCTAGCCCCCAGCTCTCTGAGGACCCCACCCCGACCTCACCTCCCAAGTACCATTAACACTTACAATTTCTGTAAAATCTGCCAGTTTAACACTGGAATACTTGGGTTCTGATTCAAGTATTGTCACTTAGTTTTATGACTCAGGCCACAGACAAGTTACTGTCCCATTCAGAGCCCCAATTTAAAAGTAGGGATACCCTCATAGAACTACGGTGAAGGCTGAATGAAATTTAGCCCATTGTCAACCATGGAATATAAATGGAAGAAAATGACTTTTGTTGTTGTTATTTATTACAGGTCCTTTGGTCTCTGAGAAAATCTGAACAGCCATGCCACAGTACGGTGCTGTGGCTTCTGCATCAAAATAGAGGTTGGAAACCAGGTGTCTACATTTCCCAGCATCCTTTGCAGCTAAGTAGAGATACATGACTGATTCTGCCTCACGCTCCATTAAACCTTTCATGCAGTTCTCCTGACTTCTCTCTCTTCCCATCATTCCCATTTGCCAGATGAATGCTGAGTATCCAGTGGAGTTCTCCAAGTTTCCACAGTTGGGAAAGTCACAAAATGGAAGAATATTGAGCATCTGGGTCACCTTGGAGAAGACCACTCTCTGCACCCAACAGGACTACAACATCAACAAGAAATGAACCTTTACCATGTTAAGCCACTGACATGTGGGGTGGTTTGTTGTATCAGCTAGCGTGACTGACTCTTACTCATCCACCTGGCTGAGTAGACCCTATGGGGAAGCCTGAATGTCAACCTACACGCAACACAGGTTAACCCTGAGTCATTTCTGCTGGGACTGCTTCAAAATCATTTTTTCTGGGTTAATTGCCACCAACTTATATGGTACGAAGAGAGGTTTATGTTTGGAAATCTCAGTCCCTATGGGGTAACCAAAAGAAAAGTCTTGATAGGGAATCGCTGGGGCTCCACATTGTCAGTACCCCCTGAAGCCAACACAACCATTCTGCCACCAAGAGAAACATGGAAATGGGGAGGACCTGTGTGTGGTTTATGATTCTGAGGTTTGCAATGCAGGATCTTTTCTCTTCTCTCTCGTATTTCCAGAGCAACAACAATACCAAATACGGACAAAAGAGAACCATATTTTGAGTGAGCGCACACACACACACACATACACACTCTCTCTCTCCCTCCCTCCTCCTCTCATGTACACACCGCCCTGATCTGAAGCATTTTTAAACATAAAAAAGAGATCAAGCGAAAAGGCATATTCCTATAATTTACCCAAATGTGCACATTTCAATCTATGGATAACAGAGGCTCCAAATTACCCCCAGACCAACACACTCTCCTTATTTAAGGAATCCTCTTAGCTCTTTCCCTGAAGTCTCCATAAATCTGCCTGATATATAGATGTCAGGCATTTTCTGGCAGTTGAAACATGAAACATGACATCAGCTGGGGATTAAGTTACAACTCATAAAGGCCATGTTTATTTGCTGGTTCTGTTTAAAAATGTTTTCCAACTATCATTTTACTCAAATGGCCTCCTATTTTATGGGGAATAAAGTTAGAACTAATGAGCTCAGATAGACATGCAGGCTGTGGCCATCTTCATTGTAACTAAATATTTAAATTATTTAGGGCCAATTACTGTTCACTGTGTTGACAAAATGGGACCATGGGTTGATACAGAAACTTCCAGCACAGTGATGGGAGGAACCATTCTAGGAATCAAAGAGATGTTAAAAAAACGAGAGGAAAAAGCTAAAATGCAAGTCAGCAGTCCAGAGTGTAGGCTTACAATGTTCCTCCCCTCAGCAGCCCTCACTTTCCAGAGAATACTTTTGGCCATTGGAAAGAGGTCTTGAAGCAAGTACATGGACAGAAGGCTGCCTACCACACCCATCTGTCCACTGCCCAGCACATGATGTTGGATCCGCTGACAGGAGACCCCATTTTCCAACAGCAGAAGCTGGCATGAGAGGAAATCGCTCTCACTGAAGGATTTCAGGGCAAAGGAACAGCCATGATAAGAACTAAGTTCTTGCCACCAGAAACTCTGTACTCATACACCGCTGCCCCTCTCCTAAACCCTCCTCCCAAACACACACACACACACACACACACACACACGTAACAAAAAAGAACTTTGTATTCCCAATGCCCAAAAGTCAGCTTAAAGTAGGCCCTCAAATTTGTTGAGTTAAATTCTGCTCATTCCAAGAAATCTGAGATACGTGCAATGAGGGAGCCATCTGAATCATGTTTTTTTTTTTTTTTTAAGTAGTGCTGGGAAGCTCCTTGCCTTTTCCCCTAAAATTCCCTTCCAGTAAGTCTGCCATTATTGGTCCTATATATGGCTAGCACTTCATTATGGCAACGTTGGAAAGTCTCCTTGTCATCTTCCCCAGCAAATACTTTTCATCAATCCCACTACAGTTTTATTTATTTATTTATTATTAATTTAATTTAATTTTGCTTACCCTCGTCTGTTTATGAAGGCCTTTGTTTTAAGGAGAATAACCCTGGAAGATATTCTAGAAGATATAAAACCTTTTAAAAAATGGTTGAAAAAAATCAAAAGTAGAAAATTATTTTGATATGTGAAAATCATATAAAATTCAAAATCAGGGTCCACAAATAAAGGTTTGCTGGAAACCAGCCATGCTTTTTCATTTACATATTATCTATAGCTACTTTCATAATTCAGGGGCAGCTCTGAGTGGTTGCAATAGAGACTGTATGGTCTAGAAAGTAAAAGATATTTACTATCTGGCCTCTTACGAAAAAAGTTTGCCAACCCTTGTTCTAAACCGGGTATTTTATGGCTTAAGAGACACGGTGTGTCTGTGGACTTCTTGCATTTCTAACCTTTCTTTACTGGTGTCATCTTTTGAAGCAAATCACATTCTCCAGGCTGCGTGGGAGAGCACATTAAAATACACATCACAGAAAATTTATAATCTTCACCATTTTTGAGGCTACAATTCAGTGTAATAAGCGTATTTACAAAGTCGCAAACCATCACAGCTATCCATTTCCAGAACATTTTTATCACCCCAAACAGAAACTCTGTACCCATTACACAATCACTCTGAATTGTGCCCTCCTCTCAGACCCTTGTAACCCTGATTCTGTTTTCTGTCTCTATGAATTTACCTATTCTAAGTAGGTCATGTAAATAAATCATACAATCTGTGGTCTTTGGCGTTTGGCCTCTTTCACTTAACATCAGGGTCACAGGTTTCGTCCATGTGCTATCAGAATTGCATTTTAGTTCACTAGTAGCTCAACACGTGGGAGATGGTACTTCAGGTTCATTCAGATGGATGGTTTCAGTGGGACCTACAGACAAAGCCCACCATGTTCACCATGTTCAGAGGGAGTGAAGGGTGGGTAAGAAGCCTCCATTTTGGACACGGGTACCTCCATTGCCATTGGGATAAGATCAGGTAATTCAAAGAATACTTTAGTCCAAGCACGCGCTTCTCTGTGTCTATTTCAATGCTTTGCATAGGGAGATCGCAGTTGATGGGAACTCTTCAGGTAATTTCCCTATGCATAGAGAAAGTCTGGGAGCCTCAGAGATGCGTCCTTTCTTCACAGAGAAGTATCTGAAATATCTCAAGTAGAGATGACTTTCCACCAATTTCCACTATAAAAGCCCCCCCTGAGTATGGGCAAGAAAATAAATCGTCATGTGTTGGCTCTGACTGGATATGCTTACCGGGTATATGCTCTGAAGTTGTCTTACATTAAATTAAAATGATCTAAAGAAGAAAAAAGTGCTTACCAAGGCACTGTTCTTTAACCAGCGTCTGTTATGTTACTGTGCTCCGTACAGAGACTATAAAGATGGGTGACATAGATCCCATAACATCCAGGAACGTCAGGTCTAGTGCCATGGTTCCCAAACTGTGTGGCAGGGCATGCAGGTGCCTCGGTGAATTCTCAGGGGCGCTTGTCCGATATTGTAAATTTTGGAGGAAAACGTAGTCCCATTTGTAGGACACGGCGTGAACTAGCAGCTGGAAGGAGTCCCTAGTTTCAACATTAGATCGCACAACATTTCTTTGGATGACTTCCTATCTTTGTGAATTGGGGCTTTCAGCGGTTGCTGTGTTGAAAAGCAAGATAGATGTGGAACAGCCAATGAGGGAGTGAGGTCCAATCTGATTCCAGGACACAGACATCCCATTAGGAAGTAATTGTAGGTATTCGAGAATAATAAGAAGTGTATTTTTTCTTTCAGTTTCTGGGTACTTTTTCCATGCCTATGAAGTTGTTAGGACGTCAACACATAGCAAGTTGTTTCAAACTGATGACTAGATAAGAGGAATTGGTAGACCTTTCTTTTGAACAGGAGCACCCTGAAAACATGACCAAGACACGGAGTGTAGGAGGAATTGAGAAAGTTGGTGAACCTCTGATCCCGTGAATCAAGGATGCTACTTACTGTGTATATAAACACTTTCTAAATTAAACGCAAACAACAGGCAAAGGCTAGATGGTATGTAAACAATCCAGCAACAAGCAATGTGGCTGCTGTTATAATTCAAGGGCAATCAATGGATGCCATCGGCATTAATAACACACAGTCAATATGCACAAACTTTTAATATAAGCCTCATTATGAGTGTCTCTTTGCATGAAACTAAAAATATTGAAAATGTTGACATTGGGGAGGTGCCCTTGGATCAAAACTCCTGAAGAAGTCAATAATCTATTATGATTTTCATTTTGCAGAAGCAATGCTATTATTTCAAAAGGTCTCAAAAATCAATTTGGCATTCAGGATATCTGTGTAATAATGACATCCTAATTAAAAATCCCAATCTGAGTAGTACAAAGGATGATGCTTAATCTCTAATCAATGAACACCAAGTCTAGAAGTTATAGATGCAATAACCCTTTTAATGAACTTTACTACTTTTCTGAGATTTGGTCTGCTTCTCTCCCCACCATTTGGGGAACCTTTTCTGTCTGGAACATATCTGAGGAAGCTGGGACAATTTGGTGCAATAAGAACATAAATTAAAGCAAGGAACATCAAAGAAAAATATCTTCAGAATTGTGTGGGTTTCTTTTTAATTGGAATTTATAATTACTACTAATTATAGGACATGTTTTAAATGTCACTTTGAGAGGCTGAGGGAGGGGGTGGAGCCTTGTCCACTCCAGCCAAATGAGCTATAACCTTGACATTTTAATTAGATATTAATTTGAAATATGTAGAAGGGATTTATATACTCAGCAAAACAGGTCATGGGTTGGACAATTTGCCCAAGAAGACAAAATGAGACGCAATTTAATAAAACAATCAACTTCTCAAAGGAACTGTAGAAATTGTTGAGAGGTATGGAAGGGACAAAGCATGTCACCCTTGTGAGCACATTAAGGTTTTCTCCTGTTTTCCCCAGGCAGAGTCTCTCTGTATCAAGCTAGTGTCAGTGACAGCATCAGACTGGGAAGAGGGAGGTGGGTTCTGTTGATTTATGGGCCCCACACACCCATCTTGCAGATAAAAAGGGAGGTCAGAGGAAGGTCAAGAATCTTCTCTTTGGAAGGCATCACTGGTACCATATTACCTGGCTGCAGGAGGGTGATTAAAACAATCCCTTTGGTTGCCTTCTTGTAGATGCCTTGCTCTTTGATGCTTCAATAAATTAACAATTTAGTACAGAAATTATAGAACAGATGGGACAAAGCCATCTTCCAAACTTGGCTGCCATAGATTAAGCTAGGGGTTGGTTGCATGAGATGAAATTTACTGCTGAAATCCAGCAGTTGGGAACATTTACTTATGGAACTCTTGCGGCAAGGAAGAGATGAGGACAAGAGAACACTATTGATCGCCCAGCTTTAGGCAATATAGTAATCTTTCAGAATCTTAGGTCCTGGCAGAGACTTATAATAGGGGGCAGTGATGAGTCTCATAAAATAAAACTCAGGAATATTTGTAAGAGAAGGCCGGATAGTGAAAGGGGAGCTTTGCTCTCTTTGAGGTCCTGGGACCCCAGACCCTCCCCCAGCTGTCCAGGGCACTGTGTGGGTGAAGACACCTACTTGGAGAGGGGATATCCCCACCAAGTTTGGAGGAAATGCGTTGGTTATCGGGCTTCACTGTCTGCTGAAGGACTTTCGGTTAAGGCCAGGATCTAAACTACAGGATGTGGGAGTACTTGGAGAAAGATGCTCTGTCCAGACCCCCTCATTCCAGTCCTGGCAGGCACTGTCTGCATCAACCTTGGCTGCATCAGTGTGAGTAAGATATCCCCACCCTATGTTAGGGTTTTGCCCTGGTGGTTGTCTGCTTGGCAGCCCACTTCCAAGGGGACGGATGTCAATGGCATCCACCAACCTCAAGGGGGCGCCTCTGAGTTATGTCACTGCATTGGCCAGGTCTAGGGCATTCTTGGGGTGTTCACAGATGGGGTGATGCTGGAGAAGGGGTGAATAAGAGGGACATGCGATGGAGGTACTTAAATGGGCTCTTAAAGGGGATGTGGCCACATTATCTTGGATCCACATTGGTAAAGCTGATAAATCACACGGGTATAAAATCCAAATCCTAAAACTGAGTAGTTGGGGCACTGGTAGAATCGGGGGCCATCTCAGTTTCCACACATGGCTTAAAACTCACAGTCCTTTGAGAGTGGGTGTTGTCTGAGTTAGAGGAAGGAGACATACACAGTACCTACTCTCTAGGACTGTCAGAGTCTGACCCCTTCAATGACAGCAAGTGGAAGTCTGTTTCCCACTTCCTTCTTGGAGCTGCTCACCAGCTAGACTCCCCCACCACACTGAAGGAAGTTCACTACTGACCACCCTGAGCTTGCTGCCCTCTACGGTTACCCCATGCCCTCCAGCCTGGGGGGCAGTCCATCATCACAAGCGACACCCTGAGCTTGCCCTACGAAACATGGAGAATGTTCCCCAGGGAAGGAGAAAAAGCACAAGCAATTGTTATTCAATCCATTCTAGGGGTCTCTATGGCCTGCTCCCTGTCTCACCCATGGGCACTTCTTTCCTCTGATGACAGAGACATTGGAAAAACCCTCCCAGGGAGACTTCGGGGAGGGGGCACACCCCTCTCTCGGCGGACTCATAAAAACTCCCTCTGTGTCCAGGATGCAACTGTATTTCCTCCACACACCTAAACCTAATTTCCTGTGGATTTCAGATCATCTTTTATTTCCAATTATGCTGCTGTTCACATTATCGATTTGGAGGATACAAATGTTGAATGACAAGAGAGAGAGAGAAGAAAGGGGTGGGGGAGGGAGAAGAATTCCATTTTGCCTGAAGGATAAGATACTCGAAATGCCACCCAGCACAGCATCTCCGAAGCGTTCATCAACGTGGCAGAGGCTGGCTCAATTATCTTTGTGTCAGATGATTATCTGAGAGCTTAATTTAATCTCCATTATCCTCCCCCGTCATATTTCAATTAAATCTGCTATCAGAGTGTTAACACATCTTTGAACCTGCTATTTCTTCAGTTAATTTTCCACTAAGAGGTGCTGGAGAGTAACAGATGTCATAATTATGCAATTATTAAGTGTATTTGACACTCGTTCTCTCAGGATTTTGTGGTTGGGGTAGGAGCGTTGGAAAATTAATCTGATGACAATATGCTTCCGTTGAGATCCATAACACCGCTGCGGGCTGGGGGACTGTCCTCCCGCTGTTTCAGAAGCCCCCGCCAAGAAAGACAGAAGATTAACTGATTGTGCGTCAGATTTGTTTCACTTTTGTACATCTGGTAAATCCGATGAGTTCATTAGGTGAGCAGAAGTTCAGAGGCAGGCTTTTTTTTTTTTTTTCTTGTGTATATTTCACCATTTTTAAACCTCATGAAGTATATACCAAGTGCCTATTGGGGTATAGTGTGCGGTAGACAATCGAAGAGTTTAGAGTTTTGATTTACAATTTTGCGGCTTTAGGTGGGGATTGGATGGGATATCAATGAAGAGTGTGACTTGCCCTAGAGTTTACTCCATTTCCAGGCTCTACGCATCCTGTGAAAATGGATAAAAATGGTCTATTTTCTCATAGAGAGATGATAGATACATAGGTAAATAGATAGATAATCTCTCTAGATATAGATCGTTCTTTCTCTCTAGATAGATCACTTTCTCTCTTTCTCTGTATATACATGATACAGATGTTTATAGATCTGTGGACGGATCTATGGAGATACAGATATTTATGAGATATAGAGATAGATAAATCTTTCTACATATATGATATGAAAATATGTTTATGAAGCATATCTAGATATATTTTAAATATATTTTAAAAACTTAAATAGTATACATTTAAATACTTTACATTAAATACACTAAATAGTGTACATTTATGCTTTATATATGTTTTATAAATATATGAAAATACACATAAATATATATACATTATTCCATATCATCTCTACCTATAGCTATTTAAATCTTCAGATCTGTTAATTTTGGGTCTGTAATACCTAGTCACTAAAACCAAAAGCTCCTTAGGACTTTAAATCCTGCTTCTGAACATGTGCTGTCTGTGAGACCTTAGGCAAATTGCTGTCCCTCTTTGAATTTCAACTCCCTCTTCTATGAAAGGAATATGGAATGATGAAACCTAGTTCATAAGATTGTTGAGATGATTAAATAAAATGCTGTATCTGACACAGTCTATTTCTATCCACATATCTGGTGCCTCTCTCAGGAAGGAGCTGCAAATACATAAGGAAAGCTGAAGTTAGGAATGGATATGCAAGCTGGATGAATATGGGTAATTTGGGGAAATTTATCTTTGTTGTCACATAAGGTTTTCTGCAGTATGAAAGAACACCAGTGTGCCCCTGACAGTCTCAAGAGACCATCTAGGTGGAGTCCCTGCCCCCCCAGAGAAGGAAACTCAAGGCCCAGAGTCTTGGCTCTGCCCAAACACATCACCTGCTGGTGACACAATGGGGCCAAGAACGCAGCTCTCTCTGTTCCCAATCTAGGTCTTTCTCTCTGCACTTGGCCTCTTAGTCCAGTGGGTCAGTTTTACGTGAGCTCCAAGTCACCAGTTTGCCACAATCAGTCTCAGATCTGCTCTTCATCCAACCCAGACTCTTCTGCCTTGTTACTCTTTCATGCTACCCATGTGGATGAAAGGTCAATGGACAATGACCCAATGGACATCCTTACCTAGAATGGTTTATTCAATGAAAACCTTATCTGGAAGCCAGATAGATAAAAAACAGAAGAAAGTAAAATGCTCTGGTTAAATCAGGATTATGGTATTAGTAGTCTGGTGTGCACTCCCACCCTTCCGTCCATGACGGGTTCTGAGGAAACCTTGGGGTCCTTTTGACATTTTAAAAAAGTAACATTCATGTCATAATTTTGCCTGAATAGAATTTTATTGCATGGATATAGAAAACTTATTTGGCCAATCCTTTTGTTGGGCATGTAGGCTGTTTCTGATATTTCATTAGAAAGATTTATAATGAAATATGAAAAGCTTCCTTTTATGCATTGGCTCCTAATAGATTTCCTGTCTGGAAGGTGTTACTTTCTTTCCCTCAGGAAGGATATTGAGATTAGCCATGGCTCGATATGGATGCCTACATTTACCAGAGCCACGGAATTAAGTAAAACATAGTACCATTCTCTGGCATTAAGTCTTTGAAGACAGTAGCTCTGGTGAAAGAGGAAAGAGGCTTCAGGTATTGCTGGATCAAGGGCTTAACTGACAATCCTCATGTCAGGGAGGAATCTCATTCTCAACACTCTGTCTCCTCTGTGTGTTGGACTCATCCTCACACAGGCAGATAGGTTTCTTTCTCACAGGCAGAGAAGGGAACTCCCAGTACCCACCAGGCTCTTGCAAAAGATAATTTTGTCCTGTTTTTTTGTTTTGTTTTGTTTTGTTTTTTCCTTTTAACCTAATACTTTTCTATTAATGGATACTGATAGCCTCTGTCTTTTGACTACTCCATTTCTCCAGATCCATTCTCCACTTTTTCCCCACCCTCTTAGTCATGGCTTTAGCCAGGTTCCCTTAGCCTCTTGTCTCCAGTGGGTTTGACAAATGGGAGACTGCCTTAGTTTTCCTAGAGGCCGCTTTGCTTCAGTACCACAAACTGAGTGGCTTAAAACAAGAGAAATGTATTCTCTCTCAGTTCTGGAGGCTGGAAGCCCCAAATCAGTACTCAAGTTTCCCACTGCAGCCTGTAGGGAAGAACCCTTATTTGCCTCGTCCACCTCCCAGTGTTTGCCAGCAATTCTTGAAGATACAGCCCTCCCATTTCTGCCAGTCATCACAGGGCCGTCTTTTTTCCCCCTGCCTGCTTCTATGTCGTTCTGTTTCTTTATGACACCAGTCATAACAGACTAGGGGCCCACTCCACTTAAGTATGACTTTATCTCAACTAATCACATCTGCCATGATCCTGTTTCCAAGTAAGATCAGCTTCTGAGATACTGGGGGTGAGGACTTCCACAGATCTTTTGGGGGAGGGGGGAACACACAATTCAGCCCATCACAGACAGCAGAGAGGAGAGGAAAGAGGGAGAGGCTGTGTATTTATTTTCTCAGGGTTACTGAAGCCCACGGCCTTTGTAAAATCCCCTCACTTCTATCAGAGGACTTTTCCGGGATGCTGGTGACTTCTTCTCCATGACCATTCAGGTCTATGGGTGTGTGGGGGGGGAGGGGCACAGCTTCCTGAGTTGCTAGCCTTCTGCTTTATCTTATTGATTTCCTGTCCTTCAACTTGCTATCCTACTTGAGCATACCGTCTCCCACACACCAGAGGGTAGAGCTAAATGCACGTGACGTGTCATCATTATTGCTTCTGGGAGCGCTGTGTGGATGGAAACCCCTTGGGGGTGTTGTTAACATGTGGACTCTGTGGAATCTGAGGTAATAGAATGGGAGTGGGGGGAGCCTGAGACTGGGCATTTTCTAACAAGCTCCCAGCCAGCGGGGTGAGCGCTGACAGACTGTGGAGGAAGTGGTACCAGGCTAATGCTAGGAATTCACAACAGGGAACAGAGAGAGAGAGAGAGAGAGAGATCACCTACACCATGGGCAGGAGGAGCACAGGGGCAATGGGGAAGTAACATCTTTTAGGATGTCCTGTGTCAAAGGCCCTGTCAGATCCTGACTTTATTTTATTTTTTTTTTTTAAAGATTTTATTTATTTATTTGAGAGAGAGACAGTGAGAGAGAGCATGAACAAGGAGAAGGTCAGAGAGAGAAGCAGGCTCCCCGTGGAGCTGGGAACCCGACGTGGGACTTGATCCCGGGACTCCAGGATCATGACCTGAGCCGAAGGCAGTCGTCCAACCAACTGAGCCACCCAGGCGTCCCAGATCCTGACTTTAGAACAGTAAATATTCTGTGAGGTGGCTGGAACCATTTTGGATGGGGAAGTAGGAACTTAAAGAAATCACTCTTCTTTGCTTTCTCTAATGTCTTTCCACGATAGTCTTAACCATATGTAATCACCTTTTAAAAAGATACACTTCATCTTAAAAAAAAAAAGAGTGCGGAGGTTTCTATAGTAACCCTGCCCCATCTAAGGGCTGGCTTTCCTCAAGGCCTCAGACACAGTGGCCCAGGGGTCAGTAGCCAGCTGGGAAGGTTCATCTTCAGGGACCCTCGCTGCTCCTTCTCTATCTTCTCCCCGAGAAAGGATATGATGGATGCCATCTACCTCTAGATTGGCAACGCCAATAGACTGCTCCTCTCAGAAGGGGCTTTCTCACTCACATCTCTTCTGCCTGTGGTCTAGAACAAAGCTATCACCACCTGGGCTGTGGCTCTCATCCACATGGGGAAGCCTTTAGAAAGTTTTCCAGCAGGGCGCCTGGGTGGCTCAGTCGGTTAAGCGTCTGCCTTTTGCTCGGGTCATGATTCTACAGTCCTGGGATCAAGGCTGTGTGGAGCTCCCTGCTCGGTGGGGAGCCTGCCTGCCTCTCCCTCTCCCTCTGCTGCTCCCCCTGCTGTGGCTCTCTTTCTCTTTCTCAAATAAATAAATAAAATCTTAAAACAAAGAAAACTTTCTGCAGTTTGACTTTACTGTAACATCCAAGTACTGTAATGCAAATATGGATTATATATGGATATAAATATCCATATCCAAATATGTGTATGTGTTTGTGTGTGTGTGTGTGTTTGTGTGTGTGTGTGTATATAAAATCTGTCAGCGATGGATTGGAAACACAAGACAAGGGTCTGGCCCTTCACAGAGCCTTTGAGAAGAACCTTCTGGAAGACCTGATCCCGAGGAAGGGAATCCCAGGTAGTTTCCGGGTCAGAGGCACTTGTAAAGATGGACCAGGGAGCTCGCTTTCCCTGGCTCTGCAGTTGGCTTGTGTGGGTACAGTCCCTTCGGCCTTCCTATGAGGTCACATTGCGTCAAGGACGGAAGGCTGTGTGGACATCATCTTCACGTCAGCCTTCAAATTTCGCAGCAATTTATGGAGGTGCCAGATGGAGACACAGTGAGCGTTGATAGGGAAAATACGGACCGAAGAGGAGGCATTTCTATGCAGCACCCACCAAAGAAGATTCCAGGTCATTTCTCCTTATCCACATGGAACTTGGAAGGCCCACCTCCAATGCCATTGCATAACCCCTTTCTCATTCCCAATTTTAGTCCTTTTGCTCTCCTTTTCCCCCTATTTTCCATCCCTTTAACTTGTTTTTCATAAAGCAATCTAGGGAAAGGCCGCCCTGTGGAAGGGTTTCATATACAAGAAATTACTATTTTTATGCATTCCCCCTTAGGGTACACTCCAGCACAATCCATACTTTTGTGGGCATTTTTTTTCCCTATAATGTTTGTAGCCAGAATATGGAACCAGCTTCAAGAAAATTAAACAGAACAAGAGAAGCCATGTGCCCCGCAATTAAAGGAAACACTCCAAGTAGCAATAGGAACCCGACAGGACAGTGCACGGTGCCAAGGGAAAAATGTGCAGCCGGAAAATCTGCCAAGTGTCCCTGATTTGTAAAGATTTTTTTCCATATTTAGGTAAATTAATGTAATTATTTAATGCCTCCTGCAATAGTAATAGGATTGCACTTGGGCCTTTTCAACATATGGTGCTGGCACCAAAATCCTCTTCCAGGGAGGAAAAAAGATTGGGGGGGCGGTATGGGTATCAAGGCTCAGATCTCATTTGCCGGTTTTAATGTTGGAGGTCTGCCTGGCCCTCAGCCAGCTTTGGTGGTGGGGGAGGGCAGTGTGTGGCGAAAGAGCTAGGGCAATTGATTCAGGGCCTGACACCGGGTGGTGGGGACAGCAGACATTAATCGATGCATCCTCCCCAACCCCCCTGCATGTTTCTTCCTGGAGCCTGGCCTTGGGGGTTGGGAGCCACAGGCAGGTAGTCTCTCTTCCAAGACCTCCAAAAGTGACTGAGAAAGGAGGGCACTGAGTTCCTTCACTCTCTCTTATGTTACGTGACTTTCAAAGATGTCACCATTTCTAATGTTTCTGCTACCAGACCTAGGTGCGGGGTCCCCTTGTACAGACTATCCCATGCATGGCCCAGAGTCTTCCCTGCATGGGGTACCTGGCTTATTTAAACCTCTACATAGCAGATGGCAAATCCATTTAGAACCAAAATTTGGATAATCTCTTCAGAATACAGCAGCTATTATGTGAGGCCAAAGCCTCCAACCCCCCCCCCCCGCCTGAAAATCAATCACCATAACAACAGGATTCAATTTTTTAAAAAAATTGAGTGCTTAAGGCACCTCGGTGGCTCAGTGGGTTAAGCCTCTGCCTTCAGCTCAGGTCATGATCCCAGGGTCCTGGGATCGAGTTCCGCATCGGGCTCTCTGCTTGGCAGGCAGCCTGCTTCCTCCTCCTCTCTCTCTCTCTCTCTCTCTGCCTACTTGTGATCTCTCTCAGTCAAAGAAATAAATAAAATCTTTAAAAAAAATTGAGTGCTTAGTTTATGGGCTAAAGAGTACAAGATACACTACCTCTTTTGACAAGGTTATCACTTCAGAGGACAGATGGGTGAACGCACACAAAATAATGAGAAACACTGGGGATAAGATGAATGGTGTGGTGTGGGCTTCTCTTTCCAAGTGGCTCAGTTGGTTAAGAGTCTGACTCTTGGTCTCAGCACAAGTTGTGATCTCAGGGTCATGAGATCGAGTCCCACATTGGGGTGTGCTCTTTGTGGGGAGTCTGCTTGAGATTCTCTCTCTCCCTCTCCCTCTGTCCTTCCCCCTACTTGCTCATTTTTTTCTCTCTTCCTCTCTCAAATTAATAAATGTTAATATATATATATATACATGTAAATATCGATGTAAATATATATATAAATATAAATACACACACATGCACACAGAAAGTCGGGGGGCAAAAAGTGGCTACATGCCAACCTTGAATTTGGCAGGACTTGCTGAAACAGATAGAAGGGGAAGAAGCAATATTAGGGACCCCGGAACACATTGGCATGCTTGAGAGTTTATGAAGAGTAGAGTGGAGAACACCTTCTGGGGAGGGGAAAGCAAGTTTACATGAGCAATCTTAGAGAACACTAAAAGAAATTTTCCAAGGACTTCTTATTCTTTTCAAGACTATTCTGTGCTCCAGGATCTCAAAAATCTTATTGCCTTCTTATAATTTTCACCTCATGATGCTACTGTGCTCTTTCCAGGAGAATTCCTACTTCCCTCTGGGGATGAGTCAAGGAATTGACATTTATTTGGGTCTACCAGCAGGGGTTGAAGGATTGGGCCACCAGTGGTCATCCTTGGCCCCCATTGAAAGCCTTTGGAAGAGCCTCTCATGTTTTACCTCTTGCTTTGATGGAAACCCTTGGATAGAAGCTGGCTTCTGAATCTGAATGTTCCAATGTCTGAGCAGTGACCAAGCAGCCTGGCTCTATGTGGGATTGTCCCATGTTTATCCCAGAGGCTGTGACGGCATCTAGCCTGTAAAACTGGACTCCAGTGTTTATGGATCCAGGCTTTAAACCGAAAGCTGCATTTCTCAACTTGTATATCTCAAGTCCAGGCTAAGGCGCTGAGAGAGAATGCTTCTCAGTTCCATTAAAGACTGTCCAATTCTTGAACTCAGATGATCTCTCTGATACTTCCAGCCAAACCCAGATTGTGCATAAGTGGGGTTCAGTGCTTTCTTGCCATATGACACTCCTCTCACAATTTTGCCCGTCACAGGCTTGCAGATATGGGAGGGATGAGGCATGCTTTTCAACACTCAGGGCAGACAGGGAAAAATATGTGTCTGCACTGTGGAAGCATAGCATGAGGAACACTTGGAAACTAACAGGGTTCAGTAAATAAGTGCTTAATGAACATTAGCTGAATGAATGAATGGATGGATGGATGAAATTTAGAGTCCTGGGATCTTGGCTTGAGCTTGTCTTTAATATTTTGTGATATTGTTAAGTTATATTCCATCTAGGATTCTCTATTCATCTGCTAAATGAGTAAATGCATCTCTGCTTTCTTTATTTAAATAGAGTCAATGGTCACATAAGATTATGAGTGCAGGGATCCTGCCGCTGGAATTGGTGTCACACAAAGAAAGGGAATGGTCATCATGACAGCTGAGCACATGTATTCTTAGAGGACCCTCCAGGGGAACAATCCATCTGGCTGTGATATTCAAAACATCATCTACACAATACTGGGACTTTTCCAACTCCCTTCTCCCAACACTGGATCTCCAAGCAGATCTGGACAATTTGGATTGCTTTTTCTGTGCAGGTAGGGTAAAATGAAGAGTGAGAGATAATCAGTGAGTATAGATCTACCAGCCTGGCAAGGCTACTCCAAGTCTATCAAGAGCCTTAATACCTGAAATCCTGTGTTGGATTATTCTACTAATTTGGTTTGTTGGTAGCTCTCCTACTGAGGAAAGGTAGTAAGTATATTAGATAAGATTTTCTTTGTAGAACACCTTCATTCATTCAACTAATGTTTTTGAGCTGCTGCTATGGTAATGTGTTAAGTTAAGTGATTTCGATCCTTATTTCAAGAAGGTAATAGTCATGCTGGCATAGCAAATAGATAGTATTTTAAGTGCCCACTTTAATCTTTTGTAATCCCAATTTTAAGGATTCCAAGGACACATAATGACTGACAGAAATGCTATAATTAATTAACAGTATTTCCAATGGGCATAGTAGGGAAAGCAGCAACATTTGTTGTATATTAATGAATGTAAAAAAAAAAAAAATAAGGTATTATTCCCCAGTCTTGGGGCTGAATGTCACTCTATCAGGATAATAGTAACTGCTTTAAAAAAAAAAACAAAAAAACCCTCCCAAATAGAATGACTTTAACATAAGTTTATTTCTTACACATATCATGTCCCAAAACAGGTCTTCCTAATTCGCCATTAGCTCACTTCTAAGAGGTGAGGCAAGGACCCAGGTTCCTTCCACATTGTGGCTCTGTCATTTTTAATGTGTGATTTCTAGGTGACTCTGCTTTTCTATAGGAAGCCAGTGGAAGGGGAAAGGAGGATGCTGCAGGTCTGAAAGAGCCACCCATGGCTTCTGCTCCTATTCCATTGTAATATTCTCTGACCCCATCGAGACATGAAGGAAGCTGGCAAAAGACATGGCTTCCTCTCCACAACTATACACCACCTTTGTTGGATGGGGAACCATCGCCTCAAACAATTTCTCAATTTTTTCCAATCAAGTCTGCCTCAGCTCATTTTTTTCTTCCTGCAATGAGCCTGGCTTCTTTTATTTGAAGCTGGAGAAAGTCCAATCTGTATCTCTATATATAGGTACTATCTTCACCAAGTTTTTAAATACAGACCGTCTTTTCCGATTCCTTTCCAACTTGCTGTGGAGCAGAAACCCAGAGACAGGGTGTGCCATTTTCATTCAGGGCTCTGCCAGGTGTTGTCAGGAGGAACTGTTTAAGGAAAAACACCCAACAGGGTGTACAGCCATAAAGATTGCTGAGACTTTGCCCCAGGGGAAATACAGGGATTTGCATTTCTCTTCGCTAAGCCACTAGCTGAGACTTGGCCTTTACAACTCAATGTATGAAGCTCTGGGGCTGCTTATATAAACATGCTATTCTAACAGCACCTGGCAGCCCAATATAAAATTAATTTTACTGTATCTTACAAGCC